>NW_020172456.1:6114640-6180075 GCF_003031525.2 Neophocaena asiaeorientalis asiaeorientalis | reverse complement strand
TTCTCAAGATTGCTTTGGCTATTCGGGGTCTTTTGTGTTTCCATACAAATTGTGAAATTTTTTGTTCTAGTTCTGTGAAAAATTCCAGTGGTAGTTTGATAGGGTTGCATCGAATCTGTAGATTGCTTTCGGTAGTATAGTCATTATCACAATGTTCATTCTTCCAATCCAAGAACATGGTACATCTCTCCATCTATTTGTATCATCTTTAATTTCTTTTATCAGTGTCTTATAATTTTCTGCATACAGGTCTTTTGTCTCCTTAAGTAGGCTTATTCTTAGGTATTTTATATTTTTAATGTGCTGTTGGATTCTGTTTGCTAGTATTTTGTTGAGTAATTTTGTATCTATGTTCATCATTGATATTGGCCTGTAGCTTTCTTTCTTTGTGACATCTTTGTCTGGTTTTGGTATCAGGGTGATGGTGGCCTCGTAGAATGAGTTTGGGGGTGTTCCTCCCTCTGCTATATTTTGGAAGAGTTTGAGAAGGATGGGTGTTAGCTCTTCTCTAAATGTTTGATAGAATTTGCCCGTGAAGACATCTAGTCCTGGGCTTTTGTTTGTTGAAAGATTTTTTTTTTTTTTGCAGTACGTGGGCCTCTCACTGTTGTGGCTTCTCCCATTGCGAAGCACAGGCTCCGGACGCGCAGGCTCAGTGGCCACGGCTCACGGGCCTAGCTGCTCCGCGACATGTGGGATCTTCCCGGACCGGGGCACAAACCCGTGTCGCCTGAATTGGCAGGCGGACTCTCAACCACTGCGCCACCAGGGAAGCCCTGCTGAAAGATTTTTAATCACAGTCCTAATTTCAGTGCTTGTGATTGGTCTGTTTATATTTGCTACTTCTTCCTGGTTCAGTCTCATAAGGTGGTGCATTTCTAAGAATTATTCCATTTCTTCCAGGTTGTCCATTTTATTGGCATAGATTTGTTTGTAGTAGTCTCTTAGGATGCTTTGTATTTCTGCAGTGTACATTGTAACTTCTTCTTCATTTCTAATTTTATTGAGTCCTTTCCCTCTTTTTCATAATGAGTCTGGCTAATGGTTTACCGATTTTGTTTATCTTCTCAAAGAACCAGCCTTTAGTTTTATTGATCTTTGCTATCGTTTCCTTAATTTCTTTTTCATTTATTTCTGATCTGACCTTTATGATTTCTTTCCTTCTGATAACTTTGGGTTTTTTTTGTTCTTCTTTCTCTAATTGCTTTAGGTGTAAGGTCAGGTTGTTTATTTGAGATGTTTCTTGTTTCTTAAGGTAGAACTGTATTGCTATAAACATCCCTCTTAGAACTGCTTTTGCTGCATCCCATAGGTTCTGGGTTGTCATGCTTTCATTGTCATTTGTTTCTAAGTATTTTTTGATCTCCTCTTTGATTTCTTCAGTGATCTCTTGGTTATTAAGTAGTGTACTGTTTAGCCTCCATGTGTTTGTATTTTTTACAGATTTTTTCCTGTAATTGATATCTAGTCTCATAGCACTGTGGTCGGAAAAGATACTTGATACGATTTCAATTTTCTTAAATTTACCAAGGTTTGGTTTGTGACCCAAGATATGATCTATTCTGGAGAATGTTCCATGAGCACTTGAGAAGAATGTGTATTCTGTTGTTTTGGGATGGAATGTCCTGTAAATATCAATTAAGTCCATCTTGCTTAATGTATCATTTAAAGCTTGTGTTTCCTTATTTATTTTCATTTTGGAGGATCTGTCCATTGGTGAAAGTGGGGTGTTAAGTCCCCTACTATGATTGCGTTACTGTTGATTTCTCCTTTTATGGCTGTTAGTATTTGCCTTATGTATTGAGGTGCTCCCATCTTGGGTGCATAAATATTTACAACTGTTAAATCTTCTTCTTGGATTGATCCCTTGATCATTATGTAGTGTCCTTCTTTGTCTCTTGTAATAGTCTTTGTTTTAAAGTCTATTTTGTCTGATATGAGAATTCCTACTCCAGCTTTCTTTTCATTTCCATTTGCATGGAATATCCTGTTCCATCCCCTCACTTTCAGTCTGTATGTATCCCTAGGTCTGAGGTGGGTCTCTTGTAGACAGCTTAAATACAGGTCTTGCTTTTGTATCCATTCAGCCAGTCTATGTCCTTTGGTTGGAGCATTTAATCCATTTACATTTAATTATCGATATGTATGTTCCTATTACCATTTTCTTAATTGTTTTGGGTTTGTTATTGTAGGTCTTTTCCTTCTCTTGTGTTTCCTGCCTAGAGAAGTTCCTTTAGCATTTGTTGTAAAGCTTGTTTGGTGGTGCTGAATTCTCTTAGCTTTTGCTTGTCTGTAAAGGTTTTAATTTCTCTGTCAAATCTGAATGAGATCCTTGCTGGATACAGTAATCTTGGTTGTAGGTTTTTCCCCTTCATCATTTTCAATAAGTCTTGCTACTCCCTTCTAGCTTGCAAAGTTTCTGCTGAAAGATCAGCTGTTACCCTTACGGGGATTCCCTTGTGTTACACTCACAAAAAGAGAAAAAGGGAAAAAAATATATATATCATTGCTCCCAAAGTCCAACTCCTCAATTTGGGATGATTCGTTGTCTATTCAAGTATTCTACAGATGCAGGGTACATCAAGTTGTGGAGATTTAATCCGCTGCTCCCGAGGCTGCTGGGAGAAATTTCCCTTTCTCTTCTTTGTTCACACAGCTCCTGGGGTTCAGCTTTGGATTTGGACCCGCCTCTGCGTGTAGGTCGCCTGAGCCCGTCTGTTCTTTGCTCAGACAGGACGAGCTTAAAGAAGCAGCTGATTAGGGGGCTCTGGCTCACTCAGGCCAGGGGGAGGGAGGGGTACGGAGTGCAGGGTTAGCCTACAGTGGCAGAGCCCAGTGTGATGTTGCACCAGCCTGAGGTGTGCCGTGTGTTCTCCTGGGGAAGTTGTCCCTGTATCACGGGACCCTGGCAGTGGCGGGCTGCACAGGCTTCCGGGAGGGGAGGTGTGGATAGTGATCTGTGCTTGCACACAGGCTTCTCGGTGGCTGCAGCAGCAGCCGTAGCGTTTCATGCCTGTCTCTGGGGTCCACGCTGAGAGCCGCGGCTCGCACCCATCTCTGGAGCTCCTTTAAGCAGCGCTCTTAATTCCCTCTCCTCGCGCACCAGGAAACAAAGAGGCAAGAAAAAGTCTCTTGCCTCTTCGGCAGCTCTAGACTTTTTCCCGGACTCCCTCCCTGCTAGCTGTGGCACACTAGCCCCTTCAGGCTGTGTTCACGCAGCCAACCCCAGTCCTCTCCCTGGGATCCCACGGAAGCCCGAGCCTCAGCTCCCAGCCCCCGCCCACCCCAGCAGGTGAGCAGACAAGCCTCTTGGGCTGGTGAGTGTTGGTGGGCACCGATCCTCTGCGCAGGAATCTCTCCACTTTGTCCTCCACACCCCTGTTGCCGCGCTCTCCTCTGTGCCTCTGAAGCTTCCCCCTCCGCCACCCGCAGTCTCCACCTGCAAAGGGGCTTCCTAGTATGTGGAAACCTTTCCTCCTTCACAGCTCCCTCCCACTGGTGCAGGTCCCATCTCTATTCTTTTGTCTCTGTTTTTTCTTTTTTCTTTTGCCCTACCTAGGTACATGGGGAGTTTCTTGCCTTTTGGGAGGTCTGAGGTCTTCTGCCAGGGTTCAGTAGGTGTTCTGTAGGAGCTGTTCCACATGTAGATGTATTTCTGATGTATTTGTGGGGAGGAAGGTGATCTCCACATCTTACTCTTCTGCCATCTTGAAGCTCCTTTAATCCCCTGTAGTTCTTTACTGTTACTACTCTTTTCATTTCCTTCACAGTGCTTTATATTTTTTAATTACTGGGTTTCTTTTGTTTGTTTGTTTTGTTTTTTGGGCATGCCACACGGCATGCGGGATATCTTAGTTTCCCAACCAGGGACCAAACCTGTGCCCCCTGCAGTAGAAGTTCAGAGGCCTAACCACTGGACGACCAGGGAATTTCCTTTACTTACTTTTTCTGTTTCATTGGTTAAACTCTTTCTTGAACATCATCAGATGACTAAACATCCATCTAATAAATTCTCTAACTTGCTTAATGTAGGAAACACTGGATTATGTTGTTTATATTCAAAATAATCTTAACTAATGTAGGTATTAATCTCCTCTCACCAAGAAGCTAAAAAACTGGTCACTAATATAAATGTGTCACAGTCTGTGCTATGATTCATTATACCTACACACTTCCATTAATTGTTAATTAAATACAACCCTGTGTCCAACAAAGTACTGTGCTAAGTGCTGGAAGAAGAGGAGTCAGGATGAGAAAATAAGGATTATTTCCTCCATTAAGATCTTGAATGATATAAGCATAGGATGGGAGAGACCAAAAAATGGGGCATTTCAAGTAGAGGATGGGGTAAGATAAGGAGTCATAGTATGTATGTAAAAATGTATATTTCATCAAAGCTAAGATACCGTCAGTTGCAAGATATATCATTATTTTATGTTCCAAAAGAGAAAAAAATGCTGCCAAAATTAATTGTTAATTAATAATTGTTCATTAATTGTGAGATATCATCAATAGTAAGATGCATCTCAATATGAGAGATACAGATATGTTCAAGTGTAAAGAAAAAGGAAGAGGAGAAGGGAGAAGAAGAGAAGGAAAAGAATGGGGAGGAGGAGAAGAAAGAAAAAGAAAATGACTATTCTATGGTTAACACAAAATCAATCTTTTTGAGACTTCCTCAAAACATCTCAATGATATGGAATATTAGTTATTTACTAAAGTTTGCTATCAGGAAGGGGACAAAAAGCCACTGAAAGGAATGGTCACAGAGCAACTCTTCCTTTCTTAGTGTTTCCATTTGCCTTGTATATCTTCACCTATCCCTTTTATTTTTCTATATCACCTGTGTGTCTCTTGTATACAGCATAGTTGAGTCCTGCTTTGTAATACAAATTGAAAATCCTGTTTCTTTTTAAAGGTGAGTTAAATATAAGATATATTATATTTTATATAATATAAAAAGATAAATCTTTTTTTTTAAGATTTTTTTGATGTGGATCATTTTTTAAAAGTGTTTATTGAATTTGTTACAATTTGTTCTGTTTTGTTTTGGTTTTTTGGCCACGAGGCATGTGGGATCCCAGCTCCCCAACCAGGGATCGAACCCGCTCCCCCTGCATTGGAAGGTGAAGTTGTTACTGGACTGCCAGGGAAGTCCCAGGATAAATCTTTTCAAATCCACATACTTCAAAATTCCAATTGACTTGTGGGTCCTGGGTCATGGCTTAAGGAGGCAAGCACAACTGAAAATCACAACAGCAAATTAAAAATCTTAAAAATGTGTAGTTAATAATAATGAAAATACTCTATTCAAACCTCATGAGCCACTTACAAATGTATAGCTCTAAATGCTTATATTAGAAAATAAGGCTAATAACTGGTGAGCTAAACATCTATCTGAAGGAATCAGATAAAGAATAAAGAAAACCCAAGGAAATTAGAACAAAAGACCACCTCCAGTAACATATTAGGCTAGATTATTCACCCAATTCTCTCACTGAAAACAACTAAAAGTGATGGATAAAATTTTATTTCAAAAAATATTAAAAGCATTGAGGAGCTCAAAAGATGGTAAAGGAATAACCAGACCAAAATCTATAAGAAAGAGATAAGTGGCTTAATAAAACTGTCTTTGTCCTATAGACATCTGCCTAACTCACAATGTTGAGCTTCAGATTTGATGATCTCCTGGCAAAGAACAGAAGTCAAAGTTCAAGACCCACCCAACATGGAAAATCTAACAGAAGACCCTTTCTTCATAAGGCTGGGACACACACACACACACACACACACACACCCCACCAAAAGTTTCATCCTCAGGAAACAAGTGAACCAGAAGTAAACCTAGTCCACCCATTGCCACATAGGATCCCCAAAGGACTACAAGGAAATTTGTCTTCCTGTGGCAAAAGAGAACAAGGATTCCTAAGAGATTGTGAAGATCAGCAAGCCCACACACATAATTGCAACCCAAATTCACTTCCTTTGGGTGGTCCAGAACCTCAAAGGATGAATCTAGTCACCAAACTGTAGTACCTGAGGCATCTGGAAAAAAAAAAAAAAACAGAGGTAAATCCTCTTGAAGCAATGCATTTCCTTCTTAGGCCTCAAAGAACAGCCACAAATATTTTTTCCAAGGAAACTAAGCAGTTCACAGTCAAAATCTCACATAGGATAAATAAAAGAAATCGATACCTAGGCACAACATATGAAACTTCAGAAAATCAAAAAACACAGAGCTCAAAAGCAGTCCGAGGTAAAAACAATTCGCTTAAATGAAGAACTATTTGGCAGCTGATTTATCAATAGCAGCAATGGAATCCAGAAGACATTATTTCTTCTGATGACCACGAAAATAACTACCACCCCAGGATTTTATACCTAAAGAAGATAATAAAGACTTTCAGACAAAATAACTGAGTTTACTATAGAAAATCTCATTAAAGAGAATTCCAAAGAGAAAATTTTCTGAAAGACAGTATGCACATGGAAAAATCTGAAATCTCTAGAGGAATCAAGAGCACACCAAGCTGGAACTGACATCAAATTTCAGAGACTCATTTTCACTATTTTCTGCCATGCAGACTGAAGAGTAGAAAAGCCAGTTGATAGCAAGACAGAAAGAAATAGACTTAAAGGAAAGAGAAAGAAGTAAGGTCCTAGTACCATTGTAAGCCCTGGTTCCAGCTGTTCTTAATCCCTAATGAAAGCCTGTCCTTGGGAACTGGGAGACATCCCACTGTCCTTATGTTAGACTCTGCATTTCCCTTAAAAATGAAGAAGGGAGAAAGGTCAGAAATTAATGAAATTGGAAACATACAATAGAGAAAATCAAAGTCAAGCACTGTTTTTCTGATGAGGCTAAGAAAATACATAAAATCTCTAGCAAGACTGATGAAGGAAAAAATGGAAGGCACAAAAAATATGAGGAATAAAAAAGACAGAGATAAATACTTACACAACAGAAATTTAAATCAGAAAGAATGCTTTAAACAACTTTATGCCAAATACTTGAAAAATGTAGACAAAATGGATGGATTCTTGAGAAAAACTTTCTAAAACCTGGCTTAACTAGAAACAGAAATCCTAGATAAAACCATTTAGAAAACCAAATACATATCTCCCCCTCAAAATACTAAGCTCACACCTCTCCCCTCAAAACACTAAGCTCACACCTCTCCTCCCAAAACACTAAGCTCACACCTCTCCTCCCAAAACACTAAGCCCAGAGAGTCAAACAGAAATTCAACCAAACTTTCAAAAACTAGATCATTCCAGTCTTTTCTTTTTTTCTTTTATTTATATTATTTTTGGCTGCGTTGGGTCTTCATTGTCGCAAGCAGGCTTTTCTCTAGTTGCGGGGAGCAGGGGCTACTCCTTGTCGCGGTGCGCGGGCTTCTCACTGCAGAGCATGGGCTCTAGGCGCGCAGGCTTCAGCAGCTGTGGCTTGTGGGCTCTAGAGCACAGGCTCAGTAGTTGTGGCACACGGGCTTAGTTGCTCCGTGGCATGTGGGATCTTCCCGGACCAGGGCCCAAACCTGTGTCCCCTGCATTGGCAGGCGGACTCTTAAACCACTACGCCACCAGGGAAGCCGTACCATTCGAGTCGTATACAAATCCTTCTGGGAGGTGGGGATGGGGGGGTTAGTTCCCATCTCATTCTTTAAGGTTGGCATAATCTAGATACCAAATCAAATAAGGGCAATACTATAAGAAATAAAAATTATGGACCAATTTCATCTGTGAACACACATACAACAATTCTAAATGAAATATTAATAAGTTAAATTCAACTACACTTTTTTTTTTTTTGGCCACTCCTTATGGCATGTGGGATCTTAGTTCCCTGACCAGGGATCGAACCTGCGCCCCGTGCAGTGGAAGTGTGAAGTCTCAACCACTGGACCACCAGGGAAGTCCCTCAACTACATATTTAAAAAGACCATCATGATTAAGTTGGGTTCATCCCAGCAATGCAAGGGTGATTCAACATTAGAAACTTGATAAATGTCATTCATCATATTAACAGAATGAGGACAACCACATGACCATCTCACAAATGTAGGAAAAGCATCTGATAAAATTCAATACTCAAAAAAAAAAAATTCAATACTCATTCTTCACACACATACAAAAACTTAGCCAAATAGCAACAGAAATGCCTTTAACCTACAGAGTATCTATCAAAACTCTATAGCAAAGATTATCCTTAATGGTAAAACATAAGGAGCACTTCCTTTTAAAAACTAAGTGCAATATAAGAATGCCCATTGCTGGGACTTCCCTGGTGGACCAGTGGCAAAGAATCTGCCTTACAATGCAGGGGATGCTGGTGCAATCACTGGTCAGGGAACTAAGATCCCACATGCCGCGTGGCAACTAAGCCCACGCGCCGCAACTAGACCCCACATGCTGCCAACTACAGAGCCCATGCGCCCTGGAACCCGTGCACCACAACTAGAGAAGAGAAAACTCGCATGCCACAACTAGAGAGAAGCCCGCACACCACAACAAAGGGCCTGTATGCTGCAACTAAGACCCAACACAGCCAAAAATAAATTAAATAAATAAATAATTAATCTTTAAAAAAAATTCAAAAAAAACCAAAAACAAAAAACAAATGCCCACTGTTAACACTTGTATTGAATACTGTAGTCAAAGTCCTAACTAGCATAGTAAGGCAAGAAAAAGAAACAGTGTAAGCACTGGAAAGGAAGACACAATTACAATCATCATACTTTAGTAACTAGGTACTAAACATAGATCTATATACCAAAAAAGCTTATATCAGCAAACAAAATGGAAAAAAAGAGGAAAAACATACTATTTACAATAGTAACAACAAATAAAGTATCTAATAATTAAATTTAAGAGATTTGAGAGACCTTTACAGAGAAAAAGAAACTTTACTGAAAAATACTTTATCTAAATAGCAAGAAAGATATACTATGTTCAAAGAAAGGAAGGCTCAATATCATAAAATAAGGAGAATAAAGTAAATGCATGTGTAGATTAAAGCTTCTGGAATCTTGGGCTCATATACAAGCAAGTCCCATTTTTAATAACAGCTTTTGAATTTTTACGTAACTTGACTCAAATTACTCACTTTGATGGACATTTTTGCAATTGGTATAAACTTATTAGCACTAAGTATATATACTTTTTAACTAATTGTAGCAAGAGTTGATATCACACTTCAGAATTCTGACAGCTACAAGGAACAAGTATGAGCGAGGAGCATATGACCGGTACATGGTCAAGTTCTAGTTGAATGTGCTGTGGTCCCACTGATTCAAAGGTCATTCAGTGTGCACAATCACCACAATGTAAGTTCTAACAACCACTCCCGCAAGTGATGAAATGTTGCCAACATTTTACATAACACGTAAAGTTTTCCTTCTTGATAATTATCTGTGAACACTGCCAAAACACCATCTCCTTAAAAGTCACCTAAAAATGTAAACATTTATTTTGAATACAAATTCCTCTTACAAGAGGAAAACAGACAAAACACATTCATCATACAATGATCATATTGAGCTCAAAGGGTACCTCTAGTGGACCTATGTGTGGTGCTTACACATACAATACCCTTTGTACATGTGAGACCGATAAGCAGTTGCCCATCTGCTTTTATAATAGATCTGAACTTGATCAAATGAATGATTTTCTTTAGGTCTAACTTATTCAATTTTAATTTTGGTTTACATAGATTTCATGAGCTGCTTAAACTCTGCTTTATCCAAATTTCCTAATAGAGTATTAAAAATAATGATCATCTGTTTACTGATTGTTAGGAGATGATAATACTAATAGTTAATATTTATTGAATGCTTAGTGTGTGGAAGGCACTGTTTTAAGTGCTTTGTATACAGTAAATCATTTAATCTTCACAATAACCCTCATCAGGTGAATAATATTACTATCACCGTTTTACAGATAGGAAAACTGAGGTACAGAAAAGTTAAGTAACTTTCCCAACGTCACACAAGTAAGTGGAGACGCTTAGTGATTCATACCCAGGTAGCTGTCTCCAGAGCCCAGACCCTCAATTACTATATTTCTTTTCACAATATTTAAAAGATACACAAAATTACTATGGATGAAAAAACTCACCATTAAAAAAATTATCAATAAGAGTTAAACAACAGTTAAGCAATATTAATATCAATACAACTTATCATAGGTTGACACTTCACAGCTATTTCAAAGTTTCATGGCCATGATTAAGAGTTTTGAAGTTGGACAGACCTGGCTCTGAATCTTGACTGTGCCCTTTACAAGCTGTGTGACTTTGGACAAGTTTCGTAACTTCACCAAGCCTCAGTTTCCTCATCTGTAAAATGAGAATAATAAACATCTCACAAAACTGTTGTTAGTAACATAATTATTGCTACATTACATTGATATGTAAATCCAAACAAAACAACAGATACACAAAATAGAGAGGTTCACAATTTCCCCCAGAAATCAGGGCTTTATTATAAATAATGAAGATGACCACTCCGAGTCACCACAGCAACTATAAGACTCCCATACAAACAGAACCATAATACCCTCTAATTCATAATAAATAATTCCCCTGGATAAAAGTCAAATGCCTAGAGGTAAATTACTGAATCTCTGAAATATAAAATACCATATATACATAGAGAAAGAGACAAATAAATAAGACGTTGTTTGTTGATAACAATTCCCACGAATCCCATTCCACGCATACACTTTCTAAGACTAGTAGTATTCAAGGGGCCCAAAACAGGAAGAGCGGTGTCAAGAAGGAGTGATTCCTGGCACTGGTAGGAAGAAATTTTTTTAAGAGGAAAACAAAAAGAAATAAACATGTCATCAAAGTAGGGTACAACTATCGTTACCACCAAAGAGTGATTGTGTCCCTTTACACCTGGCATTTTACACTAGTCAAAACAAGTGAAACTGTCACTACTGCTGTCTTTAGAACCTCAATAAAATAATTTTACAATGAATAATGAGATTTCTATCAATACCTGCATTTACCAATAATACTTCCATCTGTGATAAGGTTAGGTGTTTCTTTGACGGGGGTGATTTTAGCAATACAATAATACAATGATCATTTTAAAAAAGGAAAAATAGGAATTATATTATACAAAAATCCTATAGGAAAATTTTGTTAAACAGCTCATCAATACTATCATCAGGGCTTCCCTGGTGGTGCAGTGGTTAAGAATCCGCCTGCCAATGCAGGGGACACGGGTTCAATCTCTGGTCCAGGAAGATCCCAGATGCCACAGAGCAACTAAGCCTGTGCGCCACAACTACTGAGCCTGTGCTCTAGAGACTGCGAGCCACAACTACTGAAGCCTGCACGCCTAGAGCCCGTGCTCCACCACAAGAGAAGCCACCACAGTGAGAAGCCCGCGTGCAGCAACGAAGACAAATGCGGCCAAAAATAAATATATTTTGAAAAAAAAAATACTATCATCGGGCTTCTAAAAAAAAAAAAAAAAAATTACTATCATCAAGGTGAGTTTTTATGAAGGTTACTAGTCTAAAATATGAATTATATTATTAAAATAACATATTACATTAAAATAATTATTAAAATGACTGTGTGTTCATTGTAGCTCAAAGATTTAATAAGGAAAGAACTTCCATCCTCCCAAATATCCCCTTTTAACAAATAATTGCAAAATGGCCTTCAATTTTTTTTTTTTTTTTTGCGGTACGCGGGCCTCTCACTGTTGTGGTCCCCCCTGTTGCGGAGCATAAGGTCCGGACACGCAGGCTCAGCGGCCATGGCTCACGGGCCCAGCCACTCCACGGCATGTGGGATCTTCCCGGACCGGGGCACGAACCCGCGTCCCCTGCATCAGCAGGCGGACTCTCAACCACTGCACCACCAGGGAAGCCCCAAATTTTCTTAATAAATTTGTAAAATTATCTGTCTGGAACAAAGGTCATCTAATTTTTACAAAGCACCTTTTTAAAGAAAACTTATTAGTTATATAGGAAGTGTTCAGGAAATCCTTAAACTAGCTATTTTATAAAAGTTTAATGAAATGAACATAGGACATGAGGTACTCAAGGTTACTACGCCAGGACGGAAATACAAACAAAAAGATCTGGTCCTTTGACTCTGTACCTTAACAATTTGGAGTTTTTCTACCTGATCAGCATTTCCTTCACTACTCTACTTTCTCTAAATGATGAGAATAATTTTTCTGTCCTTTTCATGAGTTCTACAAATCACTGATAAGGTCAAGTCAGTTCAATCACAACTCAAATATTTTAATTTAGGAATTTTTAGGTAAATTTTTACCTAAATTTTTTATGTAACATAGAGAAAATTTGCAAATATCACTAACTATTTACATTTTACCCCATTTGCTTTGTCAGTCTCTTTCTTCCTCACACATTTTTTTCTGAACCACGTGAGAGTGAGTTGCAGACACTGTAGCATTTCGGCCCTCAATATTTTCATGTAGTTTCCTAGGAACACAAACTTTCACTTAGATAACTACAGTATAGCTAACCAAATCAGTATTGTGTCAATGTTAAAATTTCTGCTATATAATTACAGCACATATTCAAATGTCATTAACTGCCTTAAAAATGTCCTATAAAGCCATTAAATGTCCATTTAAAAATGTCCTCTGGTCTCCCCAGTCCAGAATTCAATTCAGGATCATGTACTGCATTTAGTGGTAATGTCTCTTTAGAATCCTAACATCTGGAACAGTTCCTTAGTCTGTCTATGTCTTTTAAGACTGATATTTTTAAAGAACACAGACCATTTATTTTGTAGAATGTTCCTCAATTTAGGTTTGTCTGATGGTCTCTCATGTTTAAATTCAGGCTATGCATTTCTGTAGGAATGTCACAAAGTCATGGTAGGTGCTTCTCACCACATTATATCAGAAGCTGCAAGAGGCTAGTGGGTTCTATTACCAGTGATGCTAACTTTGATCACTTGGTTAAGGAGTATCTGCCAAGTTTCTCCACTGTGAAGTTATTGTTTTTCTCTTTGTAATAAGTAAATATTTTGTTAGGAACTGTCTTGAGACTACGTAAATATATTCATCAAACTTTTACCCCATAGTTTTAGTACCTGCAGAAGATTCTTGTGCGAAAGTACTATTTTAATTGTTCCAAAATGGTCATTTTCTAATTCCAACAGTTCTACGCCTATTAGCCATTTTAATGAATAACTTTCATTTCTCCCCAACTTAGTAATTTATTCATTCACTTACTTATATTTGTATGGTTCTTATTTTTTCAGTGGGTTATAATCTACAACTAACATTATTCATTTGGCCAGTGGATGCTTCTCCAAACTGATTCCTGTTCCTTTTGACTCTCCCCACCATTCTTTGACTATCTCCTTACTTTCTGCAACAATAATATGTTCCAGCCTCCTCTTGTACTTTCCCCGATCCAGTTCCTCCTGGGATCATCCATTTCTCCAAGGAGCTGTGGTTTCCTTTAAGTGGAGAATGGTTTTGAAACCAGCATATGGGAGTTAGGTGTGTTCACTGTAACTGCTTCTAGGCCTCTTAGCAAACAAAGCTGGAATATACACAAATACACACATCTATGCATATGCATACACATATCTATGTATACATACAAATATACACGTATGTCTCTAAGAGAAAGATACGTAAGTGTATACATGCATACATGTATGTTTCTCTGTCTTTATATAAATAAATGTTAAAAACCATGAGTTCATAACCTCTGATTCAAATCCAGCGTCACAGGGTTCATTGGAGTCTTTTCTTCCTTATATCTAAAACTCCCTTCTCCAACAAAGAAAAACCTGGCTCCCATTTTCCTCAATACACTCATTCATTTGTTGAGTCCTAAAATAGATAGAAAATAGTTTCAAAATTACCAATTCACACCATTACAAAAAACAGCCTACAAATTAGGGTTTGTTATTTGTTTACAGCTCCTTTTATCTTGAATTTCAAAGTATAGGATGCTCAAAAGTTATTTGGCTTACTTTCTCCCTTCAGTGTGTTTATGTTATGAATTTGAAACACAGGTTTATTTGTTTCTGTTTATATTTTAGTGTTTTATCCCAACTTTATTGATTTCCTTTTATGTTTTTAATATAAAAACATGTTATTTATGTTATTAATTTGAAACAGGTTTATTAATTTGTGTTTATATTATTAATTTGTTTATATTATGTTATTTAAATTATGTTATTAACTTGAAACACAGGTTTATTTGTTTCTGTTTATATTTTAGGGTTTTATCCCAACTTGATTTTCTTTTTTTTGCTTTTTTTTTTTTGCGGTACGCGGGCCTCT
Organism: Neophocaena asiaeorientalis asiaeorientalis; assembly: GCF_003031525.2. NCBI lineage: Eukaryota > Metazoa > Chordata > Mammalia > Artiodactyla > Phocoenidae > Neophocaena > Neophocaena asiaeorientalis. Next base: position 6,165,778 of record NW_020172456.1, on the reverse strand, counting down.
CACTGTTGTGGCCTCTCCCGTTGTGGAGCACAGGCTCCGGACGCACAGGCTCAGCGGCCATGGCTCACGGGCCCAGCCGCTCCGCGGCAAGTGGGATCTTCCCAGACCGGGGCACGAACCCGTGTCCCCTGCATCGGCAGGCAGACTCTCAACCACTGCGCCACCAGGGAAGCCCCCAACTTGATTTTCTTTGCTGATTTTTTGTTTTGTTTAGTATCTAAAACATTAGCATGACAATGTTCTCTGATATTCTGCACCGATATCACATGCAATTGCTACCAGGGGTTCTCTCTCAACCAGTGATTGTAATACAACTTCATAGTTTAGAAAGTATATTTCCCACAAGAAATGAGCCTTTCTGTAGCCAATCACATGTATCTACCACCATCCCACTGAGGCCCAGCTGTTTTCTGGGAATTACTGTTTCTAGATATAGAAAGAAGGATAAAATGAAATGGGCAAACCCTACTCCAGCAACAGATATTACTTATAAAATAGTTTTCATGCTACTTAGAGAGATGCCACAGGGTAGAAGAGGGCAGGACCCAGTGGGTAGAACTCCAGGTCCCTGCCCTGACTTGAATTCAAGATGCTATTGATTTCACTGACATAATATATTGAGCTTTAGTCTGAGATTTTGCTCATCCAATTCATTCAGCAAACATTCACTGAGTGTCTATGTTGTTCCAGGCACTGTTGTAGGTGCTTCAGTGCAAAAAGCCTTCATGGGACTTACAATTCTAGTTGTGGGAGAGATAAACTATAAACCTAAGTAAACTGTATATAGAAAAGTTATAGAAAAAATTCAACAAGATAGTTTGCAATATTATATAGCATGTCCAGTTTAGGTCTCACTGAAAAAAGAAAGCTTCCTTTTATATGAATAATTTTTTAAGTTTGAAAGTCATTAGGAGAGAAGAAGAGCAATCCAATTTTTCAGTTGGTGCTAACCTTATGTCTACAGGCCCAGGGACAGACTATGAGAAAAAAGTCATAAGACATTTTCCTTCCTTCTTTCACTGAATCTTAGCCAAAATCTAGAAATATTTAGGTTGGTTTTTCTCAATCCAGATCCTCTACTTTGTAAGTAATTACATATCTCTCCTAGATTCTGGCAAAGGGCTTTCCATCAATCTCAAACTCAAAATATTAAATTTCTTTTTTTCTTCAAACGATTTTAGTGGGAAATTGATAGAGGCAGTATCAGGGCTGTTAACCACTCTTTTAGACCTTTAATCCTAACCAGATCACACTATCACTCCCCTACGTTTACAATCAACAAAAGACTAAGCTAGCTAATCTTTCTCAGTTGTGCTAGACCATACCACTCAAATCCTAAACAACTGAGTTTGTTTGAACCTAAGTGCAGAACTTTATAATAACCACAGGTAACAGTTAATCAGTCCCTACCACGTCCCAGGTATTATTTTAAATGACTTATGTATATTACTTCTTTTATACTTCAAAACAACCCTACGTGATAAGTATCATTAGTACATCCCTTTTATAGATGAAGAAACTGAGAAATGAAGAGGTTAAACAACCTGCTCAAGGTTACAAAGCTTCTAAGTGATAGAGCTGGAATTAAAAAACAGGCAGGCAGTTACTGCACATATAAACTGATTCTCAAAAAATCTTTACATAATGTGTTCTAGATTCTATCTTGCTAGATTTAACCAATTCAGTCTATGGAGGGAAAAAATATCTGACTTCAATGCTGTCATCCCATATATGTGCTATCTTTCAAAGCTTCAACTGAATACTTGATCACCATGCCATGAAAGGGTCCAATGAAACTATTAATAAAAATGTGACCAGGAATAGTAGCAAATCAAATCCAACAATGTATAATAAGAATTATACACCACAACCAAGTGGGATTATTCTCAGGTATGCAAGGCTGATTCAACATTTGTAAATCATTTAATGCAATCCATCACATTAACAGGTTGAAAAGAAAAGTCACATGATCATATCAAGAGATACAGAAAAGGCATTTGACAAAATCCAACACTCATTCATGATAAAAATTCTCAGCAAGCTAGGAGTAGAGAGGAATTTCCTCAACTTAATAAAGAACACCTACAAAGACCTACAGCTGACATTTTACTTAATCATGAGAAACTAGAAGGCTTCCTGAAAAGATCAAGAACAAGGCAAAGGGACTTCCCTGGTGGTCCAGCAGTTAAGACTCTGGGCTCTCAATTCAGGGGGCCCAGGTTCGATCCCTGGGCAGGCAACTAGATCCTGCATGCCACCACTAAAAGATTCCACATGCTGCAACTAAAAATCCGCATGCCGCAACTAAAGATTCAGCATGCCGCAACTGAAGATCCCATGTGCCCGCATGCTGCAACTGAAGACCCAGGGCAGCTAAATAAATAAATATTTTTTTTAAAAAAGGAACAAGGCAAAGATGTCTCCTCTTACCACTCCTTTGTAACATCATATAACTCCTAGTTAACATCATTAACTAGGAAATGCTAGTTAATGGAATAAGACAAGAGAAGGAGATAAAAGGTATACAGAATAGGAAGGACAAAGTAGAACTGTCTTTGTTCGCAGATGATATGATCAACTACATAGAAAATCTAAAAGAGTCGGCAAAAAAACTCCTGGAACTAATAAGCAATTAACTATAGCAAGGTTGCAGGATACAAGGTCAATAAACAAAAGTCAATCACTTTCTTATAGTATACCAGCAATGAACAAGTGAAATTTGAAATTAAAAATTATACATTTACATTAGCACCTAAAAAATTAAATACTTAGGTACAATTTATGGCAAATCTAACAAAATACGTACAAGATCTTGAAAACTACAAAATTCTGATAAACAAAGTCAAAGATAAACTAAATAAATGGAGAGATAATCCATGTTCATGGATAGGAAGACTCAATATTGTTGAGGTATCAATTCTTCCCTACTTGATCTATAGATTCAATACAGTTCCAATCAAAATCCCAGCAAGTTGTTTTGTAGACATCAACAAACTCATTCTAAAATTTAAAGCCCCAAATGGACCCACATAAACACTGTTAACTCATCTTTGACAAAAGAGCAAAGGCACTATAATGGAGAAAAGATAGTCTTTTTAATAAATGATACTGGAACAACTGGACAGCTACATGCAAAAAAATTAATTTAGACACAGATTTTACACCCTTCACAAAAATTAATTAAAAATGCATCGGAAACCTAGATGCAAACTGCTAAACTATAAAACTCGTAGAAGATAACACAGAAAAAAAAAATCTAGATAACCTTGGGTATGATAATCACTTTTAAAATAAACCAAAGGCATGATCTGTGAAAGAAATAACTGATGAGCTAGACTTCATAAAATTAAAAACTTCTGCTCTGCATAAGACACTGTCAAGAGAAGAGAATACAATCCACAGAATGGGAAAAAATATTTCCAAAAGACACATCTGACAAGGGACTGTTACCCAAAATATACAAAGAGGGACTTCCCTGGTGGTCCAGTGGGTAAGACTCCACGCTCCCAATGCAGGGGGCCTGGGTTCGATCCCTGGTTGGGGAACTAGATCCCACATGCATGCCGCAACTAAGAGCTTGCATGCCGCAACTAAGAAGACTGCATGCCGCAACTAAGAGCCCACATGCCCCAACTAAAGATCCTGCATGCTGCAACAAAGGTCCAGCATGCTGCAACTAAGACCCTTCGCAGCCAAAATAAATAAATAAGTATTTTAAAGTATATATACAAAGAACTCTTATAACTAACAATTCAATTTTAAAAATGTGCAAAAGACTTGAACAGATATCTCAACAAAGAAGATATACAGGACTTCCCTGGTGGCACAGTGGTTAAGAATCCACCTGCCAATGCAGGGGACACGGGTTTGAGCCCTGGTCTGGGAAAATCCCACGTCGCGGAGCAACTAAGCCCGTGCACAACTACTGAGCCTGCACTCTAGAGCCCGCGAGCCACAACTACTGAGCCCACACACCACAACTACTGAAGCCCTCGCGCCTATAGCCCATGCTCGGCAACAAGAGAAGCCACCGCAGTAAGAAGCCCATGCACCACAACAAAGAGTAGCCCCCGCTCACTGCAACCAGAGAAAGGCCGCGCGCAGCAACGAAGACCCAACACAGCCAATAAATAAATAAATAAATAAATTTCTAAACAAAAAGGAAGATATACAGATGGCAAATAAGCTCATGAAAAGATGTTCAAAATCATATGCCATTGGGGAACTGCAAATTAAAACGACAATGAAACAGCACTACACACCTATTGGAATGACTAAAATCCAGAACACTGACAACACCAAATTCTGGCAAGGATGTGGAACAACAGTTACTTTCATTCATTGTTACTGGGAATGCAAAATGGTACGGCCACTTTGGAAGAGTATGGCAGCTTCTTACAAAACTAAACATACTGTTACCTTACAATCCAGCAATCCCCTCCTCCCAGGTACTTACCCAAAGGAGCTGAAAACTCCACACAAAAACCTGCACATGGTTGTTTATAAAAGCTTACTTCATAACTGCCAAAACTTGGAAACAACCAAGATGTCCTTTAACAGATGAATGGATAAATAGTAAACTGTGATACATCTAAAGAATGGAATAATATTCAGCACTGAAAAGAAATGAGTTATCAAGCATGAAAAGACATGGGGAAACCTTAAGTGCATATTACTAAGTGAAAGAAGCCAATCTAAACATACGGTATGATTCCAACTCTACGACATTCTGGAAAAGGCAAAAATATGGGGACACTAAAAAGATTGTCAGTGGTTGCCAGGGACTAGAGGGTTTTGAGGGATAAAGAGGCAGAACACAGAAAATGTCACAACAATGAAACTATTCTATATGATACTCTAATGTTGGATATGTTATATATGTGCCAAAACCCATAGAATGTACAAAACCAAGAGCGAACCCTAATGTAAAATACAGACTTGAGGTAGGAATGATATGTAATGTAGGTTCATTGATTGTAACAAAGGCACCACTCCAGTGCCAAATGTTACTAGTCAGGGAGGTTGTTTATATGTGGAGGCAGAGGGAATATATGAACTCCCTGTACCTTCTGCTCAATTTTGCTGTGAATCTAAAACTGCTCTTAAAAATAAAGTCTGTTAAAAAAAAGAAAAAAGAAAAAAGGACCAGACCCAATTAGGATACTTACAACAGGCCAAAAAGACTTCTCTCCAGGATCAAGTAGGCATGGAACCATATATGTTTGCCCTTTGTGTACAGCATTTTACCCAGTTATCAACTCACCAACCTGAACTATCAAGAAACCCACATTTTGGGTAGAGGTAGAGAAACAGGTGAAAGGGATGAAGAAACACAAACCTTCAGTTAGAAAATATACAAGCTGCAGGGATATAACATACAGCATAAGGAATATGGTCAGTAATATTATAGGACTTCCCAGGTGGCACAGTGGTTAAGAATCTGCCTACCAATGCAGAGGACATGGGTTCAATCCCTGGTCTAGGAAGATCCCACATGCCGCAGAGCAACTAAGCCCGTGTGCCACAACTACTGAGCCTGCACTCTAGAGCCCACAAGCCACAACCACCGAGCACATATGCCACAACTACTGAAGCCCGCATGCCTAGAGCCCATGCTCCGCAACAAGAGAACCCACCACAATGAGAAGCCCTCGTACCGCAACGAAGAGTAGCCCCTGCTCGCCTCAACTAGAGAAAGCCTGCATGTAGCAACGAAGACCCAACACAGCCAAAAGTAAATTAATCAATTAAATAAAAATTTAAAATATATTTACAGTAACTTTGTATAGGGACTAGACTTATCGTGGTGATCATTTCATAACGTATGCAAATATCAAATCACTATGTAGTACACCTGAAGCTAATGTAATACTGTTTGTCAACTATATTTCAATTAAAAAAGAAACCCACATTTCTATATCTTAATCCAAAAACATGTCTCAAGAGTAACAGTTCCTCTTCCTATATTAGACAAAATAATTCTAGAATTATTTTTTAATGCAGTTTGTAAAAAAACATTGTAATTTGAACCAGAAAACATACCATATGAATTGGGGACCATTTATAGGACAGATACTCTTCTAGACTGTGGAAATAAGGCAGAGAATTAACCAAAGTCCCTGTCCTCCTGGTGGTGTACTCTATTTGGGGAGAATGTGAAAATAATAGAGAAACAAATATATGTTACGTTATGAAGAAAAATCAAGCATGGTGAGAGGAAAGAAAGTGTTGGGGTTGGAGGGTAGATAGAAAGGACTCTCTTTTAAATAAAGTGATAAAGGAAGGCTTTGCTCATTAGGTTATACTTGAGCAGACAATTCTGAAGGTATTGAGTAGCAAGAGGGTAAGCCCAAGTAGAGAGATGGGAAAGAACATTCCAGGTCAAAGGAACAAGTGCACCAGTCCTGAGGCAGAACTATGTTCCCTGTGCTAGAGAAGAGCAAGGAGATGATGTGGCTGCAGCTCCTACAGTGAAGGGAAGGTAGAAACTGAAGTCAGAAAGGAAGCCAAGTGCTTCAAAGGGTTTCACAGGATATTTGGCCTATTTATCAGAAATACAATAAATCTTGGTCTTCTATTCTTAATAAGACAAGCCACTGGAAGGTTCTGAGCAGAGGAATAATGAGATTCATATTTTTAAAGGATCATTTTGGTTACTGTAGGTAAACATCATAAAGCTGGAACTAGTCAGGAGGCTATTAAAGCTGGAACTAGTTAGGAGGTTATTAAACTAACTAAACTAGTTAGAAGGTTCTGAGCAAGAGGAATGAGATTCATATTTTTAAAGGATCATTTTGTTTACTGTAGGTAAACAGATCATAAAGCTGGAACTAGTTAGGCTATTAAACGAATCCAGGTGAGAGGTGATAGTTGCTTGGACCAGAGTGATAGCAGTGGAGGTAAGACAGGTCAGAGAGATAGGTGGTCCACTTTTTATCTGTGCCCTCAGCTCAAGAAGACACCACACCTGGAGCAGCAATTGCATGAGAAATCACCAAATGAATAAATTTACAATAATCCACAGTCATTTTCCAGGACATGTATCTTAAGATATATCTTAAGAATGGAAAAAAAAAAAAAAGAATGAAGCTGACAGGATTTTGTTGATGAACTGAATATACAGAGTGAGAGAAAGTGAAGAATGAAAAATGACCTTAAGGTTGCTGGGCTGAGCAACCGCAAGAATGGAGTTGCCGTTTACAGTGATGCAGAAGACAGAAGGTGGAGTAGGCTTAAGGGGGTAAATGAGAAGTTTGGTTGTTAAGCCTGACAAAATGTAGAAGTTTACAAATGAGATAGTTATATATTGTAACTATTGGTATATGTCATGTCCTATAGAGCTTAGATACCTTGAGAGCAGAGTTCATGGTTTATAGTTGTACAATAGTAAAAAGGCCTACCATTTATTGAGCACATTTAACAATCAGAGCTCATTTAATCCTTCTATTATTGCTTCTATTATTAGTATATAACACATGGGGAAATTCTGGTTCAGAGATATTAAATAATTCTATTCATCCTTCAGAGCGCTGGTCAAATATCACTTCCGCAAAGTAGCTATCCTTGACCACCCCCATCATCTGAACTAAATCTCTATAATAAGCTCATAATACCCTGTACGTCTCCTCTACTGTTTATCACAATATAAATAAATAAGTGTGTTCTTGGTATCTCTCCTCCCTACAAGAATATAAGCTGCATAAAGGCAGGATACCCATATGTTAAGTTCACTACAACGATTGATATATGTTTTAAATCGTTTATAATATTGCTTTATTATTTTTTAAAATAAATTTATTTATTCATTTATTCATTTTTGGCCGCGTTGGGTCTTCATTGCTGCACACGGGCTTTCTCTAGTTGCGGCAAGTGGGGGCAATCCTTCATTGCAGTGCGCAGGCTTCTCATTGTGGTGGTTTCTCTTGTTGCGAAGCATGGGCTCTAGAGCACAGGCTTAGTAGTTGCGGTGCACAGGCTTAGTTGCTCTACGACATGTGGGATCTTCCCAGCCCAGGGCTCGAACCCATGTCTTCTGCACTGGCAGGTGGATTCTTAACCACTGTGCTACCAGGGAAGCCCTGCTTTATTATTATAAATTATTAATATTATTTAATAAATGACTTAATAAGTAGAGACATCCATTACAAATTATTATAGAGTAGAACAGACCAATTCTCTTGGCAAGATAAACTATAAAAAAATAAAATAAAATAAAGAAGGCAGCCAGGATGTAAGAAGTCAAAATACCAGGGGCTTCCCTGGTGGCACAGTGGTTAAGAATCCACCTGCCAGGGCAGGGGACACAGGTTTGAGCCCTGGCCCAGGAAGATCTCACATGCCGCGGAGCAACTAAGCCCATGCACCACAACTCCTGAGCCTGCGCTCTAAAGCTCGGGTGCCACAACTACGGAGCCCGGGTGCCACAACTACTGAAGTCCATGCACCTAGAGCCCATGCTCCGCAACAAGAGAAGCCACTGCAATGAGAAGCCCGTGCACCGCAACGAAGAGTAGCCCCTGCTCGCCACAACCAGAGAAAGCCTGTGCACAGCAACAAAGACCCAACGCAGCCAAAAAATAAAAAATAAAAAAACCAAAATACCAGCGAGAAAGGAAATGCATAGTTAAGCCTAACATTCTCCACTACTTTTTCCTCTTGAGGCAACTAGCTGCAGACTAGAGCTTTTAGTAGTCTTACAGGCCTGCAGAGACACAAATCAGAGTTCAGGGCTTATCAAGACAAGCAGGATTTGAGGGGCTAAGATTTCAGAGAGAAGGCAACCATAGAAAAGTGAGTCTGGACATCCTGTACTGTTTTTGCCCTCAGGCTATTTACTGAATTCTAACCTGTGTGGCGCCAAGAGGCCAAAAACCAAGCAAAGTGCCTATTTTAAAGCAAAATGGTAAGTAGAATTTTTGGTAGTCTCACAATGCCAGGAAAAGAAAAATTACTGTTCAGGGCCTGCCAAGATGGAGAGGCCCTAGCAAACACCACAGGATTCTATTTGATACCTCTGAAGGACAGCGCTCTTGGACTAAGGGGAAACTGGATTTAAACCAGCCCTTAAGAGGCTTAAAACAAAGCCTCAAGTCATCAGGCCTGTATTGAATCAGGGTCATCTGCTCCTGCTTCTAACTACCACCAGAAGAAAATTAGATCCTCCCTAGAGAACAATATCACCATCAAGAGCCTCTATAATTTCTCACACATAATGTTTGACATTCATTTTTTAAATTACCAGGAATCCTAGGAGACAAGACCAGATGACTGAAAGCCAAGAGAAAAAGCAGACAATAGAAAAAGACCAAAAGGGGATCCAGATATTATAATTATTAGACACACACTTTAAAATAACTGTGATTAATATGTTCAGGAAAACAGATGACAAGATGAGAATTTCACCAAAGAAGTAGAATCTACAAAAACAAATGAAAAATAATTAAAATTCTAGAACTAAGAAACACATAATAAAAAATTAATAATAAAACAGATTCTTGTAACAGCAGATTGGACACTAAATGAAATAGAAAATAGGTCAACAGAAAATATCCAGATGAAGAACAGGGAAAAAAAAAAAAGATGGAAAATACAGAAAGAAGGAAGGAAGGGAGGGAGGAAGGAAGGAAAAGAGAAGGGAAGAGAAGGGAAGGGAGGGAAGAATGGAGGAAAGGAGGGAAGGAGGGAGGGAGGGAGGGAGGGAGGAAGGAAGGAAGGAAGGAAGGAAGGAAGGAAGGAAGGAAGGAAGGAAGGAAATACCGAACAGCACATGAGAGATATATGGGATGCAGAGAAAGATCTAGCACACATCTAAAACCCCAGAAGAAAGTGAGGGCAGGAGTGGGGCAGAAGCAATATCAGAAGAAATATTCCAAACCTGACAAAAGACATCAAGCTACAGATTCAAGAGTATCTATGGAACTCAAGCACCTTAAATACAAAGAAAACTGCCTAAAAGGCCTTACTGAAAACATGAAAACCAAAGACATTACCTCTATAACAAAAACAATGGAGTCAGAAGGCAATGGGATGATATACTTAAAATGCTGAAAGAAAATAACTACCAACCTGGAATTCTATACCCAATGAAAATATCCTTTAAAAGTGAAAACAAAATAAAAAGTGCTTTCAGACAAAAAGAGAATATTCACTACCAGTAGACTCACACTAAAAGAAAAAAATTATCTAGTGAAGTCAGTCAAAGACAAATATTATATGTTATCACTTATATGTGGAATCTAAAAAATAATACAAATCAATCTATATACAAAACAGAAACAGACTCACAGACATAGAAAACAAACATATGGTTACCACAGGGGAAAGAGGGGGATAAATAAGGAGTATGGAATTAACAGATACAAATTACTATACGTAAAACAGATAAGTAACAAGCACAAGGAACTATATTCAGTATCTTGTAATAACCTACAATGGAAAAGAATCTGAAAAAATATATATACATATAACTGAATCACTATGTTGTATACCTGAAACTAACACAATATTGTAAATCAACTATACTTCATTTAAAAATTTAAAAAGAAATTATCTGTGAAGAAAGAAATACTCTCAGATGAAAGCATAACACAGGAAAGACTCAAGAACACCAGAAAGAGAAAACATGAGTAAAATTAAATAACTATGAATTATTTAAAACAATAATAAAATAAAAATAAATAAAAACAAAGCAAAAAACCCTAAACAAAACCCAACACAAACAAATAAACAAACCCAAAATGGGAACGATAAATGGAATGAAAGAGCTGTAAGGTACCTGTAGTGTCCAGAAAATAATAGCAGTAGACTGTGTACAAAAATGGCCACAATAATTCCTCCCATTCCTTATGCACAACCCTTTACAATGTGACTTTGCTACTCTTCCTATCAAGAGGTGGAATTCATTTTCTCTACCTCTTGAATTTGGGCTTGGACATATGACTTGCTTTGGCCATATGACTTGCTTTGGCCAATGGGACATTAGAAAATGTGATACAGCAGAGACTTTAAAAGTGCTTGCACATTTCAATCTCTCTGCTACTCTTAGAACTTTGAGTCATCAGGTGAATGAATGTGCCTGCTGGAAAGAATACATGGAGAACAAACTCCTCACACCCTTACCCTGGCCAAAAGCTTGCCAACCAACACACATATAAGTGAGGCTATTCTATACCATTTGGCCCTAGCCAAACCACCACCAGACTACGGAGACCAATATACCCCAAACTGACAATCCAAAGAAGCATGAGCTATTAAATGATTTATTTTAAGCTACTAAGCCTTTTAAGTAAAAACTAACTGATACAGCACTAACATGTGTAAGTAGTCAGTGGTTCTCAAACAAGGTTGATTTTGCTCCCAGGGAACATGTGGCAATGTCTGGAGGCATTTTTGATTGTCACAACTGGGTGAGTGCTACTGGCATCTAGTAAGTAAAGACCGGGGATGCTGATAAACATCGTATAAGGTCTCCACAACAAAAATTATCCTCCCCAAAATGTCAACAGTGCCCAGGTTGGGAAACAAAAATTAAAGAATGACAGAATGAGGCAGACTTTAGAACAATCGTATCCAACAGAACTTTCTACAATGATGAAAATGTTTTATATCTGTACTACCCAATACGGTAGCCACTAGCCACGTTTGGCTAGTAAGCACTTGAAATGTGGCTTTGATGGAAGAATTACTTTTAAATTTTGTTCAGTTTTAATTAATTTAAACTTAAATAGCCACATATGGCTAGTGGCTTCTGTACTGAATAGCACAGCTCTAATTACTGAGATACTGAGAGTAGTGAAAATTTGGTTGGATAACAGTGGAAACGGGTTTGATAAAGTTAAGACCCATAGTCACTTGCTACAAATAAATATTCCAAACATTCTTCTCTGTTTCAATATCTATCAATTCTGAAATGTACTACACTGATAAAACTATAACTGAAAGTTTTTAATAAATTTACCATATCCTCCTGCAAAAAACCCCAATTATTCAGGAAATGCTGACTGACAACCTTAACCAGAGGGCTTTTCTAGATTATTAGCACGAAAGCCCTAGGAATTTCCTAGGGCTTTTTTTTTTCCCCCCAAAGTTTAAAGTGATCCAAGAAGAACTGCTGCACTTTAGAGGCCTTCAAATTGTACCAAATGAATAGCTTTTCTAAAAAATTAATTTTTATTGGCGTATAGTTGCTTTACAATGTTGTGTTAGTTTCTACTGTACAGCAAAGTGAATCAGTTATACGTATACATATATCCCCTCTTTTTTTAGATTTCCTTCCCATTCAGGTCACCACAGAGCACTGAGTAGAGTTTCCTGTGCTGTACAGTGAATAGCCTTTAATCAAATCATTTCAGGTAATTAAATATTCATTTACTCCCCTGCAGCAGTTCACTCTCCTTTCTTATCCTCTTCTCTACTCCACCCTATCCACCACAAGAGAAGGAAGAAGTTAATCCAATGCTGGTATATTTCCAAAGATTTTTTTTTTTAAACTTGTCAGCATTAAGTAGGTCAGTTCTCTGCTATTGGGTGTTTTGGCAATAGGTTTTCTTACTAGAATACAGTGGCTACTCAGCCTGGTAAGCACATAACACAAAGAAAAAACAGACTCTGAATAACTCTCCTAAGGGAAGAACAGGCTGTCTAATCTCTAGAAGAAAGTCCCTGAGTCTTAACTGAATACTACCAGGAAATTCTGACAGCAAAACAAAACAAAACAAAAGTAAAAAAAGTTCCAATTCCAAATTTGTTCTACATAGTGAAGTCTAAAGATTTTAAACGCCCTCAGTGCATAGCAACCCACAGAGATTTTGTTGAGAGTCATATGTTATCAGCCCAATTATAATCACTGCGATTATAAATCAAAGGAAAGGTAATAAAGGATACTCAATCTATCAGATGTTTTGTTAAGCAGTCTAATAAAAAAAAAACTTTATCACTAAAATGAAAATTATGGAAAACCTCTCCCTTGTAAGATATAACTTCCTTGTGAGGACTTTTTTTTAAGTGAGAAATGACTTAAAACTTTTAATGACTGTATTACAGCAGAAAGCAAATTTCGTAGAAGTTTATTAGAATAAATGATTTATACATAATTAAGCTATCATTATTTCTTTTAAAAATCATTATTGTCTATTGTGGCTCTGAGAACTCATTTTTAATCATTTGTCAATCAAATATTAAAGAAGAAAACTGACAGGTACACATTCAACTAGTTAATTTATTTCATATCAGACCAAAAGTTCCTGCAGGGGCAAGATTAATATTCCCTATTAAGAACAGTGGTTCAGGGGCTTCCCTGGTGGCACAGTGGTTGAGAGTCCGCCTGCCTATTGTAAAAAAAAAAAAAAAAAAAAAAAAAAAAAAAGAACAGTGGTTCAGGGAGTTCCCCAGTGGCCTAGTGGTTAGGATTCCAGGCTTTCACTGCCGTGGCCTGGGTTCAATCCCTGGTCAAGGAACTGAGATCCCACAAACCACACGGCCAAAAAAAAAAAGAACAGTGGTTCAAATGAAAGAAAGGTCAAAACAACTATATTTACTGAATTTGTTTTCCAGAAAGTTTCAAGAATTTTGACAAATTCTAGAAGAAAAGAATGGAAATACTGCAAACCATATCTTTTTTTTTTTTTCTTCGGTACACGGGCCTCTCACTGTTGTGGCCTCTCCCGTTGAGGAGCACAGGCTGAGTGGCCATGGCTCAAGGGCCCAGGCGCTCCGCGGCATGTGGGATCCTCCTGGACCGGGGCACGAACCCGTGTTCCCTGCATCGGCAGGCAGACTCTCAACCACTGCGCCACCAGGGAAGCCCCCATATCACTTTTTAAAAAAACTATTTATTTGGCTCCACATCTTAGATGCAGCATGCAGGATCTAGTTCCCTGACCAGGGATCGAACCTGGGCTCCCTACAATGGGAGTACGGAGTCTTAACCACTGGACCACCAGAAAGTCCCCAGATCACTTATTAATGTGACTACAGAACACACTTAATAAATTACATGAAAAAATAATGCACTGTGTTCAATATTCATATTGCTATAAAATATGCTGACATTCATTTTACCATATTTCACTCACTGTTAGAAGCAAAATATTTAGAAATATAGGACATTCCAGATATAATATAAATTCCAGAAAAAAGCCGGAAATTCACTCACATTCATTTTTACTTAAGAACTAAAATAAATGCACTGCTAGACTTTTTCTTTTCTTAAAGAAAAGGAGTTTCAGCCAAGAAGCTACCCATTCTCTTTTCCATTGTCAGATGTTAAAAGTAGATAAAATCAAATTTAAATAAGTAAAATTTAAAAATCTGAATGTCAAAATACACAACGGCTCTACAGAAAAAAATTCCCAATACTTATAAATTCTGGCTCCTAATTTAACAAAAGTCTTTAAAATAAAGTACTTCCAGCTTATTGTCTATGTGGGCCAAGAAGAGTCACAAGTTCTTACTGGGATCTTTTCCCCTGTTTTACCAGCTTGGCACCATTAGTAGCAACTTTCACAGCAAGTCTTCGTACATTTTGAAGTTGTGTTTCAGAATGAAATACCATGCCAGAGGTAAGGAAAGAAGAATGATCTAACCATTCACAACAGGGATTAAAGGTGGCTATTACAGGTATAGCCACATATGATGTGTTCTGCAGCAGGAAAGGCATAGTTTTTTTCTGTGTCTTTTTAAACTGTTCTCTTTTTAAAAGTATAAATAACATTAAAGTACTTTATTGTTGAAGATAATGCAGGTGAACTGAGTTCTAGGATGTATAAATGGATACAAACAGCTAAAAAAGAAGTAAGATCTTTAATACAGCTACTTTTCTCTATATAGAAAAAGAACCTAAAATGAAGTTGATGTAGACTTCAGGTGGGAATGGAAACTAGTACAGCCTTTTTAGAATACAATTTGGCAATATGTATCCAAAGACTTTTAAATGAAAATATATCTAGGAATTTATCATATAGAAATCATCAGATCAATCAGATAATTTACAGTACATCTGTATACTTCTACAGTGCTTCTTAAACTTCAGCATGCATCAGAATCACCTAAAGAGCTTGTAAGACCATAGACTGCTGGGGCCCCAACAGAAGAGTTTCTGATTCTGTTAAGTCTGGGTAGAGGCCAAGAATTTGCATTTCTAACAAATTCCCAGTTAACACTGATACTGCTGGTCTAAGGACCACACTGAGAACCACTGAGCTACAGAATGGACTTCCATGAAGCCACTGAAAATGAAGTAGATCTATATTGATATAATGTATATATGCAGTAGTGTGCTGATAAACGGGCTCTGGATTCTGGACAGAACTCAGCAGGGAAGGGGAAGCCCCGATTTGTAGCATTTGCCAATTTCTTTACTGTAACTACTCCCACCATAGCTAATATCAAGTTACCAATGATATGGATTTGCATAATTCTTTAATTACTGGCTCTGGTGAGTCAATGACTTAGAAAAATATCAAAAAAGATATAAGGTAAGGGACTTCCCTGATGGCACAGTGGTTAAGACTCCATGCTCCCAATGCCGGGGGCCCAGGCTCAATCCCTGCTCAGGGAACTAGACCCCACATGCATGTCGCAACTAAGAGTTTGCATGCCCCAACTAAGGAGCCCAAGTGCTGCAACTAAGGAGGTTGTGAGCTGCAACTTAGGAACCCGCCTGCACCAACTAAGACCCAGCGGAACCAAATAAAGAAAGAAATATTTTAAAATAAATGCACAGACACTATATGTCAAAAAAAATGATATAAGGTAAAATGGTAACAGTTATCTTTGAGTAGAATGATTCCAGGAATTTTATTTTCTTTATGGCTTTCTATATTGATTGTTTTGCAATGAACATTCTTACTTTTATAATAAAAAGCTGTTAACATTTTGAAAAATAAAATGAAATTATCAATTTAGATTCTTTTTTTTTTTTTTTTTTTTTTGCGATACGTGGGCCTCTCACTGTTGTGGCCTCTCCTGTTGTGGAGCACAGGCTCCGGATGCGCAGGCTCAGTGGCCATGGCTCATGGGCCCAGCCGCTCCACGGCATGTGGGATCTTCCCGGACCGGGGCACAAACCCGTGTCCCCTGCATCGGCAGGCGGACTCTCAACCACTGTGCCGCCAGGGAAGCCCTAGAGCTTTTTATAGCTGAAATTTAGCAGCGCCCTATCAGAGGAGACAGTGATATTTATTAAATGCAGGTCTAAGTCTACTCTTGAGCTATCCTTCTCTGCTAACCTGGGCTTGCCAAAGTGGGAAAAAAAAGAGAGAAAGATAAGGCCCAATGGGGAAATCTTTGAACTCTAGCCCTGGAACATCAAGGGCTAGATGTCATCCTTATAAAATGAAGCGTTAACAGCTGCCCTAGAATCCAAGCAGAAAACAGACTGAGCCTGCAACTTGCTATAAACCCAGTTTCATAAAGGGAGCAAAAGCATGATGCCTCTAGCCCTGCCTCGTCAAAATGCAGGCTTGATTAATAGTTCACCAAGGTATGGATAATGAGAGGAAAAAACGTAAAAAGCATAAATGTGCCATAGTAGATTAAAGCTAGAAAACGGAATGATATGCACCTATTACATGGTGATGTAAAAAGATTTCCAACAACAGGGGAAAATGGTCATAAATTATTGTGAAGTGAAAAGTGTAAGTTATGAAATTGTGTATATGATCTTATGAATAATCAAAAATACATATTTGTGTATGTGTATATGAATTTGTACATGCATGAATATTTAAAGACCAGAAAGATACAGCCATATTAATAGCAATTACCTCTGGACTGGAGTATTAGAGATGACCTTTTTGTATCTGCCTATTTGTATTTTCAAAAATATCTACAACTAACAAGTATTGTTTGGGTAACTTTTTTAGTCAATATGCAGGGGAGACACAAATGATATCAAAGTAAATAAAGAGATACCCAACCTCACTCTCAATCACAGAAATGTAAATTAAAACAAAATACTACTTTATTCCCATCAGATTGACAAGACTAAACAGATGGATAAGACCAAATGCTGGCGAGGATTTAAGGAAATGGGAACCCTAATACACTGCTGGTGGGAGCATAAACTGGGAAACCATTCTGGAAAACAATCTAGCAGTATTTAGTGAAATTAAGTATGTGTATAGACCACAAGTCAGGAATTCCTTTCTTCAGTATGTACTACAGAGAAACCTTTGCACAAGTCGATAGGGGATATGTATAAGGAAGTTCATAGCACTACTATTGTATCAGTAATTTTTAAGCCACACCTAGAAATCCATTATCAGAGAAATACATAAGTAAAATGTAGAAATGCATATAAAATGCAATATTATACAACAGTCAGTAGGTATAAACTAGATTTATACATGTTTAAGTCTTAAAACAGTGTTGAGCAAAAAGGAATGAAATTCCCAGCACAAAATCATTGTACCAAGGTCCCAAAATTCAAGCCAGTTTTATCTTGCGTAACCAAAATCTCACCTTCACAACTAAATTTAAAATTCATTTTGTTTCCTGTTTCCCTTAGTACCCAGTAAGATGGTATTATGTAATTATAAAGCACCTATGTGTTGAACATCATACTGAAATAAAATGAATGCATTTCTAAAGTAAAATGAATGCAATCATATAATTGTGACAGATGCTGTTTACTGGCTACCCAAAAAGCCACTCCCAAATCCTTCCTCCCTCCTTGCCTCTCTATAGAGGCCAAAAGGCTAACTACAGTTAGAGGTGTCCATATAACCCAATTTAGGCCCATGAGACATTAGAAGCACTTCTGAGCAAGTCACTTCTAGGAAAGCTTTTGCTTGGCCTGGATCTTTTGCCTTCATCCTTAATTGTGCGTGGAAGGCTAGAGCTACAGTAGTTACCTTAGGACCATGAAGGCCAAGCAAATCACAAAGATATGGGCCCCAACACTGTTGAGTCACTGAAGCAACATGAGCAACTGCCTACTTCCAGACTTCGGTAAGAAAAACAAACTTCTCTTTGTTTAAGCCTTGTAGTCAGATTTTTAATGACTTACGGTTTATACAGTCCTTATATATCACCGTATCAGAAACTCTACAGCTTTAACTGTAAGTAATAAATTAGCCTGACAAAGTTCTAACCTCCTGATAAGGACTATTCTAATGAGTATCTGCTCACAGACCTGTAGGAAGTCTGAGCTGAGGGAAGAATGAGAGAGAACAAGAATATAGAATCAGGAAGCTCTCTAGGCTGAATTGCACAAATTGTAAGAGCCCAGACTCTCAAAATAACCACCAAGAGCATATCATCAGGAGAGCCATCTCCCTGAACAATAACTTAAGCCTTCAAGAGTCAAAATTAAAGCCCTGGAACATTAAGCCTACTGTCCAAAAAAAACTCATACTGTTAATATTCTTAGGTATGATAATGGTATTCTTTCAACATTCTTATACATTTGAAGGTTTCATAATAAAAAGTTGGTGTTAATGTTAATTTCCTGGTTTGGATATTGTGCTATAGCTATGTAAGATGTAACCACTGGAGGAAACTGCATAAAGAGACAGAACCTCTCTGTCCTCTTTTTACAACTGCCTATGAATTTAAAATTATATCAAAATAAAATGTTAAAACAAAATGCTGGGAAGACTTCCAGTTTTGTAATAAACACACACCTCTCTTTATCTCCCACTGAACTAAACTATAAAACCTGGACAGAATGCATGAAGAACTATTTGAATACTGTGAAATGTAAATATTACAGGTAGATCTGGGAAGAGCACCAGAATTTAAAGTATCACCTAACTTGCTGTGAGTTTACCATTTTTCCCCTCTAGTATCCCCCAGCCTGCACTCAACACAACCCAAAACCCAGAAGTGAGCACTACCTGTGCAGGCAGCGCGATACAGGAGAAACCCTCTAGCTCTGGCTCAAAGCCAGAAAAGGGAACTCCTAAAGTGCAAAGAGAGTGGAGAAATCCACTTGGGTATTTTTTCTTTCTCCTTTCTCTCTCATGTCCCAGTCCCCAGGTCTTCTGTGGTAGGTGCAACAGCAACAAAAGCAAGATCAACTGGGAATGGAAAGCCTTCAGGAGTGAAAATTGTGAGGGGAACATTCCTCTCCATTCAATGGAGCCCTGCCTCCTAGTGGGCAGACCAAACTCCATTGTTTTTTTCCTTCTTTCTCTGTTCTCAAGAAAGTGACTCCATAAAGTTGTTTATGAACTCCTGAGCTCACACTCAACCTGTGTAGATATGAATCTGATGCTAATTAACATAATAAAATTTTTGAAAACTGAGAAAATGAGTAGACCTCCACCCAGATCCCAGACTGACCAACGAGTGGAACACATATGGGACAGATCTGACACTGACAAAGCTCTGAAAACTGAATTGACATTGGAACCACAACCCACAGAATGCTAAAACAAAAATATCAACATTTTCCACAGACTTTAAAGAAAATCTAGAATCTCATTACATAATACTCAGAAGGTCCAGGATACAAACCAAAATTATTCAACATAAGAAGAACCACAAAAGTCTCTGCTCACATGGGAAAACACACCACCAATGAAGAGATGAACTTAGATATGGGAATTATCTCACAAGGACTTTAAAGCAGTTATTGTAAAAATGCTCAAATGAACATCAAACACTCTTGAAATAAATGTTAAATTAGAAATCATTAGCAAAAAAATACAAGCCATAAAGAAGAACAAATTTTAGAACTGAAAAATTAAGTAACCAAAAGCTGTGAATAAGATTTCAATGTCCTTTGAATTAAAATATACTTTTTCTTTCCCTCCCATTTTAATGTTTTCAAAAAAATCAAACTACAGAAATACGTTCAGTCTAAAAAAAAAGAAAAAAGGCAAGAAAAAAACTCGGAAACCATTCATCTCACATAATGAACCAGGAGGCACCTACCACTCTTCTTCCTCATCTTTAAGCAACCCTTCAATGTAGACTGACCTCTTTTCAGACTCCAACTTACCTAAAATCCTACTCAATCACAGGACAGCACTCAAATGCCATATCCATGAAGCAAGTAAGAAAGAACATTTCTCACCTATAAACTCAAGAAGTACTACAAGTTGCACACTGAAATTTGGCATCTATGTTAAGAAATATAATTTCTTTTTTATGGTTATTTACAAGTTCCATCTCTTCTAAAAGATTTAAAATGCTTTCAGACCATGAAGTTTGCTCCCATCTCTTACCCACCTCAACATCTTCACTGAATTAATATAAATTTGTTGAATTTAACTTCAATTATTAAAAAATCTTTGAAACAAAATGTATTGAATTAAAGAACTTTGAGCTACATCAAAATTTTCAGTTTCTGTTTTAGTTTTGTTTATGAATCAAAACCTACATAATCTACAGAATGACAAATCATTATTTTTCACAAAAAAATGAAACAAGGATTTACTGTATAGCACAGAAACTATATTCAATATCTTATAATAATCTATAATGGAAAAGAATCTGGAAAAATATATATATATAACTGAATCACTTTGCCATAAACCTGACACTAACACAATATTGTAAATCAACTATACTTAATTTTTTTTAAGAAATGAAGAAACATGTAATATGGAAAAAGAGACATATTCTTACTCCTTTTCTTACAAAAGTTTCTTTTAAAAGAGAAAAGAAATAATATTATAATTTAGTCCCCCGATAGGCATAGAACACAAAGGAATTTAGATATAACTTGTTAGGATAAAACAGTTGAAGTTGATCCTTTAAAATGGGATTAACTTAAAAGTTGTAATAACCACCTTCAACTTTAAACAAACGGCTGTAATGCTATCAATTATTGCCTACTCTCAAATTTCTTATCTATACACAACAATGCCATTCTATAAAACAGGCATAGAAGGTGACTATAAAATCAACCCCCAGAAGTCCAATTTAACATCTATCCTTTGGGCTAAAAATTATAGACAGTTCACTACAAGTAAAAGACAGCCAAATCAGTACTATGGGCAGTGGAAAGAGCACGTCCACTCTTTGGAATTAATCCTGGATTTAAATTCTCATTCTGGCTTTCAAAGTCATTTAACCAGTCTAGGCTTCAGTTTCCTCATCTGTAAAAACATCTACCTCATCCGGATTAAATAGGAAAGTATATACATGGCTTAACATAGCAACTGGTATACAAATAAATGCACAGTAAACAGCAGTTGGTATTATCATTTCACCACTGGCAGAACCACTGAGAAAATATTCTTTTTCCAGCTCCTCCAACCCTTAGTTGTCCTGCTCTACACAGGAATTCTGATATCATTCATTCTGTTTACTAATGAAAATCTTAAACCCCTAAAGTGACTAAGTACCAAAAGTCTTCTTTCTCTGTGCCTGAGATCAAACTATCAGCAGGCTTGAAGAACCTTTTGAAGAAACAAACCGAACTTCTAACAGGACAGAAGTCTCAACATATCACCTGACTGTCCTGAAGCCTTTCCATTAACAACTGCTACTATCCTTTCCAAACAAATTAATGCCCCTTTTAAAAAGCAAAACTTCTCCTAATGTCCACTAGAGAGTGTGGTATCACTTGTTTTCTAAAAAAAGGCAAGACTCAATTTAGAAAATAGGGAGGGAAGCTAGATTTCTAAATGACTCAGAAAATGACAGAATTAGAAAATTCTGGGAATTCCTTGGCAATCCAGTGGTTAGGACTCAGTGGTTTCACTGCCACGGCCAGGATTCCATCCCTTCTGGGGGAATTAAGATCCCACAAGACACGGAGGGGGCCGCCAAAAAAATAAAAAAAGAAAATTCTGCATCTAACAATAACAAGGAATATCAAAATCTTGCTAGTCTCTGGATATAGGAAAATCATACAAAGGGGGTGGGGGGAAGTACCCAATTACATATTCTTAAAAAGAAAAAATTTAACCTAACCTACTTAACCTATAGTGAAAGGCTACTCCCCTGCTTTAATTTCTTAGTAAATTCAGATACCAAATATCGATTTTTTTCAAGTTGGGACATATATATATTTCTAAGTTTCACTGAACAAACTAGAGTTGGTGGGTACAAGTGGTTAATAAATCAAACTAATTGTTGGTTAACACTATGACTGATAACAATAAGTAACATTTATACATGCCAAGCACTGCGCTAAGGCTTTTAGATGCACTGTCACGTAATTCTTAGACCCATGAAAATAATTCTTTTAATAACACACAAGGTTGTTATACTTCCACAAATTTTTATGCCGTACTTGTTAACAAAGACACCAAATTTTATATCTTTCCGACACACATCTGACAGATAATAGAACCTCTGGCTCACAATGAACTAAAAATACACCAACAGCCAGTGAGGAACTTCTAAAACCTTTCCCTATTAATGAAAAAAAAATTTATGCGTTTAAGAAATATTTACTCAATACATTTTCTGGGTAAGTCACAGCCCACATAAAATATTATGGAAAATAGCAGAACATGACCTCAGCAAGGTTCTAGTACAATAAGAAACATACAGAGATAGCCTCATCCACCAGTGGGCAGACAGCAGAAACAAGAAGAAATACAATTCTGCAGCCTGTGGAAGGAAAACCACATTCACAGAAAGATAGACAAAATGAAAAGACAGAAGATTTTGTACCAGATGAAGGAACCAGATAAAACCCCAGAAAAACAACTAAATGAAGTGGAGATAGGCAACATTCCAGAAAAAGAATTCAGAATAATGACAGTGAAGATGATCCAGGACCTCGGAAAAAGAATGGAGGCAAAGATGGAGAAGATGCAAGAAATGTTTAATAAAGACATAGAAGAATTAAAGAACAAACACTAGAAGAATTAAAGAACAAACAAACAGAGATGAACAATACAATAACTGAAATGAAAAATATACCAGAAGGAATCAATAGCAGAATAACTGAGGCAGAAGAACAGATAAGTGACCTGGAAGACAAAACGGTGGAGTTCACTGCCACAGAACAGAATAAAGAAAAAAGAATGAAAAGAAATGAAGACAGCCAAAGAGACCTCTGGAACAACACTAAACGCAACAATATTTGCATTATAGGGGACCCAGAAGGATAAGAGAGAGAGAAAGGACCCATGAAAATATTTGAAGAGATTATAGTCGAAAACTCCTCTAACATGGGAAAGGAAATAGCCACCCAAGTCCAGGAAGCGCAGAGAGTCCCAGGCAGGAGAAACGCAAGGAGAAACATGCCAAGACACACAGTAATCAAATCGACAAAAATTAAAGACAAAGAAAAATTATTGAAAGCAACAAGGGAAAAACGACGAATAACATACAAGGGAACTCCCATAAGGTTAACAGCTGATTTCTCAGCAGAAACTCTACAAGCCAGAAGGGAGTGGCAAGATACATTTAAAGTGATGAAAGGGAACAACCTACAACCAAGATTACTCTGCCCCACAAGGATCTCATTCAGATTCCATGGAGAAATCAAAAGCTTTACAGACAAGCAAAAGGTACTAGAATTCAGCACCACCAAACCAGCTCTACAACAAATGCTAATGGAACTTCTCTAAGTGGGAAACACAAGAGAACAAAAGGACCTACAAAAACAAACCCATAACAATTAAGAAAATGTTAATAGGAACATACTTACCGATAATTACCTTAAAGGTGGATGGATTACATGCTCCAACCAAAAGACACAGGCTCACTGAATGGATGCAAAAACAAGGCCCATATATATGCTGTCTACAAGAGACGCACATCAGACCTAGGGACACATACAGACTGAAAGTGAGAGGTTGGAAAAAGATATTCCATGCAAATGGAAATCAAAAGAAAGCGAGAGTAGCAATATTCGTATGAGATAAAATAGACTTTAAAATGAAGAACGTTACAAGAGACAAGGAAGGACACTACATAATGATCAAGGGATCAATCCAAGAAGAAGATATAACAATTATAAATATATATGCACCCAACATAGGAGAACCTCAATACATAAGGCAACTGCTAACAACTATAAAAGAGGAAATCGACAATAACACAATAATAGTGGGGGAGTTTAACACCTCACTTACACCAATGGACAGATCATCCAGACAGAAAATTAATAATGAAACACAAGCTTTAATGACACAATAGACCAGATAGATTTAATTGATATTTATAGGACATTCCATCCAAAAACAGCAGATTACACTTTCTTCTCAAGTGCACCTGGAACATTCTCTACGACTGATCACATCTTGGGTCACAAATCAAGCCTTGGTAAATTTAAGAAATGTGAAATCATATCAAGCATCTTTTCTGACCACAACACTATGAGATTAGAAATCAATTACAGGGAAAAAAACGTAAGAAACACAAACACACAGAGGCTAAACAATATTTTACTACATAACCAAGACATCACTGAAGAAGTCAAAGAGGAAATCAAAAAATACCTAGAGACTAATGACAACGAAAACATGACGATCCAAAACCTATACGATGCACCAAAAGCAGTTCTAAGAGGGAAGTTTATAGCAATACAAGCCTACCTCAAGAAACAAGAAAAATCTCAAATAAACAATCTAACCATACACCTAAAGGAACTAGAGAAAGAACAATAAACAAAACGCAAAGTTAGCAGGAGGAAAGAAATCATAAAGATCAGAGCAGAAATAAATGTAATAAAAACAAAGAAACCAATAGCAAAGATCAAAAAAACTAAAAGCTGGTTTTTTGACAAGATAACCAAAACTAATAAACCATTAACCAGAGTCATCAAGAAAAACAGGGAGAGGACTCAAATCAATAAAACTAGAAATGAAAAAGGAGAAGTTACAACAGACACAGCAGAAATACAAAGCATCCTAAGAGACTACTACAAGCAACTCTATGCCAATAAAATGGACAACCTGGAAGAAATAGACAAATTCTTAGAAAGGTATAACTTTCCAAGACTGAACCAGGAAGAAACAGAAAATATGAACAGGCCAATCACAAGTAATGAAATTGAAACTGTGATTAAATATCTTCCAACAAACAAAAGTGCAGGACCAGAGGGCTTCACGGGTGAATTCTATCAAATATGTAGAGAAGAGTTAACACCCATCCTTCCCAAACTCTTCCAAAAAATTGCAGAGGAAGGAAAACTCCCAAACTCATTCTACGAGGCCACCATCACCCTGATACCAAAACCAGACAAAGATACTGCAAAAAAAAAAAAATTACAAACCAATATCACTGATGAACATAGATGCAAAAATCCTCAACAAAACACTAGCAAACAGAATCCAACAACACATTAAAAGGATCATACACCATGATCAAGTGGGATTTATCCCAGGGATGCAAGGATTCTTCAATACACGCAAATCAACCAATGTGATACACCACATTAACAAACTGAAGAATAAAAACCATATGATCATCTCAATAGATGCAGAAAAAGCTTTTGACAAAATTCAACACCCATTTATGATAAAAACTCTCCAAAAAGTGGGCATAGAGGGAATCTACCTCAACATAATAAAGGCCATATATGACAAACCCACAGCAAACATCATTCTCAATGGTGAAAAACTGAAAGCATTTCCTCTAAGATCAGGAACAAGACAAGGTTGTCCACTCTCACCACTATTATTCAACATAGTTTTGGAAGTCCTAGCCATGGCAATCAGAGAAGAAAGAGAAATAAAAGGAAGAGAAGAAAGAGAAATAAAAGGAAGAGAAATAAAACAAATTGGAAAAGAAGAAGCAAAACTATCACTGTTTGCAGATGACATGATACTATACATAGAGACTCCTAAAGATGCCACCAGAAAACTACTAGAGCTAATCAATGAATTTGGTAAAGTTGCAGGTTACAAAATTAATGCACAGAAATCTCTTGCATTCCTATACACTAATGATGAAAAATCTGAAACAGAAATTAAGGAAACACTCCTATTTACCATTGCAACAAAAAGAATAAAATACCTAGGAATAAACCTACCTAGGGAGACAGAAGACCTATATTCAGAAAACTATAAGACACTGATGAAAGAAATAAAAGATGACACAAATAGATGGAGAGATATACCATGTTCTTGGATTGGAAGAACCAATACTGTGAAAATGACTATACTACACAAAGCAATCTACAGATTCAATGCAAATTACCAATGGCTTTTTTTTTTTTTTTTGCAGTACGTCGGCATCTCACTGTTGTGGTCTCTCCCGTTGCAGACCACAGGCTCCGGACGCGCAGGCTCAGCGGCCATGGCTCACGGGCCCAGCCACTCCGCGGCATGTGGGATCTTCCTGGACTGGGGCACGAACCCATGTCCCCTGCATCGGCAGGCAGACTCTCAACCGCTGTGCCACCAGGGAAGCCCCCAATGGCATTTTTTACAAAACTAGAACCAAAAAATCTTAAAATTTGCATGGAGACACAAAAGACCCCGAATAGCCAAAGCAGTCTTGAGGGAAAAAAAAGGAGCTGGACGAATCAGAGTCCCTGACTTCAGACTATACTACAAAGTTACAGTAATCAAGACAATATGGTACTGGCACAAAAACAGAAATATAGATCAATGGAACAGGACAGAAAGCCCAGAGACAAACCCATGCACATATGGTCACCTTATCTTTGATAAAGGAGGCAAGAACATACAATGGAGAAAAGACCGCCTCTTCAATAAGTGGTGCTGGGAAAACTGGAGAGCTACATGTAAAAGAATGAAATTAGAACACTCTCTAACACCATACACAAAAATAAACTCAAAATGGATTAAAGACCTAAATGTAAGGCCAGACACTATCAAACTCTTAGAGGAAAGCATAGGCAGAGCACTCTATGACATAAATCACAGCAAGATCCTTTTGGACCCACCTCCTAGAGAAATGGAAATAAAAACAAAAATAAACAAATGGGACCTAATGAAACTTCAGAGCTTTTGCACAGCAAAGGAAACCATAAACAAGATGAAAAGACAACCCTCAGAACGGGAGAAAAAATGTGCAAGTGAAGCAACTGACAAAGGAATTATCTCCAAAATTTACAAGCAGCTCATGCAGCTCAATACCAAAAAGCAAACAACCCAATCCAAAAATCGGCAGAAGACCTAAATAGACATTTCTCCAAAGAAGATATACAGATTGCCAACAAACACATGAAAGAATGCTCAACATCATTCATCATTAGAGAAATGCAAATCAAAACTACAATGCAGGCTTCCCTGGTGGCGCAGCGGTTGAGAGTCCGCCAGCCAATGCAAGGGACTCGGGTTCGTGCCCCGGTCCGGGAGGATCCCACATGCCGCGGAGCGGCTGGACCTGTGACCCATGACCGCTGAGCCTGCGCGTCCGGAGCCTGTGCTCCGCAATGGGAGAGGCCACAACAGTGAGAGGCCCGCATAACGCAAAAAAAAAAAAAACAAAAATAAAACTACAATGCAATATCATCTCACACCGGTCAGAACGGCCATCATCAAAAAATGTACAAACAATAAATGCTGGAGACGGTGTGGAGAAAAGGAAACCCTCTTGCACTGTTGGTGGGAATGTATATTGATATAGCCACTATGGAGAACAGTATGGACGTTCCTTAAAAAACTAAAAATAGAACTACCATACGACCCAGCAATCCCACTACTGGGCATATACCCTAAGAAACCCATAATTCAAAAAAAGTCACATACCTCAATGTTCACTGCAGCTGTATTTACAATAGCTAGGACATGGAAGCAACCTAAGTGTTCATCTACAGATGAATGGATAAAGAAGATTTGGCACAGATATACAATGGAATATTACTCAGCCATAAAAAGGAAATGAAACTGAGTTATTTGTAGTGAGGTGGATGGACCTAGAGTCTGTCATGCAGAGTGAAGTAAGTCAGAAAGAGAAAAACAAATACCATATGTTAACACATATATATGGAATCTAAAAAAACAAAACAAAAAAATGGTCATGAAGAACCTAGTGCAAGACGGGAATAAAGACACAGACCTACTAGAGAATGGACTTGAGGACATGGGGAGGGGGAAGGGTAAGCTGGGACAAAGTGAGAGAGTGGCATGGACATATATACCCTAACAAATGTTAAATAGATAGCTAGTGGGAAGCAGCCGCATAGCACAGGGAGATCAGCTCAGTGCTTTGTGACCAACTAGAGGGGTGGGATTGGGAGGGTGGGGGGGAGTGAGACGCAAGAGGGAAGAGATATGGGGATATATGTATAACTGATTCACTTTGTTATAAAGCAGAAACTAACACACCATTGTAAAGCAATTATACTCCAATAAAAACGTTAAAAAAAAAAAAAAGGACACATGCATCCCAATATTCATTGCAGCACTATTTACAATAGCCAGGTCATGGAAGCAACCTAAATGCCCATCAACAGACAAATGGATAAAGAACATGTGGTACATATATACAGTGGAATATTACTCAGCCATAAAAAGGAACGAAATTGGGTCTTTTGTAGAGATGTGGATGGATCTAGAGACTGTCATACAGAGTGAAGTAGGTCAGAATGAGAAAAACAAATATCGTATATTAATGCATATATGTGGAACCTAGAAAAATGGTACAGATGAACTGGTTTGCAAGGCAGAAATAGAGACACAGGTGTAGAGAACAAACGTATGGAGACCAAGTGGAGAAAGTGGCGGGGGTGTGGTGGTGGTGGGATGAACTGGGAGATTAGGATTGACATATATACACTAATATGTATAAAATAGACAACTAATAAGAACCTGCTGTATAAAAAATTTTTTAAAAACATACAAATAACAGAAGTATACATACTAGAAGGAATAAATCACTATACATAAAATATCCTACAGGAATTATCAGGACAAAAGATAAGTTTTGGCAGGGATAAAAACATCTAGGGGGTATTCCCTGGTGGTCCAGTGGTTAGGACCCCATGCTTTCACTGCTGAGGGCAAGGGGTTAATCCCTGGTTGGGGAAGTAAGATCCCAAAAGCTAACAACAGCAACCAAAAAAAAACATCTAGGGAGGGAGTAGTGTTTAAACCAGGTAGAAGCATAGAACCTAGGATGAGAGGACCTGGGTTACAATACCAAACTCACCAATTCACTCATTCAACTTACATTTATTGAACAGTAACTTTGTTCTAAGCCTTGGGATAAAGAACTGAGTAAGTCTTGTCCCTTAAGTAGTTTCATTTATTCAGAGAAACAAACACAAAACACTGTAAGTGTACTTAAACTCTTTCAAGGGAGCTAGAGAACACAGAGTAAAAAAAAAAAAACCAAAAGCTTCCTGGTAAAGCTAATTTTTAAGCTCAGTCTAGAAAAATAATCATTCCTAACACTGAATTATTAAATGATCAAACTTTGCCACTAAAATATTTACTCTAAGAGGATATCTATTTATCTTACCTGAAAACTATTTTTGGAACCACCCTATATGAAAAATTAAACCTCTTCCTTTGCTCTACTGAACAGTGGTTAAGTGGGAAGGCTCTAGAGCCAGATTTTGCTCAGGTTTGAGTCACATGCCCTTTACTAATGTGGATATTTGAGCTTCAGATTCCTTGGCTGTCAAATGAGGGTAACAAACAGTTCCTACTTTATGAACTTGCTATGAGGATTAAATGAGTTAATACATGTAAAGGATTTAGAGCAGTACTTGGCACACAGGAAAAGGTCAATCACTCTTTGCTCTTACTATTACATTTACCAGACCTTAATTAAACTCCTATTATGTACCAAATATTATGCAGTGTGTGATACAAGAAAAATCAAGGTAAACTGATCTCCAATTCTCAGTCTAAATTTTATTAAAAGTCTCTTAACAAAGATTTATTTCCTGTGATATCAAGTATTGAAAATAGAAGGCAGCATGACCAATCTAAAACCAATCTAAAGTTTATCAGGTCCAGTTATAAGCCAGGGGGATCTAACCTAGTTTTATTAGATGCAACCAGGGTCTAATAAACTAGGATGAGGCAAGTGAGGTACCCTAGCACAAAATTTAAGGTGGCACTCACTCTCAGGGTCATGCAAGTGGCTCACCCATGAAGCTACTACCCATTCATTTATTCAACAAGTATTGGATGAACAGGCCCATTCCTTGTCCTCAGGGAGGTAGCAGTGCAGTGAAGATACACTAATAAATAATTGCAATTTAGTTTGAGAGTTGCTATAATAAAGGTACATGCTAGATACAGAGGTATCATAGAAGATGAAGTGGTTAAATTGACTTGGGTAAGCCAGGAAGCAATTCAGAGAAGTGATTTAGCTGGAACTTAAATAATTTATCATAGTACCCCCAAGAGGCTAAAGGTGGGCAGCAAATAGCATTCTAAGCAAGGGGAATAGTTAGCAAAAGCTCAAAGGCAGAATTTACTGAAGGAACTACAAGGAATATGGTGAGAATGATCTAAAAGGAAGCAGTGGGCTGTAAAACTGAAGTGGTAGCTAGAAAGCAGATAAAGTTTAGGCCCATAAGGTAGGGCTCCTTAAACACCACATTTAGGAATTTATTTCACAAGTAGTAGGTTTACTTATGAGTGGTAAATCAGACCTGTGACTTAGGATAATTTGGGTTATTTTCTGTTTTCTGACTGTTCTGGACTAGAACAGTGACCTCCAAACTTTTTTGATCCTGTACCCCATTACCAAAAATTTTGAGCATATCCCTCAATGTGTGTGTATGTATACTACATCTAGACATTACTATAGTCACATATTAAACACATAAGTAGAAAATGTTTAAAGGATGAGATGATAAATATGATATAAATATAATAACAGTCAAAAAGTGGAAGCAATCCAAACATCTATCAACTGATGAATGAATTTTTTAAATGTGCTATATCCACACAATGGAATACTATTCAACAATGAAAAGGAACAATGCTGCTTGATACATGCTACAATATGGATAAACCTCAAAATCATTAAGCGAAAAAGGCCAGACACAAGACCACATATTGATGTATGATTCTATTTATATGAAATCTCCAGAAAAAGCAAATTTGTGAAAATGGAAAATAGATCACTGACTACCTGAGGCTGGAGGTAGAAACAAGAATTGACTGCAAATGGCATAAGGAATTTGGTGGGGGGGGGAAGGGGGGTAATGAAAATATTCTAAAACTGAATTTTGGAGATGGTCATATAACTTTGTAAGTTTACTAAAAGTCACTGATCTGTACACTTATAACAAGTGAATTTTGTGGTATATAAATTACAGACATACCTTGGAGATATTGCAGGTTCAGTTCTAGACCACTGCAATAAAGCAAATATCACAATAAAGGCAAACAAATTTTTTGGTTTCCTAGTGCATATAAAAGTTATGTTTATTATATGTAGAACAAATGAACAAACAACAAAACAGAAACAGAGTTACAGACAGAGAGAACAAATAGGTGGTTGCCCGAGGGGAGGGGATGGGGAGGAAAGAAATAAGTGAGGGAGATTAAGAAGTCTAAACTTCCAGTTGCAATATAAATGAATCACGGGTATGAAATGTACAGTGTGGGGAACACAGTCAATAACTTTGCATGGTGACATACTGTAACTAGACTTGTCATTGTGATCATTTTGAAATGTACAGAAATATCAAATCAACATGTTGTATAACAGGAACTAACATAGTGTTGTAGGTCATCACAAACAAATAAAACTCATAGGAAAAAAGAATCAGATTTGTGGTTACCAGAGGCAGGAGGGTATAGGGAGGGGGAATTACATGAAGGCACTCAAAAGGTACAAACTTCCAGTTATAAGTACTAGGGATGTAATGTACAACATGATAAATATAATGAACACTGCTGTGTGTCATAAATGAAGGTTGTTAAGAGAGTAAATCCTAAGCGTTCTCATCACAAGGAAAAATTTTTTCCTATTTCTTTAATTTTGTATATATATATGAGATGATGGATAAGTTTCACAAAACTTACTGTGATAATCATTTCATGTTATAGATGAGTCAAATCACTATGCTGTATACCTTAAACTTATATAGTGCTGTATGTAAATTATGTCTCACTAAAACTGGAAAAAAGTTATTTTTTCACTATACTGTAGTCTAAATAGAGTGTACAATAGCATTATGTCTAAGAAAACAATGTACATACCTTAATTTAAAAATACTATATTGCTAAAAAATGTTGAACATCACCACCAATGCAACCAAAGAACCAACATGATGATGTTTCCTCCCACTGTGAAAAGAGGAACCAAGGAGAGTTACTTGGAAGGAGAGAGATGGAGAAACCAATCTAGTTTCCAGCCATCGTGTTAGAACCGAGCACTCCCTTCCCTGTAGTAAGAACTGTAAGAAATCAGGAATTGAAGAGCCCTTGATTATCGAGAAGTTCAATGATAAATTGAGAAGATGTACTGGGTGGAAGTTTGGACTATATGTTTGTTTTTTTCTTAATCCTTTACACAGTTGAGATTGTCAATTTCCAGACATATCCATTCACATTTTCAACATTATAAAAGAATTCAGTGAGGTCCTTACTCTCTGGGTAGGGAGTTTACTAAATCACTATTCTCACATGAAATCATCTGCTCTGTTAATGATGCACATGGATTTTAGGTTCCTTAGAAGAAAGAACCCTTCCCAGCAAGTGGGGCCTGTGGGTAGCTGGAGGCATCCATCAACCTTATGACTGCCCATTACATGAAAGTGGACCAAGCCATGATCATCTTCCAACATAAAGATTTCAAGTGAAAATGTTAAGTGTTTTTGAAACATTACTCTTGGAAGGACTTTCTTTCCAAAAATCTCTTTATGAAAAGAAATGTTATTAAGGGTTTTTGTTTTGTTTTGTTTTTAAAATAAATATTGCCCAAAATAGCCAAGCTGGACAACCTTGCCCTTCGTTAACATTGCAGTATATTTGCATTCGTCCGTCCTGACCCCAGAGCAACTGGTTCAGAAAAAAATGGGGTTACTCAACTTTACCTCACTTTGGTACAACTGCAACAAATTCCCCTACAGAAGATTAAAAATTTAGGTTGGGACAATGGCCATCAACATTTAAGTTCCAATAGGTATGCAGTTTTGCCCTGTCCAAAGCAGCCTGACTGTGATAGGATGGCTGAGTGATGTTCCTAAGGGCAGGAGATGGGCCCTGAGTTATTTAAGGATCCTATTACCCCACCTGGGGAAAAAGACATGAGACAGAGCAAAAAGCATGTGTAGGTGGAGAGAATGACCTGGTGAAGTACGAAGCCAATCTTTGAGTTTCCTGATTTCCCATCATGTCACTGGGCCCTCTGGAACCAATCCAGTAGTGTAAAAAAAAAGAATCAGCACCCACTGCAAGACCTGGTTCTAAGAGGTTAGGTCCAGAAACATCACTAGTATTTGGTCTGTCTTTGTCAACTTACTTGGGTGACAGAATGAACTTTCATTAACCACTCTCCAGAAAGCGTGAAACTTTATTTTCCTTCTTATTTGAGTAAAAGAATTATTCAGGAAGATCTATTACCTTGTTAAGGATTCTGGACATCAGTGGATTTCATGTCATTTTAAAAAAATTCTGAAATATTTGTTTTCAAACAGTGTCGTGTATTTTAACATCATACTGTGCATTTAAA
The DNA here is from genome assembly GCF_003031525.2 of Neophocaena asiaeorientalis asiaeorientalis. Classification (NCBI taxonomy): domain Eukaryota; kingdom Metazoa; phylum Chordata; class Mammalia; order Artiodactyla; family Phocoenidae; genus Neophocaena; species Neophocaena asiaeorientalis. The sequence continues at coordinate 6,132,307 of NW_020172456.1, read as the reverse complement.
AAATGAAAAACAAATCATGTAAAAACAATACTATATTGCTAAAAAATGTTAAATATCACCTGATCCTTCAGTGAGTCATAATCTTTTGCAACAGTAACACCAAAGATCACTGATCACAGAACACCGTAACAAATATAATGAAAATGAAAATATCTGCAATATTGTGAGAATTACCAAAATGTGACACAGAGACATGAGGTGAGCAAATGCTGTTGAGAAAAATAGCGCCAACAGACTTGCTCCATGCAGGGCTGCCAGAAACCTTCAATCTGTAAACAATGCAGTATCTGTGAAGTTCAACAAAGCAAAGTGCAATAAAATGAGGTATGCCTGTACTGTCAATAAATCTACCTAAAAATAATAAATATAATTAAAAATTTTAATGCAGATATCTATGCAAAGCAAGTTCCTAATAGACTAGAACACAAAGCTGGCAGTAAAAAGGCTGGTTGGGGGCCTATTTGACAGTTGAAAGACATCAATGACACCTAAATGCAAGACAATGACCGTGAGAATGCAAAGAAAAAGACTTGCTTAAAGTTAAAATGCAGAGTAAGACTATTAAATTATTCACATCACAAAATCATCCTGAGATTCCATGTTTAGCAGGTCCATATTACACTGATAAAATAAATGACAATATTCTTATTAATCTTAAAATTCCAAAGACCAGACCCAATCAATACTATCTCAGTTTTGCTCTGGCAAAAAGAGTTAATTTCAATACAGTACCCCAAGCTCTGGGAAATTCCTTCTTATGGCACTGTCATCACTTTACAGACTTAATTTGCAAGCTGCTCAAGCCTCTAAAAGTTCTCCTCTACTTTTTCTTAAATCAACATGTCACGAATTGGGTAAAATGCAACTGCTGAAAATGGTGCAGTTTTATGATATGAATAACCAGGGTTTTCTTATAGAGTTAATGGACTCTGAAAATAACACATTTTTCATTCAATCATATTTTTCTGTGAAACAGTTCTTAATAAATATTAACTAGTATTAACATATTCAAAAGGATGAGATATAATGTAAAGAAATATACATATCCAAATATCCCGTTAGGGCTTCCCTGGTGGCGCAGTAGTTGAGAGCCTGCCTGCCGATGCAGGGAACACGGGTTCGTACCCCAGTCCGGGAAGATCCCACATGCCGCAGAGCGGCTGGGCCCGTGAGCCATGGCCACTGAGCCTGCACGTCCGGAGCCTGTGCTCCACAACGGGAGAGGCCACAACAGTGAGAGGCCCGCGTACCAGAAAAAAAAAAAAAAAATCCCGTTAATCTTTAATTCATCCTTCGCTGCTCATTCTAACCCTGGTTTTATTGAGCACTGAGTTTTCTAATTTACCTTTAACCACTGCCAGAACTGGACTTTCCTGATGTTTATCGTTTTAAGACTCTCCAGAGATTCAAAGATATCAAAATTCTCAAAGGCTCCCTTTTCTAAAGATTAAATTATCCCAACGGGAGAGGGAGCTCTGACTTCCTTCTACTGTAGTCAGAAAAGGCTCTTAGGATTCACCTTTCCTGTAAATTTATATGGTTCTCTGTGAGTCGGGGTTAATAGATAAGTTTTCTCTTCCATAGCTAGAAGATAAAAGAAAAACATCTGTGCAAAGTATCTCTAATGTTAATGTTTACTGATTAACACACAATCTGTGCCCTTATAAACAGAGGCCCACGTCATGAAGTTTTTACTGTCAATCCTCTGACACAGACTGTTCAATCAGTCAAAGTAACTTGGAGTTAGTAAACTTCCAAATTCTCTCAGAAGCTAACATTTTTTAAATATTATGATCAGGTTAAAACCAAGACAAATTTATATCTCTACTGATATAATATAAAAATGGCAGTCATTATGAATGATTAAGCTCTTGTAATATGCAGAATTGGGCTTCCCTGGTGGTGCAGTTGTTAAGAATCCACCTGCCAATGCAGGGGACATGGGTTCAATCCCTGGTCCAGGAAGCTCCCACATGCCACGGAACAACTAAGCCTGTGTGCCACAACTACTGAGCCCGCGCTCTAGAGCTCACAAGCCACAACTACTGAGCCCATGTGCCACAACTACTGAAGCCCTTGCGCCTAGAGCCCATGGCTCCACAACAAGAGAAGCCATGGCAATGAGAAGCCTGCGCACCTCAACAAAGAGTAGCCCCTGCTCACCCCAACTAGAGAAAGCCCGCATGCAGCAACAAAGACCCAACACAGCCAAAGATAAATTTATTTAAAACAAAAATGTCCTATTCAATACTGTACTAGACATGCTAGCTAGAGAATTAAGCAAGAAAAGGAAATAGAAGGAATCCAAATTATAAAGAAGTAAAACTATCTCTATTCTCAGATATCTTGATTCTACATGTAGAAAACCCCAAAGAATACACACACACACACACACACACACACACACACACGCGCGCGCGCGTTAGAGCTAATAAATGAAATTAGCAAAATTTTCAGGGTACAATATCAACATACAAAATCAGTTTAGTTTCTGTATAAGGTTGACCCTTGAACAACACAGAGGTTAAGGGCACTACCCTCCATGCCACCGAAAATCCATGTAAAACTTTATAATCTGCCCTACATATCCGTTCCTCCCAGTCCGAGGTTCCACATCTATGGATTCAACCAATATTGGGTCTCATAGTATTATATGCATTTATTGAAAACAATCCACGTATAAATAGACCCTTGCAGTTCAAACCCATGTTCTTGTTTTTGTTTTTAATTGAAGTATAGTTAACGTACGCTTCAGGTACACATCAAAGTGATTCAGTCAAACCCATGTTGTTCAAGGGTCAACTATACTAGCAGTAAAATATCCAAAAAGGCAATTAAGAAAACAATGCCATTTATAATAGCATCCAAAAGGATAAAATACCTAGAAATAAGTTTAACTAAGACTTCTGTACTGAAAAAAGCTACAAAGAACTGTTGAGAGAAATTAAAGACCTAAATAAATGGAAAGACATTCCATGCTCATGAACTGAAGAACTTAATATTGTTAAAATGGCAATACTGGGACTTCCTTGGTGGCACAGTGGATAAGACTCTAAGCTCCCAACGCACAGGGCCCAGGTTCTATCCCTGGTCAGGGAACTAGATCCCACGTGCCTGCCACAACTAAGAGTTCACATGCCACAACTAAGGAGCCCACATGCTGCAACTAAGGAGCCCACCTGTTGCAACTAAGGAGCCCGCCTGTCGCAACTAAGACCTGGTGCAACCAAATAAATAAATAATTTATTTTAAAATGGCAATACTACCCAAAGCAATCTACAAATTCAATGCAATCCCTCCCAAAATTCCAACAGCCTGTTTTTCAGAAATAGAAAAGCCAATCTTGAAATTCATATGGAATCTCAAGGGGTCCCAAACAGCCAAAACTATCTGGAAAAAGAAGAACAAAGTTAGGGGCTTCCCTTGTGGCACAGTGGTTGAGAGTCCACCTGTCAATGCAGGGGACGTGGGTTTGTGCCCTGGTCCGGGAGGATCCCACGTGCCGCGGAGCGGCTGGGCCTGAGAGCCATGGCTGGTGAGCCTGCGTGTCTGGAGCCTGTGCTCCGCAACAGGAGAGGCCACAGCAGTGAGAGGCCCACGTACAGCAAAAAAAAAAATAAAAAAGAACAAAGTTAGAAGACTCACACTTCCTCATTTCAAAACTTAACTACAAAGCTGCAGTAATCAAACAGTATGGTACTGACATAAGGATAGACATATAGATCAGTGGAAAAGAATTGAGAGTCCAGAAATAAATCCATATATCTATGGCCAATTGATTTTCAACAAGGATGCCAAGACCATTCAATGAGGGAAAGAACAGTCTCTTCAACAAATGGTGCTTGGTCAACTGTATAACCATATGCAAAAGAATGATGCTGAGCCCTTACCTCACGCCATATAAAAAAAATTAACTCAACCTTATACCCTATACAAACATTAACTTGAAATGGATCAAAGACTTAAATATAAGATCTAAAACTATAAAACTCTTAGAGGAAAACATTGGTGCAAAGCTTCATGACATTGGACTTGGAAATGAGTCCTTGTATAGGACACCAAAATCAAAGGAAACAAAAGTAAAAATAGATAAATTAGACTACACCAAAATTAAAAACTTCTGCTCATCAAAGGGCACAATCGACAGAGTCAAAAGGCAACCTATAGGAAAAATTGTCTACAAATCTTATATCTGATAAGCAGTTAATATCCAGAGCTCCAACAATGCAACAACAAAGAAAACCAAACAACGTGATTAGAAAACAGGCAAAGGACTTGAATAGATATTCTCCACAGAAACTATATTTATATTTGTATAATGGCCCACAAGCACAGGAAAAGATGCTCAGATGGCTCAACATCACTAATCATTAGAAAAATACGAATCAAAAGCACAATGAGAAAAAAAAAAAAAAAAAAAAAAAAAAAAAAAAGCACAATGAGATACCACCTAGCACCCGTTAGAAAGGCTATTATTATTATTTTTTTTTTTTCCAAGCTTTAATTCCAACTGGAGCTGGCTGCTCAGGGGAGAGAAGACGACACAGAAGGAATCAATGCAGACTTCCAGGAGTGATGGGGTCAAGGAGGCAAGCAACATTTACTGAACGTCTAGACTGTGCCAGGCCATCCTAACATTTAATACTGAATGATAGAAGGACAATTGTACCCTTCTAACAGATGAGGTTAACAAATGTGCTCCAGGTCACATGGGTATGAAGAGGTGGGCTCCCCACCAGCACTCACTCCAGTATATCTGATCAAAAGTCCATGCTTTTTGCATAGAAAGGCTATTACTGAAAAACAAACAGAAAATAAAAAGTGTTGGTGAGGATATGGAGAAACTGGAACTCTTGTGCATTGTTGGTGAGAATGTAAAATGGTGCAGCCACTATGGAAATGGTATGGCAGTTCCTCAAAATTTAAACATAATTACCACAATTCCACTTTTGGGTATACACCCAAAGAACTGAAAGCAGGGGCTCAAAGAGGTATTTGTACACCAGTATTCATAGCAGCATTATTCACAGTAGCCAAAAGGCGGAAGCAACCCAAGTGTCCATCAAAGGATAAATGGATAAACAAAATGTGGTATATACAATGGAATATTATTCAGCCTTAAAAATGAAGGAAATTCTGATACATGCTACAGCATGTATGATCCTTGAGGACATCATGCTAAGTGAAATAAGCCAGTCACAAAAAGATAAATAGTGTATGATTCCACTTACATCAAGTACCTAGAGTGGTCAAATTCATACACAGAAAGTCGAATGTTAGTTGCCAGGAGCTAGAGGGAGGGAGGGAATAGGGAGTTGTTTATTGGGTAGAACTTCAGTTTTGCAAGGTTTAGAGTTCTGGAGATTGGCTGCACAACAATGTGAACATACTTAATACTACTGAACTGTACACTTAAAAATGAGTAAGATGGGGACTTCCCTGGTGGCGCAGTGGTTAAGAATCCACCTGCCAATGAAGGAGACACGGGTTCGAGCCCTGATCCGGGAAGATCCCACATGCCGCGGAGCAACAAAGCCCGTGGGCCACAACTACTGAGCCTGTGTGCCACAACTACGTAAGCCCACGCACCTACAGCCCGTGCTCCACAACAAGAGAAGCCACTGCAATGAGAAGACCGCACACTGCAACGAAGAGTCGCCCCTACTCACTGCAACTAGAGAAAGCCCACGTGCAGCAACAAAGAACTAATGCAACCAAAAGTAAATATAAAATAAATTTATAAAAAGAAATTATTAATATGGGGACTTCCTTAGCAATCCAGTGGTTAAGACTCCATGCTTCCAATTCAAGGGGCACAGACTTGAGCCCTGGTCAGGCAACGAAGATCCCACAGTCGCGCAGTGCAGCCAAAATAAAAGATTAACATGGTCAAATTTTTTAAAAATACTTTATTTATTTATTTGGCTACATCAGGTGTTTAGTTGCGGCATGTGGGATCTTTCTTTTGCGGCACATGGGCTCTAGAGCACGCGGGCTTAGTTGCCCCATGGCATGCGGGATCTTAGTTCCCCACCCAGGGCTCGAACCCACGTCCGCTGCATTGGAAGGCGGATTCTTAACTACTGGACCACCAGGGAAGTCCCCAATATGGTCAATTTTATGCTAGGCCAATCAATTCCTTGCCACAGATTTTAAATACTTTTGTTAAACATTTCATATATAAAAGGTACCATACCTTTTAATAATGGGGCACACACAAGAAGAAAGTCACACAACTTCTGTTTTGCCAAAAACCTGAATAAGCATGAACTGAACGCCATTTGTTAGAAATAAGAATCTCACCAAAAGATAATGGTAAGTAGGAGAACCACCGACCCCAAAGAAATATGTCTGCCTTCCACAATTATTCAAAATTCTTTTTGCGTTTTAAAAGAATATTTACACAGCCATTCATATTTACAAGAGAACCTCATCATTTACCTCCTTCCATGAATTGAATAAAGTACCACAGACTAAACACCACCATATTTGCAATTTCTATATGGTGTTTTAGGAGTTTCCATTGTCTTTTGTTTTAGCTTCAGTCAGAAAGCAGTATCTCACTTACTTAAGGGATTTTTATCCCCTCAGGCATTGGCCTTGTGGAAAGGAGGCAAGGCAAAGTATTCAGTAAACCTGGAGATGTTATCAGCAATTCACCGATTCAGACTACTTAAACGCAAAAGTGGGCTAAAAAAATGCTTAAAACAAAAAAGGCAGCAAGTTAGTTGCTTAAAGACTTTATATATGTTCGTACATATATGCATATATTTTGTTGTTGTATAAGATACACTATTTTATAATATCTGTAATCATTATTCCCAATCTAATTCTCCTGGAAACCATCTCATCTTGTTTTTAAATGCCAAGAAAAACAAAAACAGCTTTCCCAATTATTGTACCTTTTGAACTAAAATATATTATTTCACAAATTCAGTCAATTCTTATTATTCACAGTTGAGAGAAAAACGATTACCTCTATTGTCACAATAGCTGGTTCAGTCACTTTCCATTGTAAAGTAACTATCTACCTGTGAGTAGTGGGGAAATAGTAGTGAACCAACTCAACTGAATTAGGCTCATTATAACATAAATCAACTAGAAATGGGAAAGCATCTAGACAGCAAGAAAATGTTCTGGGTCTAAGAGATAATGAGACGCTTGCTCCCTAGAACTTATTTCCCAGCTATAGTGAATGGATCAACACCCTCATGTAACGCTTAGAAGATTATCTAAAAACATCCCGTTACATCCAGAAATTGAGTATTAGCTATATTCAAAATTGCCACAGATCTATATAATTTTATATAATTATATAAATGCCACAATTTATATAATTGGTAAGTGTGATCAATAAGACAACCAAACATTCTATAACTTTCCAAGTTTTACTGCCACACTGAAAAAATGTTTTCCTATTTAGCAGAAGTTTAGCAGGTAAAAAAAATCCTGAAAAAGATTACACAGTTTTTCTTAAAAGAAGCAGAGAGACAAACTTGATACATATGATGATAACACTGGCACTAATTTCTCAAATCTAAATACTGTATTGGAAATCACTTTCCCAAATAATTCTCAAATTATTAAAATAAACAAGAAAAAAAAACCCAAGTAAACTTTGAACAAAAATAACTAGCATTTTCTAAAAAAAAACAAACCCGAACTACAAATCTTATTTTGCATCTTGTGTATAAATTTTTGTCTCTACTTTTGATTATAGCAGTATGCTGCTTTGTTGATACGCAAGAAAATTCAAAATCTATTTCACTTCTTCCTGTTTGGGCATCTTATTTTCAATATCATATTCTAGTAGACAAGAAGAGCACAAAAAATTCTTATTGGACTCATACACCATAATTTCCTGCAAATATCCCAGTTTTTCATTTATTATACCCTTGTTTATATTCTTTATCTTAAAAGTAATACAAATTGTGGCAGATTATATCATCCCAAAATGGCTACAATGGCAGATTCCATCCCATATGCTCTTATAAATTGATGTTGATACTCTTCCCTTCAAGTGGTGGGGTCTATGTCCAGCCCCTCCTCTGAACCTGGGTGGACCTTTATGACTACCTCAACCAAAAAAGAGCAGAGTAACACTAGGTGACTTCCAAAACTAAGTCAAATATGCCATGTAACTTCACCTTGCTCTTTTGGGATGCTCTCGCTTGGAACCCACCATGCTGTGAGGAAGCCAAGCAGCCAAAAAGAGAGGTCATCTGCAACTGTTCTGGCCTGCAGAGAGCATTAACCACCAGACACAAGTGAGCAAGCCTTCAAATGATTCAAGGGTGGGAGGGAGACGCAAGAGAGAGGGGATATGGTGATATAAGTATATGTATAGCTGATTCACTTTGTTATATAGCAGAAACTAATACAACAATGTAAAGCAATTATACTCCAATTAAGATGTTAAAAGAAAAATGATTCTAGCTCCCAGCCATTGAGCCACCACCCTCCCTCCAGCAACCCCACCTCACACCACTTCTTAACAGAGACAAACTGTCCCCACCAAGCGAGCCTTGCCCAAATTGTGGATTCATGAGCAAAATAAATGACTGATGTGTTTCAAACCACTAAGTTCCAGTGTTTTGTTATGCAACAATAGGTAACTAACGCAAGTTCATAAATACAATTTGGAAAAACATACAAAAAGAAAAACATTTTAATTACCCTAAGTTTCACCACTGATAACATTTTGACACATATTTTACAATCAAGAAAATGTTTTGCCCACCCACCTAGAATTCCAAATGCTTTGTTTTTAATAGGATAAAGGGTTAAATTCTTAAAGGCAGTCAACTGTTTGCATCTAACAAGAAATAGGAAGGAATCGTATCAGCACTCATTCTACTTTTCTTATCCTTCTTATCTCTTTCACTTACCTGTCCTCAGTGAGGTGTCTGAGGATGGCTGGCCCACCAATATTCCAATCTATGGATGTGGATCAAAATCTTGGGTTGCAACAGCAGCTGCACTGGCCTTCTTCCCTGGAAGTTGTTTAAGCCCCAAATCTGAAATTTTCAAGGAAAGAAAGCGCTAAATATAGCCATCTTTTTAAAATCACTTATAATTCCATCTCTACAACTGAATGGGAGCTGTTAGAGTAGGTTAAAATTACATGGAAGTGAATGCACAGGTTTCGCTAAAATGGATTTGGGTAACATGGATTCAGTCCAACTCTACTTCTTAACAGCTATATGATCTTAGTGAAGCCACAAATTGTGCCTTAATCTCAGCATGTGATGAAGACTGAGGGGACAGGATCAAAATTTGGGGCTGAGAGTCAGAAGACCTGGGTTCTAAACTCAGGGGTCATTCTGCCTTGCTCTAAGAACTTGGATACTTCTCTAGATTCAGATACATCATCTCTAAAAGGAGAGGACTGCATTAGATAATAGTTCCTGAAATCTAATTCTTGAACAGGTACCAGCCATGACCAAAAAGATGGGTTTAAAGTTACCAAACTGTGCTTACTATGAGATTGCCTTTCCTACTTTTTTGGTGTTAAAATGGCTTCTTTTATGAGATGATGTGATAGACAGTAGTAGTTGTGTTTTAAATACCCTAAATAGGCAAAATCAAAAGCTGAAGCCCTATGTAAACAATCAAAAATTCTATTTTAGAAATTTAGTGTCTAATATTTACATGAGCTCTAAAATTCCTTTTACTTCTAACATTCTACATATTCATTCACTACTCAACTTTTATTAGGTAACTAATATGTGACAAGTACTCTACTAGTTGCTGGGGGGGGGGCCCAGAAATACTTAAGACTAGTCCCTGCTCTAAAAAATCTCCCAATCTAACAGGGAAATAGACACATAAACCTCAAATACAATTTAATGGGTTAAGTCTTCAAAGAGAGGTCTTGCATCTACGACAAACATACAGGAGGTAGAACAGTAAAATGAATGAGTTTTTAAATTAAGTAGGATTTTGGACTGAGTTTTGTAGCTGTATGAGGAAACTACCTCTTTGAACCTCAATTTGCAAATTTCCATATTTGCAAAACAGGAATGATTACAGATACCACTGAGTTGTGGTAAACAGACAAGATGCTAAAAATAAAGGGCCAATCCACCCACAAATTTGGCTTATATACCTTCCAGAAGACAAAATAAAAATGTATCATGTATTAATGAGCTGGCACAAAAGGGGCTATTTACAACACTGATTTACACTCAGTGGTACCTTTCTCTACTAGCCTCTGAACCACTGAAGGACACACCCAAGTTTGCTCCATTTTACATTCCTAGCACCTAGTACAATGCCTTATAAAGAACAGGTATCAATAAAGTTTATTAGGAAAAAATGACTTATTGAATGAATGGCTTCTCTCTCTTTTTTTATACAGGAATTAAAGTTATAGTAGCTGAAAGTAAAAATTCTTAAGATTTTTATTCGAAACTAATTTTACGTGTATGTTAAGCACCCAAACCTGTCGTATTAGAACCTGGATATGCATGCCTGTTTTAAAAAGCAAAATAAATTCATCATAGACAATGCAATAGTGGTGTTCCCAAATAAAAAGACTAGCAGCAACTAACATTTATTGAATACTTACTGTGTGCCAAAACTCTTCAAAGCATTTTCCGTGGATTAATTATCTCACTTAATCCCAACAACAATACTTATGAAATGGACTATTAATAATTTTATAACCAGAAAAACTGAGGCACAGAGAAGTCAAGTTACTTCCAACATCACAAAACTACTAAGCAGTAGGGTTTGGATTAAAAAAAAAAAAAATCAGGCTGCATGACTCCAGACTCCTCTTTTTATTTTTCTTTAACTAAATAACTTTAAGAAAAAACAAAACAAAACAGATTTTACCAGAACTAGAAACATATGCTCCTAATGAGTCTTAAAAAAAAAAAACTAAACAAAGAGTCCTTTAATATGTGCGCTAAACACAAATATATAATATAGTTCCTGCCCTCAAAGGCTCAATTACACACCAATGTGGTGGTGTAATATTAACAAGTCACACCCTAATTTTATTCTTAAATTTAATTATTTCAGTGTTAGACTTATCTGTATTTTCTTTCTCATTTACTTTACATTTACATTACTTTTCCATTTATTTCATATTTCAATTACATTTCCAGGTATTACTATCTTGAGTTTTCAGAATATATAGGAAAGGCTTATATGGTTCTAAAGGAAAACTGGGTTAAAAACTGGAAAACATTAGAAACTTATTTTGTATGGACATCTACTTTGAGATATTTACATTTTTATTTTTATTTTTAATTTATTTTTAAATTTATTTTATTTATTTTGGCTGAGCCGGATCTTAGTTCCGGCATGCAGGCTTCTTAGTTGCAGCATGCATGCAGGATCTAGTTCCCCAACCAGGGATCGAACCCCGGCCTGCTGCACTGGGGGTGAGAAGTCTTACCCACTGGACCACCAGGGAAGTCCCCAGATAACTACCTTTTTAAAAACCCACAGAATAAGAACAGCTGAATTGCATTTCCAGTAGATGCTCTAACAAAACAATTTCAGACGTAATTTGCAAATATATTTTTAGCCTATAATGTGTTTTACTTAATTTCTTCCTTGGCCTGATTCTAGAACAGACTATAATGCTTTTAGTGTTTTACTTTCAGTTTTAACAGTTATGTTAAAAGAGAACTAAATACTGAAATAACAATTGGTGTAGCAAACGCTTTTCAAATATGCCAGAAATCGCACTGGGTACGTAACTAGCGAAAAAACTTGACATGTGGTTCATTTAATCATAATGAACCAATACAATTAAAGGAACACTGAGATTTTGTCCATGATTACATTTCATATCTTTCTGCCTACATAACAGTACAATAACTAAGTCTCCTTACAATATTATAACTATTGGGCTGGCCAAAAAGTTCTTTCGGGTTTTTCCTTACAGAAAACCCAAACTAACTTTTTGGCCAACCCAATATTTTTTTTTTTTGCGGTACGCGGGCCTCTCACTGCTGTGGCCTCTCCCGTTGCGGAGCACAGGCTCCAGACCCGCAGGCTCAGTGGCCATGGCTCACGGGCCCAGCCGCTCTGCGGCATGTGGGATCTTCCTGGACCGGGGCACGAACCCGTGTCCCCTGCAGCGGCAAGCGGACTCTCAACCACTGCGCCACCAGGGAAGCCCAACCAACCCAATATTTTAAAAGGAAACCAACATGTTCCAATGACACTAAAACAAAGAGCCATAATAAATTATGGATGTTAGTAGTAATTCCCCAGTATCTTCAGATTGGAACAAACTAGGTGTTATATTAAAGAGGATATATGAATATATATTACTTTTAAAATAGTACCAGAAAGGGGAAAAAAAAAATCTAAACTTCTAAAAACACAACTGGAAACACTAGCATTGTGAATTCATAAAACTAAATAAAAGGTTGCTGGTTCAAAGATTTGGCTTGCCAAATCTTTCTCTATGGATAAATGCTTGATACCCACTGGACATTTTATACCACCTCCAAGATTAAGAGTCTTCTGCTAATTCTATGAAGATAAATGAATTCCCAGGTTGCTTATGTTCCAAGTAGCTGTCACCAGAGGAACAGATCAGAGAAGGGCAACTTAATCACATTTAAGCTCATTCAGATCTGTAAAACAAAGGAATTTTTTTTTTTTTTTTTGCGGTATGCGAGCCTCTCACTATTGTGGCTTCTCCTGTTGGGGAGCACAGGCTCCGGACGTGCAGGCTCAGCGGCCATGGCTCACAGGCCCAGCTGCTCCACGGCATGTGGGATCTTCCCGGACCGGGGCACGGACCCATGTCCCCTGCATCGGCAGGCGGACTCTCAACCACTGCGCCACCAGGAAAGCCCAAACAAAGAAATTTGACATACTCTCCACACAGAATATGCCTATGGAAAAAATTATACTATTTAAAGAAAAAAAACCAAACACTTATTTTTACTTTTTTTTTTACTAGAATCACTATGCCAATTAGAGTAAGTATAAAGAGGAGAGAAAATCTTCCCAATTACAAACTAAGTCCTCCTAGTCAATACCTAACTCTTAACAAATTTTGTTTCTCTGACTAGATATTTACTTTTATCATACCTGAAGATCCTCATCTCTTTCACCGCCTAGTATCTTTCCAAAGGTTTTAGACCCACCCACTATCCAACCTCAGTTGATTACCTCCTTAATACCCCTTCTTTGTATATGAACATTAACAGCTCTTATCACTTCACTTCACCAAGGCCAAGTTCTGAGTGATGTGCTGCTCAGAATTCCAAGTCTGTGCTGCATGGCCCCAAATCACTCCTCTCAAAATGGTAGCAGGCTATTCTTCTTTTCTCTTATTTATACACTAATTCCTTGCTACACAAAGTGTGGTTCACAGATTAGTAGCAGAAGCAGCACCCAGAAGCTTGTCAGAATTGCAGAATCTCAGGCCCTACCTTAGACCTATTGGCTAAGAATCTGCAATTTAACAAGATCCTCAGGTGATTCATACACACAGAAAAATTTGAGAGGCACTGTCCTTGTTCACTCATTCAGGGTCTCTTTCTCCTGCTGTAACTTCCTATCTGGCATATAAGGGACCAGATCCTTTTTCTTTTGAGCATACTGAAACCCACCAAAATGAAATAAGGAATCTTTAAATAGGACTACATAGGGCTTCCCTGGTGGCGCAGTGGTTGAGAGTCTGCCTGCCGATGCGGGGGACACGGGTTCGTGCCCCGGTCCGGGAAGATTCCACATGCCGCGGAGCGGCTGGGCCCGTGAACCATGGCCGCTGAGCCTGCGCGTCTGGAGCCTGTGCTCTGCAACAGGAGAGGCCTGCGTACCACAAAAAAAAAAAAAAAAGACTACATAGTTTCTTCCTAACCTTTTCATAAAAGATTGTAAACTCCATGAAGCCAGGGACTTCACTGTATCCTCAAAACAAAAACAGTGCCAGGCAAATATTTGTAAAGGGAACAAAATAGATAGCAGATGATCCCTAAAGTCCTCCAACTCTTAACTCTTTGGCTCTTCCATTTGCTATGTAAGCAAAATTCTACCTAAGGCAAGGGAAGCTAAAATATGAGATCACCTAAATTTAAAAAAGGAAAAATATAACACTTTAAAGGATTTGATCGAGGTCACAGGCGGGTTCATGATTAAGTTCATAAGACTCAACAACATTTTAATCAAATCATTACATCATTATTAATATTACTGTATTTCATTATTATATTCTAGGTCAAATGACTATAATACTTCCTCTACATATATCAATACATCCTCCACTATCATCTAGGTAGTTAGCAAGTTCAACTGTCCAGAAGAGTTATGCACTCAGAGTTTAAGGAAGCCTAAAATTTACACACTGCTGGACAGAATCTGTACATAAAAATTAAAGATTACATGGTATGATTAATTTTTTTAAAACCAGAAGAAATAAGTTCTTTCGATCCTTATCTAGCTCTTGTTGAAACAGAGAAAAGAAACAAAAGGAAAAGAAATGAATAAAGGTATGGAAAAGACAAAAAAAATCAGGAACCAGATATAGCAACAAGATATAGAAAAGAAGAGATCAGGATTAAAAGTAATCAAAGGTCTCAAGGAATGAGATATAGGCAAAAGTGGCTACAAAGACAAAGAGCAGAATACCAACGAGGCAGCATCCTTGTCAACAACCTCTAATGATGACACATAGTGCAAGAAATTTTTAGAGCAAGTAGACTGTAGAATATCTCATGAGGTTAGTGTATCATTTCTCCCATCTACTATATCCTACATATCTAAATTAACAAGAAAATACATCCCAAACCCTTAGAGATCAATAAAAAGCAAATTAGGTTCAATATGTACTATGTTTTCTATGGCAAGTTAAGTATTGGTTGGGAAAGTTTTCATCAATCTCTATGAAGATTTTCATCCAAAAATAAAAAAGGTTAAAACAAAGTTTTGATTCCTCACCTGCCTTTTACATTTCATTTTCCCAAACTACTTACAATATCAGATTTAATTCAAAACAGATTTAATCAGTTCATGCAGAGATTTCTATTTCTAAAAAACATTTTCTAGAAATCTCTCAATTTTATACATATATATATATAAAATATTAAATCAGGGTGGGCCAAGAACAATGGGCCAAGAACAATGGGCCAAAATAGAAATAGTAAAGGACTAATAAAACTGACTATAAAAATGTAAAACATCTACACTGCAAAAGACATTATGAAGAAAAATTAAAAGACAAATGACAAATTGGGAAAATATCTACAATATAAAACAAAGGTTTACTATCCTTAGTGTATAAGGAGCTCTTACAAATTAATAAAAAGACAGGAGCAGAAATACATGAATACCAACTGACAAAAAAAGAAACAAAATTATAAGCACAAGCTGTTCAACTTCACTAGTAGCGACCAAAGAGATGCAAATTACTATAATTTCTTGACAAATACGAAAATGATCAATAAAACCCAGTGTTTTATAAGGTATGGGGAATCTGGCACTCCTATTCACTATTATTGGAACTATATATATATATTTTTTGCATTTTATTTTTAACTTTTTATTTTATATTGGAGTACAGCCAATTAACAATGTTGTGATAGTTTCAGGTGCACAGCAAAGCAACTCAGACATACATATACACGTATCCATTCTCCCCGAGACTCCCCTCCCATCCAGGCTGTCACATAACATTGAGCAGAGTTCCCTGGGCTATACAGTAGGTCCTTGTTGGTTATCCTTTTTAAATGTAGCAGTGTGTACATGTCAATCCCAAACTCCCTAACCATCCCTTCCCTCTACCCTTCCCCCTGCCCCCCTGTAACCATAAGTTCATTCTCTAAGTCTGTGAGTCTGTTTCTGTTTTTTAGATTCTGCATATAAGCGATATCATACAATATTTGTCTTTCTGTGTCTGACTTACTTCTCTCAGTATGACAATCTCTAGGTCTAACCATGTTGCTGCAAATGGCATTATTTCATTCTTTTTCATGGCTGAGTAATATTCCATTGTATATATGTACCACATCTTCTTTATCCATTCCTCTGTCGATGGACATTTAGGCTGCTTCCATGTCTTGGCTATTGTAAACAGTGCTGCAAGGAACATTGGAGGTGCATGTATCCTTTCGGACCATGTTTTTCTCCAGATAGATGCCCAGGAGTGGGATTTCAGGGTCATATGGTAGCTCTATTTTTCATCTTTAAGGAACCTCCATACTGTTCTCCATAGTAGCTATACCAATTTACATTCCCACCAACAGTGTAGGAGGGTCCCCTTCTCTCCACACCCTCTCTGGTATTTATTTTTTGTGGATTTTTTGATGATAGCCATTTTGACTGGTGTGAGGTGATATCTCTTTGTAGTTTTGATTTGCATTTCTCTAATCATTAGCAATACTGAACATCTTTACATGTGCCTCTTGGCCATTCGTATGTCTTATTGGAAAAATGTCTATTTAGGTATTCTGCCCATTTTTTGATTGGGTTGTTTGTTTTGATGATATTAAGCCACAGGAGCTGTTTGTAGATCTTGGAGACTAATCCCTTGTCAGTCACATCATTTGCAAATATTCTTCCCAATCTCTGGGTTGTCTTTTCATTTGTTTATGGTTTCCTTTGCTGTGCAAAAGCTTTTGAGTTTAATTAGGTCCCATTTGTTTATTTTTTATTTTATTTCCATTACTCTGGGAGACAGATCAGAAAAGATATTGCTGTTATTTTTGTCAGAGAGTGTTCTGCCTATGTTTTCCTCTAGGAGTTTTATAGTGTCCAGTCTCACACTTAGGTTTTTAATCCATTTTGAGGTTATTTTTGTGTACAGTGTTAAAGAATGATCTCAATTTCATTTTTTTACGTGTAGCTGTCCAGTTTTCCCATCATCATCTGTGGAAGAAACTGTTTTTCCATCATTGTAGAGTCTTGCCTCCTCTGTCATAGATTAATTGACCATAGGTGCGTGGGTTTATTTCTGGGCTTTCTATCCTGTTCCACTGGACTATAGTTCTATTTTTGTGCCAGTGCCATACTGTTTTGATGACTATAGCTTTGTAGTATAGTCTGAAGGTACTATATTTTAAAATAGTTTATAAAAACTTTTAGGAAAATAATCACATTTCAAAATATGCCTATCCTTTGACAAAACAGTCCCACTTGTAAAAAATTTATTCTGAATAAATGGATGAGTGCAAATATGTGTATACAG
Source organism: Neophocaena asiaeorientalis asiaeorientalis (assembly GCF_003031525.2). Lineage (NCBI taxonomy): Eukaryota > Metazoa > Chordata > Mammalia > Artiodactyla > Phocoenidae > Neophocaena > Neophocaena asiaeorientalis. Next base: position 6,115,146 of record NW_020172456.1, on the reverse strand, counting down.
AAGAGCCATTACATATGCCTAGCATATGGCAGGTGTTCAATAAATATTTGATGAATGAACCATAATCCTGTTTATAATAGCAAGAATTGTTAACAGGAGAAATGTCTACAAATAAACCATGACATATCCATACCCTGAAACCCTATGCAGCCATCAAAAATGATAAAAACAGATCTATAATTATTGATTAAAAATACATCTATAATAAATTATAGATGTAAAAGAAAACCAGTAAAATGTATGGCCATTCCTCAAAAAATTAAACATAGAATTACCATATGATCCAGCAATTCCATATGGTATATACCTAAAAAAATTGAAAGAAGGACTCAAACAGGTATTTGTACACCAATGTTCACAGTAGCATTGGTCACAACAGCCAAAAGATGGAAACAATCCATGTGTCCGGTGATAGGTTAATGAATAAACAAAATGTACATACAATGGAATATTATTCCAAATAGATATACAATGGAATGTTATTCAGCCTTAAAAAGCAATGTTCT
>NW_020172456.1:6088686-6113336 GCF_003031525.2 Neophocaena asiaeorientalis asiaeorientalis | reverse complement strand
TGGTAGGATGAATTGGGAGATTGGGATTGACATATATACACTAACATGTATAAAATAGATAATTAATAAGAACCTGCTTTATAAAAAAATAAAATTTAAAAAAAAGCAATGTTCTGATAAATGCTGCAACATGGATTAACCTTGAAGAAATTACACTAAGTGAAATAAAGCCAGATACAAAAGGACAAATATTGTATAATTCCATGTATATGAGATATTCAGAGTAGTCAAATTTGTAGAGACAGAGAGAAGAATGGAGGTTGCCATGGGCTGAGGGAAGAGGAGAATGGGGAGTTAATGTTTAACGGGTACAGAGTTTGAGTTTGGAAAGATAAAGTTCTAGAGATAGATGGTGGTGATGGTTGCACAACAATGTGAATGTACTGAATGCCACTGAACTGTACACTTAAAAATGCTTAAAACAGGGCTTCCCTGATGGCACAGTGGTTGCAGGGGACACGGGTTCGTGCCCTGGTCCGGGAATATCCCACATGCCGCGGAGCGGCTGGGCCCGTGAGCCATGGCCGCTGAGCCTGCGCGTCCGGAGCCTGTGCTCCGCAATGGGAGAGGCCGCAACAGTGAGAGGCCCACGTACCGCAAAAAAACAAAAACAAAAACATAATGTTGATTAGCCAAAGCAAGCAAGAATATACATACACCATGGTTCTATTTTTAGAGTTAAAAAATAAATAAAACTAAACAATATATTTTTGAAATACATGCAAATGTGGTAAACTTTTAAAAAAAGGAAGGGAATGATAAGTAAACATTCCAAAACAAAATCCTGAATAGTTTCATCCCTGGTGGAAAGACAAGTAGATGGAAAACAAGGAGAAATATACCAACAACATTGGTAATGTTCTTTTTCTTGAGTTGGGTGGTAGGTTTACAGGTATTGGTTTCATTATATGCCTCATTACTTACATACACAGTACCATATTCTAATCTATATATCAAATAGTTCATAATGGGAAGGGAAAACAGAAAACGAAGGGAGAAGGAAGAAATGGAAAGGGAAGGACAGACATCAATAATGAAAGTCAACATGGAACTCCTATCTCTCCCTGCAAAGGGCACATAAACTTCCATTAAATATAGGCTCCATACTGAAACCCCACTAAAACAAAAGTTTTTTGCTTTGAAAGCATAAATCTGAAATGAAACGCAAATAGGTAACTTACCTATCCTCAGTTTTTAAAAATTACAATAATGCCTAGGGCTTCCCAGGTGGCGCAGTGGTTAAGAATCCGCCTGCCAGTGCAGGGGACATGGGTTTGAGCCCTGGTCCGGGAAGATCCCACATGCCTTGGAGCAACTAAGCCCGTGCGCCACAACTACTGAGGCTGTGCTCTAGAGCCCATGAGCCACAACTACTGAAGACTGCGGGCCTAGAGCCTGTGCTCCGCAACAAGAGAAGCCACTGCAATGCCTGTGCACCACAACGAAAAGTAGCCCCTGCTTGCCACAACTAGAGAAAGTCTGCGCGGCAACAAAGACCTGATGCAGCCAAAAATAAATAAATAAAATAAATAAAAATTTTTTAAAAAGATAATGTCTAATGTAATATAAGAGGGGAAAAAAGTAATTTTTAATAAAATATTTTAATATGTAAATGTTCCAGTATAACCATCCTAAAATTCATATTAATAAGAAAATAGACACTTGCTCCCACACACAGAAATGCCATGAACAGGGACTTCCCTGGTGGTCCAGTGGGTAAGACTCCGTGTTCCCAGTGCAAGGGGGCTGGGTTTGATCCCTGGTTGGGGAACTAGATCCCACATGCATGCTGCAGCTAAGAGTTCACATGCCGCAACTAAGAGTCTGCATGCTGCAACTAAGAAGTCCACATGCCACAATGAAGATCCCTCATGCTGCAACTAAGACGCAGCACAGCCAAAATAAATAAATAAATACAAAAAAGAAAACTGCCATGAACATGACAGCTACAAATGAAGACTGACACAAATGAGCTGTGTCGGGAAATCAAATACCACAAGGGGCAATGCCGTTGGTAATATGATTTTCCAAAACAGTTAACAACTCGTTGTAGTTCTGAACAAAACAAAGTACAATTTGCTCTCCATTTACCCAGTAATTACAAACCTGGAAAATTCAGTGTCTATTAAAACCATGCAAAAAACCACTTTGTGTTTAAATGTAAAACAGAACTAGGATCAGATAAGTACAAACAGGTTTTTCACCCTTAAGAAGGTCTGGGGAAATGTTCAAAATTCATGCAGAACTGTCTCATACTTGTGAGATGTATGGCATTCCTGAGTCCTGCTCACTAAATGCCAATGCTGCACCTACCCCACCTTAATCACTGTGGCAACCAAAGGTGCGCACTCAAAGATCCAAGTACATCATAGGGGAAGTACTTACTCCATTGAGAACCAGTGACTTCGAGAAAGGCTAGGTCCCAATTTGGATTTTAGACGCCCCTTATTTTACATGACATCACGAAGCTGAATGTAAATGATAAAGTCTAACCAATTTCTAACTTTGGCAAAGGAGGAATCCTCATAAGGTGAAGAATTTATTGTTAGGGAAAATATAAAGGCAGGCAAAAACCTAAGGATATTCGCCTTAAATACAATTAATACATCAAACCAAAAGTTGGCAGTCTTTTCACCCAAATGATGGCAATCTTTAAGGACAGTATTGCTATCTGGCTAAACAAATGTCACAACTGAAAAACACTGTAAGAAAGATTATGTTATAGATCACAAAGCATTTTTAATTTTAATATTTATAGCAATTCTATGGGACAGATATCATTATTCTTTTCAAATTACTTATAAGGAAAACAATCTAAAAAAGGTCAGGGCTTCCCTGGTGGCACAGTGGTTGAGGGTCCGCCTGCCAATGCAGGGGACACGGGTTCGTGCCCCAGTCCAGGAGGATCCCACATGCTGCGGAGCGGCTGGGCCCGTGAGCCATGGCCGTTGAGCCTGCGCGTCCGGAGCCTGTGCTCCGCAGCGGGAGAGGCCACAGTGGTGGGAGGCCCGCGTACCACAAAAAATAAATAAATAAATAAAAAGGTGAAAGTCGGGGCTTCCATGGTGGCGCAGTGGTTAATAATCCGCTGCCAATGCTGCGTACACGGGTTCGAGCCCTGGTCCAGGAAAATCCCACATTCCATGGAGCAACTAAGCCCATGTGGCACAACTACTAAGCCTGCGCTCTAGAGCCCACGAGCCACAGCTACTGAACCCATGTGCCACAACTACTGAAGCCCGCACACCTAGAGCCCGTGCTCTGCAACGAGAAGCCACTGCAATGAAAAGGCTGCGCACCTCAACGAAGAGTAGCCTCCGCTCACTGCAACTAGAGAAAGCCTGCGCGCAGCAACAAAGACCCAACACAGCCAAAAATTAATTAATTAATTAATTATTTTTTTAAAAAGGTCAAAGTCACAGAGCTAATAAACTGACAGAGACAGGACTTTAAGCCCTCTGATTTCAAATCCTGCATCTTTCCGTCAAACTAGTATCTGCTTCACAAAGGCCCAATATGGCAATACATATCAAAGGAAATTCATCACTCAGTACAACAGAAGTGTCAATATATAGCCTCAATCTATTTTGATATATGACAGATAGTTGCACTTATACTACATGTATCAGTTATTTCTCAATATGAGAATTTTTTTTTTTTTTTTGCAGTACACAGGCCTCTCACTGTTGTGGCCTCTCCCGTTGCGGAGCACACGCTCTGGACGCGCAGGCTCAGCAGCCATGGCTCACAGGTCTAGCCGCTCCGCGCCATGTGGGATCTTCCTAGACTGGGGCACGAACCTGTGTCCCCTGCATTGGCAGGCAGACTCTCAACCACTGCGCCACCAGGGAAGCCCTATGAGAAATTTTTAAATGTTAACAGTCTTGTCTCATATTGAAAAAGAAAAAGAAAAATACTTACAAAGAAAAAAGTAAACTTTTAGCAGTTACCAAGACATATAGTGTCTAATTATTTCCTAATATCAGAAAGATTCTGGATCAGAATCCTAATGAATCTTCTACTGAATCAAACACTTCAGAATCCCACCACAGATTCTGACAATTAAAGAGTTAATGAAGTCTTTTTTAAAAACTTTCAGTTTGGGGAGAAATGCGTAACCATTAAGAACTCTTTAAAAATCTCAACTTAAGCAAAATACCACTAACGTAGTCACCAGCTGGCTCAGTCCTCTCTGAAACACAATCTAAAGTTCACCTGAGAATGACTACATGATGGGATGACATATTGAATTAGTTTTCATTCATGACCAGTAGATTAAGACTCTAAATGGTATTGTGCCATGCTTCTTACTTTGAACCACTTTCTTGGTTCCAAATACCTATATGTGCACAATAGTTTACAACATAAGACAAAAATAAAAGCCCTTGTATCAGAGCTTGATGCAAGAGGAAAAAGGAAGTAGTGTGTCTTATTATTTCAGCTGAAGAAATAAGGAAGTAAGATCATTTATCAGCAAGCACAATCTTAGACACATCTCTAAAGGGCAGAATAATCGATTCGGCATAACCTTAAAAACAGTAGTAGCTGATGATCTATCAGACTCACCCTTCCACTAATTCAAACCCAAAATCCAAGAAGAAAGAATAATTTAACTGACATTTCTCTTTTAAAAGAAAAAAATTTTTAATTTATGCTTCTGAATTCATGGGTAAAGTTTAACAGACTAGAATGAAGGCTTTAGGGGTTACAATATTCAAGCATATTAGTTATACCTAAACACACAAACTGGAAATCTGTCATAATATTTTTATCCCTCCTTTTTGTTCCTCGTTCCCAAAGAGGATCTTTACCTCAGCGTAACTATGCTTGTCAAAGCCAAAACCTCTCCCTCAAACCACCCTTTTTCCTCTCTCATGCACACTTTTTTTTATGCACACTTTTAACATTCCCTTTCCTGACTTAAAATTCACTCCGTTATAACTTCCATAATCTCTATGATCTTCTCACATACTGCACTGACTTTTTGACTGGTAGCTAATGGAAAGTACATGCAATAGAGCTTAAAAGAATATCAATTACCGGACTACCACAAACACAAAGAATAAAGCACTTCAGCATTTTATTATATTGAAAAAAAATTTGTAATTCCTCCTGAAAATCTTCCAATTCAAGCTTGCCAAAACACAGATTAAAATTCAATTTAAATGTCCCACCAAAAAGCCTCAAAACATGCCATAATCCCCAGACACATTTGCAGAAATTTCAAATAATGACTGACAAGTGTTTTGGGGTCACTACACATATATAATGCACACTATATATATACACACACTATATATATATGTGTATGTGTGTATATATACACACATACACACTGTCTAAACACAGAAATCAACAAGGAATTCTAGGACTCACCTGAACATACAACAGCTCCCATATATAGAGAACTGACTTTATGCTAGGTATTGTTCTAAGAATTTATATACAAGTGTGTAAAAGGCTTCTCAAGGTGGTACAGTAAATTCACCCAAATAACAATCAATATATAAACATATCAAATACATAAACAAACAATGCAGGACTTGGCGCAGTGGTTAAGAATCCGCCTGCCAATGCAGGGGACACAGGTTCGAACCCTGGTCTGGGAAGATCCCACATGCCTCGGAGCAACTAAGTCCATGTGCCACAGCTACTGAGCCTGCACTCTAGAGCCTGTGCGCCACAACTGCTAAAGCCTGTGTGTCACAACTACAGAAGCCCGCGCGCCTAGAGCCCATGCTCTGCAACAAGAGAACCACCACAATGAGAAGCCCACGCACCACAATGAAGAGTAACCCCTGCTCACCACAACTAGAGAAAGCCTGCACAGAGTAACAAAGACCCAACACAGCCAAAAATAAAAAAAATAAATTTGTTAAAAATTAATTAATTAAAAGAATAAACAAACAAGGCATAGCTGGCTCAAAAAACAATATAAATATCTCTCAGGCAGTGATAAGGAACAGAGATGCAAAATGATGTGGTGCTGAAACCAGAGGCCCACTGGGTTCCTGGTCTAGAAACAGGTGGTGGCAGCTGGGACTTTGGCTTCCCTGGGGAACAGGGACTAAAAGTGCTCCATATGAGACAGAGGGCTTATCAGAGCTAGGCCAGAGCTAGGGCTGGGTAGGGCTCTCTTATAAAGAAAACAACTGCCAACTCTGCCTGAGGTTATGGGTTACAGGAAATAACCCCCAGGAAGGTTGCAGGATATAGACACAGCTTCAAAACCAAGAAAGAAACCAGGCCACCTGCTAGGTCTGTGACTGGGTCTGCAATATCCACAGTATCACCAATACCTCTGAGGGGCAGGAACTCTAAGCCTGGTTCTAGAACTGGGGTCCAAAGGCAAGTGTGAAATTACTATACAAGGAGGGAGGTGAACACAAGAGGGACAAGGAAAGTTAGCTGAGACTCAAGAATAAAAGACAACTAAAGGGACTTCCCTGGTGGTCCAGCGGTTAAGACTCTGTGCTCCCAATGCAGGGGACCCGTGTTCGATCCCTGGTCAGGGAACTAGATCCCGCATGCCACAACTAAGAGCCTGCATGCTACAACTAAAAGATCCCACGTGCCACAACTAAAAGATCCCACATGCCACAACTAAAAGATCCTGCATGCCTAACTAAAGATCCCGCACACTGCAACGAAGATCCCATGTGCTGCAACTAAGACCCGGCACAGCCAAATAAATAAATAAATATTTTTTTAAAAAAGACAACTAAAGCTGCTGTTATAGTCTGAATGACATTCCATTATCCATTTCCTGAAAGTGTAACTATTAAGACCATTTCCAGGGCTTTCTCTTACATCTCAGTATTTATAAGATAAATCCTCATTACTTAAGGTAACCAGGAAAAACCTAACACTCTTAAACCTTTTCTACTTTCCCAACAAACCAATAATCACGATAATCTGAAAAGATTATTTTTTTAAATGCAATGAAGTGTCAAAAACCTATTTCTAAATGATAGCCTTTGACAACTCCAAAATCTAGCATCCAGTTTCCCACGGTTAAAGCAAACTGTCTTTATAACTAAATGTGTTGACTATGTCTACACAAACTTTAAGTGATGCAGTATCTCTCAAATTCAGCCTTCCTATTATCAACCAGACACAGGACTTTGCTACCACTAAGAAGGCTGTGGTTTCCAGCTTAAAGATGACACAATTGAAAGGTTCTGAACGGCCATTTAAAATAGTCTCTAGAAAGAATAATTCGAATAAAAAGTGTTTTGGTAAAACAAGCATCAAATTAGCAACCCACCATTTAAATTCTAGACCTACTTCTGCCACTAACTAGCTATGTGACTTTAGCTAACCTAAACTAGGCTTCATCTTTACCTGTAAAACAAACACTATTAAGTCTCTAGGGCTTTACTAATTGTAACATTCTTTTAAACTTATGGTAAGAATGTTTGCTAAATGCAGACAAATTCATCATGTATGCGTTTTCTAGAGCTTCAAAGAATTTTATAAATGCCAATAATGCCTGTCCACAGCTCTCTCCTCCCAAAAAGTTACATATGCAAAATCTAAAAATAAACAAAACATTTTCTTGAGACAGTTTTCCAAAATACTTTTTAATATGGTAACATATTACATGCTAGAACTTTAACTGAGGTATAATTTATATATACTAAAGTTCACTTTTAAGTGTACACTTCTGAGTTTGAAAAGCACAGTCATGTAAACACCACCACTGTCAAGATATAGAACAGTTAACAGACAATATAGAACACCACAAAAAACTCCCTCCTACCCTGTGTAGTTAAACCATCCCCCCGCACCTTGGCAACCACTAGTCAGTTTTCTGTCCCTTTAGTTATGTTTATTCTAAAGTATCATTAAAATGGAACCATGTAGTATGTGGCCTTTTGAGTCTGGCTTCTTTCACTTAGCATAATGCATTTGATACCCATCCATGTTGTTGCATGCACTGCCAAATAGTACTCCATTTTTATGAATGTACCAAAGTTTTATCAGTTCACCAGCTGAGATTCATCTGGGTTTGTTTCCAGTTTGGGGCATTAGCATATAGATTTGTGTGTGACTACAAGTTTTCATTTCACTTGAGTAAATACCTAGGAGTAGAACTACTGGATTATTATGTTAACTGTATGTTTAACTATATATAAGAACCTGCCAAACTGTTTTTTAAAAAGACTATACCAAAAATGAATAAGTTGTTTAATGGTTTTACGGAAAAGTAAGTTTAGATCTTATGTCACAAACTTCATAGAAAGATCTTAAATAGATCCAGAGGAAATTATTTATTTATCAGAGGAAATTATTTTCCTATGTCCTATTTATAGGAAGTAGGAGTTAACAAAGGAAGTTGATTTGATAAATAATAAATATTCATATTGATAAATATCTGTATTTATCAAATAGACAAAAAAGATTTTTTTAAGACTTTAAAATATGTCATGTTTCAGCTTGGTGCTTTGTGACCACCTAGAGGGGTGGGATAGAGAGGGGTGGGATAGGGAGGGTGAGAGGGAGGGAGGGACACGCAAGAGGGAAGAGATATGGGAACATATGTATATGTATAACTGATTCACTTTATTATAAAGCAGAAACTAACACACGATTGTAAAGCAATTACACTCCAATAAAGATGTTAAAAAAAAAAATGTCATGTTTGAAATCACAGTTGTAAGCTCTATAGGGACTTCCCTGGTGGTCCAGTGGCTACGACTCCGCACTCCCAATGCAGGGGCCCGGGTTTGATCCCTGGTCAGGGAACTAGATCCCACATGCCGCGACTAAAGATCCTGCATGCCACAACTAAAGATCCCCCATGCCACAACGAAGATCCCAAGATCCTGTGTGCCGCGACTAAGACCCGACACAGCTACATAAATAAATATTTTTTTTAAAAAAAAGCTGTATAGGTCACTAACTCTGTCCGTGTGTGCACCCACTTCAATCTAGCTAGAATGTGGGTTTAAACTGTCTATTTAGAATGGAAGGTTCCAAGTGGTTAAGTCTTCACAAATTCTGGTCATTTGGAACATAAATGAGAAAGACATAATAAAAAAGATTTGATCTTTCCAACTCACTTGTTCAACTGGCCGTCAGAAACAATTCTTAGTTCTTAGGACTTCCCTGGTGGTGCAGTAGTTAAGAATCTGCTTGCCAACACAAGGGACATGGGTTTGATCCCTGGTCTGGGAAGATCCACATGCCATGGAGCAACTAAGCCCGTGTGCCAGAACTACTGAGCCCATGCACCGCAGCTACTGAAGCCCATGCATTCTAAGGCACGTGCTGCAACTACTGAGCCCACGTGCTGCAACTACTGAAGCCCGAGTGCCTAGAGCCCGTGCTCTGCAACAAAGAGAAGCCACCGCAATGAGAAGCCCACGCACCACAATGAAGAGTAGTTCCCGCTCACCGCAACCGGAGAAAGCCCATGCACAGCAACGAAGAGCCAAAGCAGCCAAAAGGGAAAAAAAGAAGAAATAATTCTTAGTGCTTAATGAGAGGACCTATTTATGAAAGTCTCCACTTGGTCCTTATCAATCTCCTGGTTTCACTCCCCCTTTTTTTTTTTAGGTGGGGGGGGCCCTCACCAAATGGCATGCAGGATCGTAGTTCCCTGACCAGGAATCAAATCCGTGCCCCCTGCAGTGGAAACACAGAGTCTTAACCACTGGACCACCAGGGAAGTCCCTCTCTTTTTTATCCAACTAAGATTTCACAGTCCAACAATATAATCACTCCTTGAACTCAATTCAATGTTTCCCATGTCTCTCTCCTTCACACTCTCCTAGCAAAATTCCAGCTAACCTTCTCCAAGACTGCAACAGAGCAGTGGAATCTTGAAGATGATAACATATCCAGGCAGAATGGTTGTCATAAATTCACACTTAACAACTTCAACCAAGTTCGTGCACCTGACAAACAGTGAGGCCAAACAAACCAAAACATCGGAGTTTGGAGTGAAGAAAAATTTATTGCAAGGACTAAGCAAGGAGGATGGGGCAGCTCATGCTCAAAATGCCCTAACTCCCTGATGGTTTTCAGGGAAGAAGTTTTACAGGCAAAATTGCAGGGAGGGCTGCAGGGTGTGTGACCTTCCTCTGAGTGGTTGGTGATGAGGTAACAGGTATTGTTCTAGGAATCTCAATCATCAGCCTCTGGTTCCAACCAATCTGGGGTCCACGTGCTTATGCTTAGCCTGAAGTTACCACACTCCACCTGGGTGGGGGGGCCTTAGTTCCTATAGAACTCAGAGGTATGTATGTATCAAATTGCTATGCACATCCTCTGAGGAAGAACCAGGACTCTGCCCATCATTGCACTGTGGCTTCTTTCTGCATTCCTACACACCCCCAATTAGCAACTGTTTGAATCTGCCCTTTGGAACTCAGGGAAGGTCTAGCAGACTGAAAGCCTTTTTTCTACAAACAAGAAACAGGGACAGGGAAAGATCTCTGTGCCTGGGAGGGCCCCACAGGGTCCCGCCCAGTTTCAATATTGCTCTAAAAGTTCCCCGTAGTTGCTGCTTTATACTTTTTCCTCAGTTCTTAAACATCTCTCCCCTCCTCTCCATTTCCTCCTAACTCTTTTTTTTTTTTAATTTATTTATTTTATTTATTTTTGGCTGCATTGGGTCTTCGTTGCTGCGTGCAGGCTTTCTCTAGTTGTGGCGAGCGGGGGTTACTCTTCATTGCGGTGCACGGGCTTCTCATTGCGGTGGCTTCTCTTGTTGCCGAGCACGGGCTCTAGGCGCACGGGCTTCAGTAGTTGTGGCAAGCGGGCTCAGTAGTTGTGGCACGTAAGCTTAATTGCTCCACGGCATGTGGAGTCTTCCTTGACCAGGGCTCAAACCCATGTCCCCTGCATTGGCAGGCGGATTCTTAACCACTGCGCCACCAGGGAAGTCCCCCTCCCAACTCTTTTAATTTGACACTTTCATTAAGAAAATGGAAGCTACACGCAAGAAACTGATAAGGCAACTGTGGGAGTTACAAAGAATAAGTCAAAGTAACACGGATCCTGTTCCCAGTATGTACATAATCTAGTTAGGGGGGAAAATGTAAACTTAACTATAATGCAAAGCAGACAATATGCCATATAACATTGGTATAAAGTGCTAAAGAATCAAAAGAGAAAGAAAAAATGTAGAGAAAGTGATAAGAAAGCCCTCATGTAAGGAGATGGTTCTATTATGGCTTGGAAGGACAACAAAGAAAAAGCATTCAAAGCAGACCAAACAACCTTAATGAAAAGACAAAAAGGGAGAAAGTAAAGGGTATAGGGTATATAAGGAGAGGAGGTTAAAAAGATCAATGTAGCTAGAACATGAGGAACTACAGAGTTCTACTGCAATGTTTGATAATGGTAGTTAGGAAATAGGAAACAAAATTTTCAGTGAGTGTGATATAGAACACAACTTTATCCACTATAAAATGAAAATATGGAGTATTTTCAAGTAAATGAAAACAAATGTCCTTTCCAGGTCTAAATTCCAAATGATGAAGCTTATACAGACAACTAGTTTTAAAGTAAAAGATACTCATAAAGCATGTTTCATCAATTTCATGTTAAATTTATCATGACTTTTAAAGTGGTTTTAAACTATTTGTCTAAACTACAATTTTTCAAAAATCCTGCTTACTCTTTCCAAAACTGTAACCAAAGGGAGTACGGAATGGGGCAGGGAGTGGGGGAAGCATTCAAGATATTTAATATTACACCTAGCCTAAATTTCAAAGTAATTTAATTAAACATTTCCACAAGGAAAAGCCAAGTATTTTAGTGGTATTCTCAAAAGTCAAGAGTCATATTTTTACTGATATTAACTTGTGACACGTTGCTGTCCATAAGCTTTATAGAACATAACTGGCTGTTGTTCATTATACTCATTCAGTAAGTAAGTATTGATTACCAAGCAGTATTACAGTACTACACACAAAATCACAGTATTTTATAGGCTAACAGAGAGAAGAAAAATCAAGATAATTTTAAAGAATAATGAACTGGGGGGATAGGGCCTCACCATACCAGACATCTAAATTTATTACAAAGCTACAGTAAATAAAGACAGTGTAGTACTGCCTCATGGATAGGCAAATAGAGAGAGCATAAAAGCAGGCCCATGCGTATACAGAACATGACATATGACTTAAGATTCTCACTGTAGGGCATTCCCTGGCGGTCCAGTGGCTAGGACTCGGTGCTTTCACTGCCGAGGGCCAGGGTTCAATCCCTGGTTGGGGAACTAAGATCCCACAAGCCACATGGTGTGGCCAAAAAAAAAAAAAAAACCAGATCCTCACTATAGATCAGTGAGGAATGGATGCTACTCAATAAATGGGGTGCTAGTACTACTTATTTTCTATATGGAAAAACTGAATTATATTCATTGTATTATTCACTGTAATTTTTAGAATAATTTAAATATTTCAGCATCAGAAAAACTTTAAAGATCTAGTCCAATGACTTCACTTTATTAAAGAAGAAACAAAGACCCAGAGAAGTTAAAACATTTAGCCAAATCACAGAGTGTGGCAGCACAGGAATTAAACTCGTATCTCATGATTTATTCATTCGGGAATTGGCATTCCCTCATTTAATACACACAAAATACTTCCCACCCACCCCAACTTCAAGTTACCCATGATATCAACATATCAACAGACACAAATCAGAAGTGGAGGAAGCCACAAAAGGTATGGTGAAGGAAAAAGCCGATACTTCTTTCATTTTCTTCCATCTCCAAATCTTTTTTCAGGGAAATTAGCCAAAAAATATAGTCCTCCCCTCAAAGATTAATCTTATGTAAACCCAAACTAATGACAAAGAAGTGTTCCATGGGTCAGTATGCAGGGGTTTCAGAAAGAAAGAAAAGAATGTCAAGAACTGTGATTCCCCATCATAAATATCTATGAACATTAAGTATTTTAGATAGTGCTGTTATTAGGCCCAACATTTTTCAGGCACAAGTTCCATCAACCTCATATCTCACTCAGTTTGTTTCCAGAGGATGTTAAACATTTACACTTAGAGATTTTCACAAAGACCAGTTAAACAAACACTACTAAAGACTGTCCAAAAATAAATGCTCCAATTCCAAGAGTCAATTAAGGTATAGAGAGAAATGACATCTTCTCTAGGAAAGCACTCAATCTCAGGTTACTAGGGTTTCCATCATCTGTTAATTCAGATAAAACTTTCCTTCCATAAATCACCCCCCGGGATACATGACAGGAGTATTGATAGTGAAGGGAGAGAGACTGGTAGACAGCCTATGTTCAAACTTAGAAATCCCAGTTTAAACTCTGACCACACTACCACACATTCTATAAAGAATGCAAAATTGACTGCATTTGATTCAATTACTTTAGCACTGAGGGGTAAGAATATGAGTCCATCACTTGCTCTATGATTTGGGGCAAACTGCTTAACCTCTGTGCTTCAGATTCCTCAACTGGAAAGTAGGGATAATAACAGTACCTACTCTCGTAGAGATTATTGTAAGGATTAAATTAGTGCATGTAAAGCACTTCGAACAAAGCCTGGAATACAGTGTTAGCTGTTGGTAGTATTATTATTATTACCTGATACCCTTACTAGACTATCAGTTCTCACGTGTGGCTCAAATACAGAATAGTTTTTGAGCCAGATCATGCAATATTAATGTTCCTGAATCAATGATTCAATTGTAAAAATTCAAAAAGCAGCTCTACAACACACAGTCTGAAGTCTTCCTTTTGAATCATTTACTTATCAAAGTTCTCACAAATATTAATCAACAGCAAATATTTACTTAACTCCAAGAAACCACTATGAATTATCACTATGATATGGAACTTTTGAAAAATCTTATACTTGAAATATTTTTCATTTTACTTTTTTTTTTTTTTTGCGGTACGCAGGCCTCTCACTGTTGTGGCCTCTCCCGTTGCGGAGCACAGGCTCCGGACACACAGGCCCAGCGGCCATGGCTCACGGGCCCAGCCGCTCCATGGCATGTGGGATCTTCCTGGACTGGGGCACGAACCCGTGTCCCCTGCATTGGCAGGCGGACTCTCAACCACTGCACCACCAGGGAAGCCCTCATTTTACTTTTAATTACAAATTAATCTCTGATCTTACAAATCAGATAAGTCTAGATCCATTATATAGTAATAAAACACACTGAACCTTCTGTTAAAGTATTTACTATCAATCTGCAAATTTGCCTTTGTAAAAGATTTTAACCAAAAAAAAAAGTCAGTAAGAGCTCAACATCTTTAGTCACCTGGAAATTGCAAATTAAAACCATTCTAAGATATCACTTTACACCCATTAGAATGGCTAAAAGTCAAAAAAGACTAACAACCCAAGTGGTGGCAAAGACATGGAGCAACTGGAGAACCATTCAGCAATTGCTTATAAAGTTAAACATATATCTGCCCTGTGACCCAACAATTCCACTCCTAGGTATTCGACCAAGAGAAATGAAACATATGTTTAAAAGACTTGTACAAGAATGCTTACAGCAGTCTTATTCATAACAGGCAAAAAAAACAAAAACAAAAAAAAAACAGAAATGCAAATGTCTATCAACAGAAGAATGGAAAAACAAAGTGTATTATATTCATAAAACGGAATACTATGCCACCTAGGAAGTTATCTGGTGTTTACAAAAATGTTTTGAATTTACTATTCAGTGAAGAAGTCTTATTTTTATTTTCTTCAAATTCTCTCTCATTTTAAAATGCATTTTAAACAATCCCTAGTTGAAGATAATTTTTATTCTGAAAATAACCTTATTTTTTGTTTGTTTAGTAACTAACTTGAGTTTTCTTGCCACAATATAAACTTTTGAGAAATGTTTTAATTGGTGCTTTTAAGAGGCAAATAAATCCCAGGGTTTTATTAAATGATTCTCCCACAGAAACTCTTAAATGTATTTGCACATACATATTTTTTTTTCTTATGCATTCCTGGTGCATGTTCATCCTGAGTAGAGTTCTCTCTCCAGAAATTACCCACGTATAGAAATAAGACTGGCTTAAAATGGCTACTGTGATGGAAATGGTGTCTTAGGGAGATACAACTTGGACTTGAGGTAAATTAAATAGTTAACAAACTGTGGTTTAGAGAATGCTTTAATGGCATTTTATTTTAAAGGCCATACCATTGCTGTAATTTTCTATTGGTTATGGTTTCCTTAGTAATAAAAGTGTACAAAACAAAACGAATCTCAAAAACATGTTAAACAAAAGAAGTCAGATAAAAAGAGTACATATGGGGTTTTGGTTTGTTTTTTGGTTTTGGGGGGTTTTTTTGGCCGCACCACGCGGCATGCAGGATCTTAGTTCCCTGATCCTCGAACCATGCCCCCCGCATTGAGAGTGCAGAGTCTCAACCACTGGACCATGAGGGAAGTCCCAAGAGTAGATATGGTATTACTGCATATATATGAAATTCAAAAACAACAGTAACTTAACTTAAAGGAAATACTTAAAGGTTAAAGATCATATTTAAAATATTTGGTTAGTGATCGAATAAATTCAAATTTAAGAAATCAGTTACTATTTTCTCTTTATGTTAACATTTAAAATATTTAAAATACTTTAAAAGGTATATATCTCAATCTTATGTATCACTAATGGGAATGTAAATTGGTCCTACAACCTTTCTGGAGAGCAACTGTGCAATGTTTTGCTCTCTTCAAAGCCCTAAGAAATGTATACCTTGACTTGATAGTTCCATTTACAGGAATCTATCATAAAAATACAGAAATGTGGGACTTCCCTGGTGGCGCAGTGGTTAAGAAGCCGCCTGACAATGCAGGGTACACGGGTTTGAGCCCTGGCCTGGGAAGATCCCACATGCCGCAGAGCAACTAAGCCTGTGAGCCACAACTACTGAGCCTGCACTCTAGAGCCCAAGAGCCACAACAACTGAAGCGTACGCCTAGAGCCCGTGCTCCGCAACAAAGAAAAGCCAGTGCACCGCAGCGAAGAAAAGCCCCCGCTCTCCGCAACTAGAGAAAGCCCGCGGGCAGCAACGAAGACCCAACACAGCCATAAATAAATAAATTTATTTTTTAAAGAACACGGAAATGTGGACAAAGATTTGGGTTTCGCATATTCACTAAAGTTTTGTTTATAATAACTGGAAATTAACAATCTAAATGTGAACACTATGGACACTGGTTGTATAAATGACGTATCCATTATTGGAATATTCTTCAGCTCTTTTAAACTGTTTTCAAATAATTGTAATGATATTAAAATGTATGTTAATAAAATGTATGTTAATAAAAGTGTCTGGATTTTATTGTAAGAACACAAGTGATACCCCTCACTAACTAGGTCAACTGGAGGGGGAAAAAAAGACCAAAAGAGTAAGAACATTCATTAAAGAAACACACCATTAGTATTATATTATTTCAGATACGAACAGCCAACTCAGCAAATGAAGTCAAAGTCCTTCAGGGTATGCTAACAAATCTATAACAAGAAAAACTCACAGAATTCAATGCAGTGCAAATATATATCAATCATATTTAATTTGAACTGGGGAAAATAATTAGATAATTTAGTGATTTTCCACAGGACTGAGCTCAGCTCTTTTACAAAGCAACAAAAGAAGGGAAAGGCACAGCAAGAAGTCAAGCCAGCAATCTGATTTCCCAGGAAATTAGCTCTTTCTTGGCAAATTACTGGCCTCATATTCTAAAGAAGCAGAACTCTACAGAGATGAAACACAAAAAATTCAAATACTCCGTAAAAGATGTATACTTTTCCCTTTGCTTGTAAGACCTGCAAAAGAGAATAATTAATGCCTCTTAAAACAGGAAAAAAGTTAAAAGCCCAATTTAGAGTTAAATGTTCTATAAATAATGTTTCTTTCAAAATGCTAAGTAATCTCACAAGTTGTAAAATAACTGTATTTTTATTATTTTTTAAATGAAAGGAAAATACCATGCTATTTCTAACCTTCAACTAGTATTACAAGGAAAAGGAAACTTTGATATTATTGATATTAATTCTGGATTTTAAATTTACCAAGGTTAACAAAAATACTTATAATTTCTCTATAATGTTTTCAATCGTCACTATAAAACATTTCCTTCAATCTCCAACTTAAAATAAAAAAGCCTTAGTATTTGATCTTCCTTCAGAAAAAGACTATCTGTTAATAGTCCAAAAGAAGTCTTCCTAAGATAAAAAGGTAATAGGATAGGTGAGTTAAAGAAGGAAAAGGGGGGAGGAGTAGGAAAAGGGGCCATAATAGAAGCTTTTCTTCTTTTAAGTCACATGTTTAAAAATCTGACCCTGATTTCCATTAAATGGTCCAGCACTGAAGCTTCTGCAGAACTATGGGACATGGTTGCCCAGTAGGCAGGAAAATGGCAGCTGAACTTCATATAGTATTCAAGTATAAAGTAATGTAAGGATGAAATTAGACAACCATATATTTAAATCAGCGGGTTCATTTATAACCCATTCTTGCAACTCTAAACCGTTTCCCTCAGCACCATGACCCCAACTGCCACACTAGACCAAAAGGCCAACAAAATGCTACTTCAAAGAATCAGTAACAAAGCAGAAAATTTTATTAAACTTTTCTAACAAGCCAATAAACAAAAAGTAATGGTCTCAACAAATGGTGCTGAGACAACTGGATAACCATATGTAAAAGAATTACGTTGGGCCCCTTCTCCATACCATACACAAAAATTAACCCAAAATAGATCAAAGAACTAAACATAAGAACTAAAATTTGTATAAACTCTTAGAAGAAAACATAGGCATAAATATTCATGACCCTGGATTAGGCGATTGTTTCTTAGATATTATACCAAAAGCACAAACATAGCGCTATATCAAAATGAAAAAGTTTTATGCTTCAAAAAAAAGTTTCGTGCATCAAGAATGTGAAAATAGGGGCTTCCCTGATGTCACAGTGGTTAAGAATCCGCCTGCCAGTGCAGGGAACACAGGTTCGAACCCTGGTCCAGGAAGATCCCACATGCCGCGGAGCAACTAAGCCCGTGCACCACAACTACTGAGCCTGCGCTCTAGAGCCTGCAAGCCACAACTACTGAGCCCGTGTGCCACAACTACTGAAGCCCGCACACCTAGAGCCCGTGCTCCGCAACAAGAGAAGCCACCGTAATGAGAAGCCCGTGCACAGCAACAAAGAGTAGCCCCAGCTTGCCGCAACTAGAGAAAGCCTGCACGCAGCAACGAAGACCCAATGCAGCCAAAGATTAATTAATTAATTAATTTTAAAAAAGAAAGGAAGTGGAAATACAAGCCACATATTGGGAGAAAATATTTGCAAATCATACATCTGACAAGGGACTTGTACCCAGAACATATAAAGGTTTTTCACAACTCATAACTCAATAATAAAAGATGACCCCGTTTTTAAATGAAGACCCAACGCAGCCAAAAATAAATTAATTAATTTAAAAATAAATAAATAAAGTCAATTCCAGTTTTTCTAACTGCCACATTGCTTATAATCACAGTATCTGGGATATTAGCCCTTCCTAGAAAGAGAAGTCTAATATTGTTATAATTACTAATAAAAAAAATTAACATCATCATGTGTTGAGTGCCCACTATAAGCAAGGTACTGCATAAAATGCTTTTCATTTAATTCTCAGCTTAGTTAAGGAGGATAAGCTCTATTTTATAGATGACAAAACTGAGGCTACAAGAGATTTAATAAACTGCCCAATTAGTCAATTAGTAAATGACAGATCCAGGATTCAAAAACATGGTCATACAATGATAAAACTTGGATTTTTCTTCCATTCTATCATTCTTACTCAGAACACAAATGATGCTTTTTTCAATTTCATAATATGCTATTACAAATATACTTCCGTGATCATCAGGCTATTCTATGACTCCATGAGAGTCTAGGTTGAAAAAAAAAGTTTATCTTGATGAAATAATCCTGGGAGCTAAATTTCCTGATAACAAAGTCAGCTATATTAAAAATAACTAGGTAAATAAACCCTTATAAATTATGCAAAGCAGTACCACATGGCACAATTGAAAGGTACCCATGGAGTACTTGTGCACAGCTGACCAGGACAAAAGCATCACTTTTACTTTTCTAAGGTCAAAGGAAGTCAATCTTAAAGATATAAATTTTGCTTTTTTTGTGTCCCTGACTTCCCTGACTTTGCCTTTATTCAGGAGCCAAGCAGTGTTCTACGGCTTTAAATCCCTCTTCCTCCCCAACTAAACTGGAAAAAAACTGGATAATAATCATTTTCCTAATTAACTATATCCACCTTAATATAAACAAGTTACCACAATTAATATTTTGCTATCTAATCAGAGAACTCAAGACTTTGATCCTGAAGGTAAGGTATCAGCAAGCAAGTAGGGAGAAACAAGAGTTTCGGTAGAGAGGGAAAGGGAAGTCACTGAACATTAATTATTAAGCAGCCCCTTGGTTAATCCATTTAAGATGACTGGGAGTCTCTTCCTACTGCCTAATCCCAGACTCCATTAGAAAGGACAACTGGGAAGACTTGGCCTAGTTACAATTGTTGGGCACCTATTCCCGAGAACTGGAGAAGCAGAGACAAGTGTCCAGCCTTCTAAATCCACATGGTCCTGCAAAGCCTCCCATCCTAGGACTAGCAATTCTCAGTGTATTCATTTGTATTCTGACACGCTTTCCTGAGAGGAACACAACAAAGAAAGAGTTCTAACAAGCACAGCGAAATATATGTCCGTGCGAGAATGTTGCAAATAGGATCATCCTCCTTTACGTATGTCACTCCAGGAAAACTGCCAAGAAAGGCTCACTCCTCTAGACATACTTCCTGCAGATCCTCCGACTCCTCCTCAAACATATCAGTATTCTCCTCATTCTCCCTTAGCCTCAATCCTTTTGCCCCAAGATTTACAAGTGCATATTTTATATTCTCAAAAATATATGGCAATAGGATAATGACATCCTATTTATCAGTACCTGTGTCTCATATCTGAACAAACGTCCTAAAGCCTTATATAGAATTTCCATCTTTAATAATGAGATTTCCAATACATTATATTACTGAATATAAATTTTCTTTGCAAATAAATTTTTCTTTCTTTTCAAAAAATTGTATTTCTTTGCAAATAAAGGATTTATCATAATGTCAAGATAAAAAATAATATAGCAAAAAAAATTTAAGGAGTACAACTGTTTCCCTTCTCCCTAGCCCCACCAAGGAAACATATATCAGAGTTCAGAAACTGGCAGAATTAAAGATCCATTCCATAGAAATCAAAATTTATTAAACACAATACATGTATTTTGGCAAGTCCAAAATAAAACGTAACTTTCCGGGCTTCCCTGGTGGCGCAGTGGTTGAGAATCCGCCTGCTAATGCAGGGGACACGGGTTCGAGCCCTGGTCTGGGAGGATCCCACATGCCGCGGACCAACTGGGCCCGTGAGCCACAACTACTGAGCCTGCGGGTCTGGAGCCTGTGCTCCACAACAAGAGACCGCGACAGTGAGAGGCCCGTGCACCACGATGAAGAGTGGCCCCCGCTCGCTGCAACTGGAGAAAGCCCTTGCACAGAAACGAAGACCCAACACCGCCAAAAATAAATAAATAAATTTATTTTAAAAAAAACAACACGTAGCTTTCCAAGTACTCTATTAAAAGACTTTTTTTAAGGTAATAAGTTTACCAAGGGACCTTTTCTGATAAAAGGAATTCTCCCAGCAAACTAAAAACCAGATGTTGGGGTTCTGTACTTTCACAGAACTAGATTTTCAGGCAGCACATTTCCATTAGGATATATTGTACGAGTAGTTGAAGAGAAAGAAGCAGAGAAAGCAGATCAGAAGCGATGTGTAAAAGACAAAACTTTATTGAAATAGAAAATAAACTTAATGAACTAGTGTTAATTGAACTTCCACTTTTAAAAACCATTTACCTGAATAATCTTTGAAACTGGAAAATGAGCCTCACTAAATTGTACCATCAAGAGCAATTTCTCTGGGATTTAAAAACCACCATTTTTTCAACTACAAATTAACAAATCTCACTGTAAAAACGGTTGAGCAATCAGAGATACTCCTAGATAAGTACGATTAAATGATGGGTGAATAATAAGTCAACTGAATAAAGTCCATTCATTAAAAAGCAAGTAAGTACTCAAACTAGTTAATGTCCACAATTATGATGAATGAATTTTATATTTTTCCCACACTCGATTACTAAGATTTTACATTCTTCCATCAGTTAGTAAAGAACTGAATGATCGGGCTTCCCTGGTGGCGCAGTGGTTGAGAGTCCACCTGCTGATGCAAGGGACACAGGTTTGTGCCCTGGTCCGGGAAGATCCCACATGCCGCAGAGCAGCTAGGCCTGTGAGCCATGGCCGCTGAGCCTGCGCGTCTGGAGCCTGTGCTCCGCAGCAGGAGAGGCCACAACAGTGAGAGGCCCACGTACCGCAAAAAAAAAAAAAAGAACTGAATGATCTATACAAAAGTGCCCATCAATTGTACAATGACTTAACCATTTTGGTGGTAGGGATACTACATTTAACTCAAAGCAAGTAATTCAAAAGCTTTCATCCTTGGAACCTCTGTCACAAAAAATTAGCAAATTTGTTTTATAAAAAGACTGCTTATGTTTTTCAACTCAAAAATGAAATAATTACATGTTTCATAGTCTTCCAAACAAAAATTAGAATTTTGTAAAAATATAATAAAAACATGAAATAGAACTAAAAATTATTTTTGACAGAAATCTAAAAATCCTTATGCAAAACTACTCCAAAAGTTTCTTCACAATTTCATAAAACATTAATGAAAGGGTTATAAATCCCCTAGATTAAAGATTTTAAAGAGAGCTATAAGAATCTCTTTCAGTTTTCAATACTGTTTTCTCTGTCCTTACATCCATTAAAACAAACATGAATCAACTCTAAATATAAACCATCTAGTCTTACAGAAGAAAAATCAAACGAAGAACAGCACAAAACACACATATATATTCTTAATATAGCTTAAAATAAGTATACAGATTACATTTGGGTCCCTCAAACAAGTTAAATTTACAACTCTATGCCAGATCCAGATCATTCTCAAGGGAGAAAACCATCAAAACAAAAGCTCCTGCTTAATAAACTATTTACTTTGTAGTTAAAACTCTATCCCAGGTGCATCTGAGCATTATTACTATGTCTTCTCTCTTCAAAAACCTAGAAATCTAAAATACACAAGTATATCTGGTTCCCTTAAAAATGCTTTTATATTATATATTTTGTATTAAGGCCATGAAAACTTCAGAATTCCTTACTCTCTAAAAAGGAAACACCCTTTTGCTTTTCTCTTTTGAAATGTGTCTTATTTGGTTTTTGCTTACTTTCTATACAGGAACTGATCTCAAACCAGTCTATTTGTGTTGGTTGTTTACTGTCAACACGTCTGTGTATACTTAGGTTTTATACAGACAGTGCTTTACAGTATACTGGTAAAAAAGAAAAGGTAAACAAGAGGGCATGAGTGAAACAAAAGTGGACCACATCTGAGAAACACCACTCAATTTCACCTCTCTACCTCAAATTCCCTTTAGTCCTCCTGTTAAAGATTTTCAGTATTTAAAAAGAAGCGCAACACAATGTATGATAAGGCAAACACAGGAGAAACCAATTCAGAAACTGAAGAAATTTAATAGAATGTATCACCACCTGATAAAATTACCACAAAAAGAAAAATAAATAAACAATAAACCCAGTCCCTGGATGTCCCTACTGAAGGGCTGCTTTGGCTGCACTGCATGGCTCAAAACAGTTTTACAAACTCTTTTTAATGCAAGAAATACATTTTACATTGTGACCTAGTACACACACGTATGAGCAAAATTTCCCAAAACAATATTTTTCCTTGCCACGTGCAATGGTAGTCAATTCTGTTCTATTCTATTTTATTTTTATTCTATTTTATTTTTAATCAATTTAACCCACTAAATTGATTTTATAAAGTACTAATAAATCATGATCCACAGTTTGAAAAACACAGGCTTAAAATACGGCATCCCTTATACATTATTAGGATCTTTGTTTTGCAATTTGCTTCTACCTGTCTCTAGCAGGGTAGACAAGTATTTTAAGGTTGCTACATTATTACTGTTTTCAATAAAGCAAGTGGTTCCCCTGACCAACATAAGCCATCACCTGAGATAAATGCAAACTCTCAGGCCCCATCCCAGACCTACTGAATCAGAAACTCTGGGTGGAGCCAGCAGTCTACAGTTTATCAAGCCATCCAGGTGATTCTGGTTTAAGTTAAAGTCTGAGAACAACGCATTAAAGAATTCAGGACTTTCTTTATCCTCTACACATTTAATAATCCAGTACAGTGCTTACTTTGTGCCAGTCACTATTCTAAAAGTTCCACAGATATTAACTCATGTGAAAAAGCAACCCTAAGAAGTAGGAAGTATTGTTATCCCTATTACACAGATGAAACTTCCAAACAGAGAGAGGTTAAGTTGTCAAAGCTAAGTGGTAGAACTAGAATTCAAATTTATTTCTAATTTGGCAAAAGTTAAGCCTGTTCTCTTCATGCCTCTCTTCTTTCTAAGTCCCCCGTCGCACTCCTTTAGTTCAGCTATCCCCTTTTCCCCTTTTAAATTCCCCATATTGTCAATGTCCTTATTTTCTAACATTATTGCTCGCGTCCTAAAACAAATTTCTTTTCTAAAGCATTGGAATGTAAGTCACAACCTTGCTTTTAGAACCCTTTCTCTGGTCCTAGATGGCATCTTAGTATTATGAAGCTGAAGGTTCTATTTCTGAAGTCCTTAGAACCTATTAAGGGTTACTTTCTCATATCTACTGTTCCGGCCAGTTTCCACAAGACCACTAGTCTCTTCCTGAGCAACTTTCTCGCTCCCTCCTACTACACCCTACCTCCCACTCCCTTCCTACAAGGAAACAACTTCTCCCGCCCACCCCCGTGTCATTTTGCTTGACTTATCCCCAACTGAGAGAACTTCCATTCCTCAGCTAAACCCCTCACCACAGTCTCAAACCCGAGCTACCCCTCCAAAACTTTTTTCAAAACCCTGGTTTCCTGGGGACCCACAGACCTAGGGGTTCCCAGGCCAGTCTTGAATTTCCCATCCCAGACCAGCGGTGGGGGGCAGGGCGCTCCCGTTCCTCCCCAAGCTATTCAAGGTCTCCACGGGTCCGACACTCTAAAGCTCCCCAAGAACCCCAGGAGCGCTCCTCTCTCGGATGGCCGCCTTTCTCAGGAGGATCCTCAGGTGCCTCCCTGCCTTTCCTCGACGCCCTCGCTGAGACCCCGGCCGCCCTCGGCCTCCCTTCTCCCTCGGACCCGGGCCACTCCCAGTCTCCCGGCCCCCCAGCTTTCTCCTCTCGGGCCGCTCCCGGGCTTCCCGGGTTCCCCTTCCTCCTCGCACCCAAGCTGTCCTGGTTATTCCCGAGTCACCTGGCCCGCGGACCAGGTCGTAACCGGTCACCCCGGGTCACCCCTTTCTCTGGGACCCCAGACACCCCCGTCTCCCCAAGGACCTACCCCTCACACACCGGACGCCGGGCAGTGACCCAGACCCGCGCAGCTAAGCGTCCCAAGGGACCTCCCGGCCTGACCCGCTTGGGTCTGGCCCCAGCCTACCTTGCCACCACGAACTCCGCCGCCAGG
>NW_020172456.1:6074653-6088215 GCF_003031525.2 Neophocaena asiaeorientalis asiaeorientalis | reverse complement strand
ACCGGGGCCCGACCCGGCCCGCAGTCCAGGCCCCCTTCCGCTGGCTTCCGCCTCAGGAGCGCCGAGCTGGAGTTTCCGCCCCGCGACTGCCCCCAGACCTTAGGTCCGCGTTACCAGTACTCACCTGCCGCTACCCGCGGCCAACTCCAGTGCCACTGCCTCTACCTCGGGCGCCAGTAGCCACCTAGCGCCACCACCTCCCCCATGACAACAGGCCCACCCCGCTTCACACTTCCTATCTCTCCATTGGGTAGTGGGGCGGCAGCTCTCTGCTCTTATTGGTTTAGTTTACCCGTCCGTCAAAGCTTCCTTCCCACCCCTTTTCCTGACCCGGTATTACCCCCCCTCCCGGACCTGGAGCGTCCTAGACCAAGCTTTAGTTGTAATTGGTTGATGGTTGGGCAGTTCAAAGTTCTGATAGGCTGCCGAAAGTGTCTGTTAAGTCAATTGGCACAGTATGTGACGGCCATGGTTGGTTCTAGCTTGGGCACAGTTTGGTTGCGCAGTAGAAAGCAAGGGGCAGAAGCTCACGTCCGAGGGGAAGGGTTAACTCTTTGTGGTAGAGTGGACTCTGGAAACTCGTCCCTTTCTCCAACTTCCTCCCTATAAGGAGAAGCTTATCACTGCTAGCTTACCCAGAGGGTAGTACTTACAAAACAGCAACATCAGAGGTTGTGTTTAAAAATCATTTACAACCCCTTGAGAGAAAAGCAGTGTACAGATTAAAATTTCCCCTTCTTGAGGTCCTAAGATGCCCAGTTTCCTTGACGTTCTTTCCAGAAGTCTCCACGCTAAAGGGCAAAGCATAACCGTTTATTTTGCAGAGGTCAGTCCACTTTGGTGGCAGTTAATAAATTGAAGTGGCGTGTTGAGGGTTCTCCAGCTTCCAGACTCACCCCTGGCTGGCTCCTGCGAAGTGACCAGGCAACCAACAGCAAGTTTGGACTAAATGGGCCATATTTTACCCTTGTGATGCTCTGGACAAGAGAATTCGGCTCCCGCAACTTGATTTTTATGCTCAGCAGTTCTTAAATAGCCCTACTAGTTGTGTGTCAGATACTTAAAAACTTGTCTTTTTTTCTAAACCTCTCCTCTTCCTAAGCAGTCTAAATTAGGACCATTGAAAGACTGCAGTTCCTTTCGCATATTGGCACAATGCACAAGAATAAATGATTGCATTTTTACTCATTTGGGTACAAATCACAGTAGACACTTTTGAGAAATTTGGTGTTGCTATAAAAACTCTTGCGCTCCTAGAAATATATCCATCATTAGTTTTTTGCATTTCTTTTTCATTTCCACCCCTTTTCCTGCTCCTAAATAGCAAAATGCTGGCCTAATTATTCTTTCAATTTCTGAATCAGATTTAAATGTACCTTCCTCACAATTCCACCTAGCATACACAAACCTGTGGGTCATGAAACATACACTCAGGAATGGACTGGGACAGGTCAAGGGTACTTCCCTCTTAAGCATCCCTTTAGTGGTTGGGGACTTTCTGTGGCACCAAGAATCTGGACTTTGCCCCTTTCTTATTCCCACTAACTCTTTGTTCCATATCTCTTCTATTTACCCTTATATCCTGTTCCAGCAAGCTACAAGGAGTTTAAAACTGCATGGTTCATTATCCAAAAAAAAATTGTCTATTTTCTAACATATATTTTTAGTCAGGTTTAAATAAACTACATACCTCTATCACCAAACAAAGCGGAAATTATTCCTCCAGCAACTCTACATAACAATAAGGTGTCTTTTCCCAGTTATTTTCCGGAACTTTCCTCCCCCTTCTCTCATCCTCACCTTCCAATTTAGAAATAACCTCCCCTTCAATTCAATGACTCATAAAAAGCCTGTAAAAGGAAAGTGGAAAAGCCAAAATAACTTCAGAGTTGTCTGAATCATTCAATTGAAGGAAAGATCAGACATTGACCATGATAAGATGGAATCCAAGACAAAAGGCAAGGCTGAACTAACATCCCATAACAAAAGAAGTAACCTGTAAATGTGAAGACGCTCCAACGAGAAGGAGGTAGCAGTAAGTCCTTTACCCAGCTTTTTAATATATTACCAGCAGCTTTCTTCTCTCTAGTCTTGGCAGTGTGTCCTACCTACCAATTTTAGAGCAAGTTAGAAGGTAACTAATGTCCTGGAAGATAGGAAACAATAACGTCATAGGAGGACATGTCCATTATTATGGTACTTTGGGTAATAATGGCTCTTGTACAGTCATAGTGACTATGTGCCATAGAGAACATAGAATTAGGCCAGCCTCACTAAGAGGACTTGTCATCTAAGTTCAGGAACTGAACAGAATTACTATCACAAAACCAGGGAAATTGCCACAATTTTATTTATTTATTCATTTTATTTTTTGGCCACACCACACGGCACGTGGGATCTTAGTTCCCTGACCAGGGATCGAACCTGTGTCCCCTGCAGTAGAAGAGCAGAGTCTTTTCTTTTTTTTTTAATGTTTTATTTATTGCTATAATACAAGTGCCTAGAACAAGTGCCTGGCATAGAGAAGATGCCATTAATGGCTTTGGGGATTTCTGTTCTCTCCTTTTCTTGGGGACTTAAGGAGTGGGCGAGGGGTGCATAGTTCCTGGTACCGTCTGCTCACACTGACACCCACAGCGATGGCAGTCACTTGGACTGGGCTTTGAACATCAGCCAGGCAGGGTGCTGCGGAGGTGTCCCTAGATCCCAGCTGTATGACTCCTTCAGGTCTGGAGGGCCCCTCTGTGACTTCCCCGCTACTCTCGGGGACACAGAAATCATTTGGTTGCTCCCATGCATGACAGGGTACAGCAACCCTTCAAGGCTGTCCATCTGCCCAGGTGTTTGCTGAGACTCTCCTTACTGGGCTCTTTTTTTTTAACATCTTTATTGGAGTATAATTACTTTACAATGGTGTGTTAGTTTCTGCTTTATAACAAAGTGAACCAACTATACATTTTTTTTTAGATTCCATATATATGTGTTAGCATACAGTATTTGTTTTTCTCTTTCTGACTTACTTCACTCTGTATGACAGACTCTAGGTCCATCCACCTCACTACAAATAACTCAATTTCATTTCTTTTTATGGCTGAGTAATATTCCATTGTATGTACGTGCCACATCTGGAAGAGCAGAGTCTTAACCAGTGGGTCGCCAGGGAAGTCCCCCTCCTATTTCATACACTAAAAGAAAAAAAAGCATTTATAAATATTTTTGCTCACACACACATATACACTCCTACCCTCCCATTCCTTGTGAAAATCAGTTAAGAAGAAAAATGGGGACTTCCCTGGTGGTGCAGTGGTTAAGAGTCCGTCTGCCAATGCAGGGGACACGGGTTCCGACCTTGGTCTGGGAAGATCCCACATGCCGCGGAGCAACTAAACCCGTGCACCACAACTACTGAGCCTGCGCTCTAGAGCCCGTGAGCCACAACTGCTGAGCCTGCGTGCCACAACTACTGAAGGCTGCACGCCTAGAGCCTGTGCTCTGCAACAAGAGAAGCCACCGCCATGAGAAGCCCACGCACCGCAACAAAGGGTACGCCGCAACTAGAGAGAGCCCATGCCCAGCAGTGACGACCCAACACAGCCAAGAATAAATAACTTTTCAAAAAGAAAAGAAAAATGTAATATAAACACGTACAATGCAGTAAGAAGAGAGAAAACCTTAAAGAAGGAAGGTTTTAAGGAACATTCTTTGATCCCACAGAAGGCTATTGTGTTATTGAAGCCCATGCAGTACTGGAAAAGTTAATGCTTGAACCCTACATTTTAATTTTGTTTTGATTTTGTGTGCACAAAGTAACCTTTTAAAGTAATTACTCCATCCAGCTTCTCTTTTCTTTCCTGTGTTATGTGCTTCTCCATCACTCTCAAGGCCCCCTCTTAAAAAGCAAGAGCCCTGGGGTCAGGGAGTCTGCAGCTTTGCGTCGCGTGGCTGGCTGTGGAGGTGGTGCAAATGGTATCTGTGCAAAACCACTTGAGCAAGACCAGGACGACAGGTATATTACAGGCAAAAATAACCTTTATAAATCCTGATGAAGTGGAAAATGATGGACTCAGAGTGATGCCCCAACATCTGAGTGGTATGGTTTGCCTTGGGCTCTAGTGTGTGCTGGTGCTTTTTGCTCTCTTTTCTTTGCTACTCCTCTCTTTTCATCATATCACTTTTCAAGGGAGCAGAATCTAAGTCTCTTTTCATTTCTGTTTTAGTCCAGGGGTCAGTCTCACTATGGTAAAGCTCCTTTTGGGGGTTTTTGTTTGTTCGGTTTTGGATTTTTTTCTCCGTGGTTTCTACACACAATTCCAAATGGATTAGAGAAACAAACAACTGGTGGAGAAGAAAATCACTCAGATAAGCGGACAAGGGCCAGAGCTGCCTGCTGCTATAAGTTAGGGGCAAAGCCATGATATTTGATAAGCGATGGTTCCCTGAGTTTGGGACCCCTGAAGGTGGAGGTTGACAGGGATGAAGGCTTCGGAGAGAAGGGAGGAAAGAGAGAGAAAGAGAGACAGAGACAGAGGAAATGAGAACTGAGAAAGAGAAAGAAAAAGAGAGAGAGGGCCCATAGAGAAGAGGGTAATGAAATCGAGAAAGAGTCAAGAGGCCACAATCAGAGTGCTGAGCCAGCTTAGAGTCCTACCCCCACCTCCACAGCTATGGACTTTACACCAGGTTGCGCAATTGCATCAACCAAGCGTAGCCTCTGCCACTGGTTGAAAGGAGAATGGGGCCAGAAGACTACCCTATGGGATCATCGTTCTCCTGCCACCTGGAAATCCCCAGGTGCTGCTTCGGCACCAGGGCAAAGCTGACAAGGAAGGATAGATTCCTGCAGCCAGCCATCAAGTGCATCTTCATTTGATTTCATAAAGGTTACCACTGGCATGAAGCTCTGGATAAACAAAGGGAAATTTTCTGGAAGAAGATGTTTTTGCCATCCCAAACTGGGGAGCTTCCAACAGAAGGACGTGCCAAGCTGCTTTCCATGCTGGAACAAAGCACTGTGGTTTCAAAGTTCAAGGCTCTGTTCCATGGAGGGAAGAAGAAGAAAAAAAAAAAAGTCAGTGGAAGAGGGTGTTCCCTCAGGCAGAACCATTTGCTTTCCAATTCCAGGGCTCATGTGATTTTTAAATAGCACACCATACCTTCTCACAACTCAATGCATGAATTTTCATCCTCAAGAAAAGTGTGTGTACCCCTCTACCCACCTTGCATAGCATAGGTAAGATGGCTTGAGTGCTTGTAAAATGGATGGGCTGCAGCTCTTAGCTCTGCCATTGTGCTATTGAATGGAACCCCTGGTTACTATCACCAGATCTATGGGTGGACCAGCCATTCTTCTGCAGCAGGGAGTGGGCCGCTCAAAGAACTTTTAAACTTTTGTCCATCCCAGTTTTACACACACACAAAGAGTTTCCTGGAAACATGGCTACACTCCAAGGATTTCAGAGAGTAGAATACCTTCTAGAGCTCCAGTTTCCTAATCACTTGGAATCTCTTAAGAAAGTAGACTTGAACTCAGACTCTTGAACCTAAATGTGTTCAGATCCTGGCTCTGCCATTCGTAGCTGTGTGACTTTGGGAAAGTTGATTCATCTACCTAAATTTCAGTTCCTTCATCCACAAAATGGGATATGTATTAGTTATCTCTTGCTGCACAACAAATTACACAAAAACTTAGTAGCTTAAAACTGCAATTATTATCTCTGTTTCTGTGGTTCAGAAATCCTGATGCAGCTTAACTGGGTTCTCTGGCTCTGGGGGTCTCACAAGGCTGCAGTCATCTCGAGGCTCAATTGGGGGACTTCCCTTGTGGTCCAGTGGTTAAGACTCCATGCTCTGAATGCAGGAGGCCCGGGTTCAATCTCTGGTCTGGGAACTAGATCCCTCACGCCGCAACTAAAGATCCTGCATGTCACAACGAAGATCCCCCACGCGGCAATGAAGATCCTGAGTGCTGCAACTAAGACCCGGCACAGCCAAATATATAAATTAACTTAAAAAAAAAAAAAGGCTCAATTAGGATGAATCTGCATCCTAGCTCAGTCATATCATTGTTGGCAGGGTTCCTTAGCTCACAGGCTTTAGGCTAAGGCCTTAGGTCCTCATGAGCTGTTAGCTCAGGACTTCCCTCAGTGCCTTGCCTTGTGGATCTCTCCATAGAGCACCTCAAAACATGGCAGCTTACTTCATCAGAGCAAGCCAGCAAGAGGGCAAGAGAGAGGGCCAGTAAGAGTGAGACTGCTAAAGAGACGCAAGTCATAGTCTTTTGTAATCTAATCACAGAAGTGACATCCCAAAATTCTTGCCACATTCTGTTAGTTAAAAGCAAGTCATTAGGTCCAGCCCACACTCAAGGAGAGGGGATTACACAAGGATGTACATACCAGAAGAGGGATCATTGGAGTCACTTTAGAAGCAGACTACCTTAGTATAATAATAATAATACCTACTTGTAGGTTTTGTTTAAACATTAAGGGAGAGACTATGTTCAATTCAGGGCCTGGCATATATTATGTACCTGGTGTATACAATAACTATTATTACTATTAATGTTATTATTGAGTATATAATGATTGGTTTTCTCTCCCTTCTAGCTACTAGGAGGAAACTTTTATGAGCAATAAATGAGATAATCTACATAATTCAGGAAGGACCTGATGCATAGTAAGTGCTCAGTAACCATTAATTATTATTAACGTTATATGAGTGTATGCTATCTGGTTGCCCCTCCAAGCTACTGGAAAGATATGCTATGATTAAGGTAACTTCCAGAGTGGTCTAATTTTCAAACGTTTTGCCTCATTTATCCATGTGTACCCTATACTTGCCAGAACACAATTCTACATTTGGGGCTCATAAAATATGACCAACAAAGCCATGATCCAGTCTAATTTCCTGCCTGTGCTATACTAAGAAAGGCATGCTCAAAACAAGCAAGATGGGCTAAGTATGGCAGCACCTTCCAGTATGCAGAAATCTGAGCCTGGATCCATTAAAGTTCCAGAGAGAGGGGAGTGTGCCCAGAATGAGCAAGGGCTTGGCTGTGTGACTTTTGTCCCTTTCAAAAGAAGCTGGTCACTGTGTAGTCTGCTGTCAGTCGTTAACTGAGGATGAGAGAAAGGGGGATTCTACCCAGGCTCCGTGGATGGAGTAAGGACACCCAAGAGGTGGATTGCACACCTGGATTGGGAGAAGTCAGAATCAAGAGACTGAAGAAAGAGAAATTTTGCAATTAGAAAGTTGGAAGAAGAGAGTCCAGTTTGCAACATGAACAAAAGATCACTACAAGGTTAGAGTGACCCAGCAGGGCTGCATTGAGTGGATTCCTTGTAAGGGAGGAGGATATTGAGGTCTGGCTAGTGGCCAGAGAAAATGAGGAACTATAATCACGGAAACCCCGTTATTTTGGCTTTGAGTCATTTCTCAGGGCTCACCCATGATTATTATATTAAAAAACGGCAGAGAAATGCCCCTAAAGTATAAATGATCTTTAAACCAAAAACACTGTAGAAGAACAAAGGTCCAAGTGCATAGCTCACCTCATCTTATCTTTTCAGGCTAGGAGTATCTACTCAAATATTCTCTCCCTCCCTCCCTCTCTTTATATTTGTACATATTCTTTCCTTTTGTCTGTGTTCCAGGCAGAAGAAGAAACTATCCTCACAAGGAAATGCCCTAGGATCTTTTCAACTGGAGCTGTTTCCTGATCCAGAGCCTCCGTCTCCAACAGTTTCTTCTGTGGTGCTAGACCATTAGAGCTCAATAAATACTCGCAGGTAATAACAGTTACACCTCTGCCTCCAAATCAAGTCACCTGTGCAGCTGTGATTTAAACAGGCCCCTTGATTTTCTGAGATGCACCAGCTCTGGTCCCTTCTCCTCTGGGCATGTTCCCAGGTGTTTCCAGGTTTGTGCACAGAAAGGCTCAAAGCAGAAGTTGCTGGGAAAGTTCTGTGAGGTTAAAGGAGAGATGTATAGCAACATCAGGTTCCTCTTCCTGTTACTCTTGTCTCTTCTTCTTCTAATTCTATGTTTCCTCTGTGTTTGAGAAAGGGGAGAATTATAAATAAGGCTCAGTACCACTCAGCAGCCAGAGAAGATCTCTGACTGCTTTTTTGCAGGATGGCCAATTTTAGAAGAGAAAGGGTCTGAGGAGATGAGGACTTGCCCCCAGGAAGTCTGCCTACACAATAGAGATGGTGTGTTTATTTATTCAGCCTTTTCCTACAGGCAGCCAGAGCAACAGCCATTTCATTTTGTCCTCAGGAAGTGTATTTAGTGGTAGGCTTTCTTTCTTTTCCTGTTAGTTTCCTGCAAAAGGACACCAGTGTCTTCTCAGAGCAGCAGCTGATAAGAAGGATTTTGTTGCCCAAGTGAAGGCAGACAAACATATTTCCTGAGGCAGACCTAGCACATCCCAAGGGCACGGAGAACTGAGCCTGGGTGTGGAAATAGAAGAACCTGATTTTCACACCTAGTTCCCTCGTGCCATCTTCCTCCCTGAAATAGTCTCTCTAGTGGGATACAATAATTACATCTTCCACTTGTGTAGAATTTCACACTTTCCCAAGGTCTCGTCACACTGTACAGAAGCAGACTCCAAGGCACTGTATTTGAAGGAGGCTGGGAGTTATTTTGGAGGGTTGATATAAGGAGGCAGCTTTGGGTTTAACTCTATGTTCTGGGGAAATTATACCAATAGTATAGGTTTACCCTAAGTTAGATTCCATTTACTAGCTGCTTCTCATCTTACAGATCTCACCTTCAAAGTCACTACTACAGTGGGGCCTGCTGGCACCTCCTCTCCCAGCCACCACTGGGTTGGATGCCCCTCTTATACACACTGCACTTCCGTGTGGAATACACACACCCCATGTGTAAACTTGCATAGTGCCTATCTCCCCTGCAGCATTGTGATACCAGGAAATTCATCCATCCTGCTCACAGCTCCTAGCACGAGGCCTGGCCCAAAGTAGCTCACTAAATGTTTAGCGAATGAATGAGTCAGGAGTTGTCTCTAGAAGCAGCCTTCCCACTCTACACCATCATTTATTTTGGGGTGGTGCTATGGGAGTTATGAAAAAGGCATGTGCTAATTATCATATAATGATCACTAGTGGTTACATTAATTAGTAGGTAAAAGCACAGTGGGGGGATATGACTAAATAAAGCCTTCCACCAGTGTGTACAGGGCCTTCCCTGCATTATGAATTTGAAATCTCATTGCCTGTCTCTGTTGGACTCCCATAGAGAGACAGGGTCATTCCTTCAGTCGCCAAAAGTGGGGAGAGGGAGAACTCAGTTTCCTCTGACTCAGTGAAACTGTTCTGGTCTGAAAATTAAATTAAAATGCTGGGCTGGTGGTGGCCCTCGGCTACTTCCCTCTCAGGCTCTGGGATGGATTTCCCCATCAAGGGTCTGGACTGAGTCATTCCTGCTCCAGATAAAAAACAAAAAAATTCAACTCCCTCAGGATGAGTGATGCAAGCAAAGACTCATCCTGCTAATCCTCCCGTTGGGGGTCGTTGTTCATGGCCTCGGCCTCCTCCTTGGGAACAAGAGGATAAACTGAGAGAAAAGACAAAACTCTTCCTTCCCATTCCTTCCTACCTCAAAAGCTCTTGGTCTGTGGTTTCCTCTTCTTCTGCAGAGGGGAAGTGAGGATGGACATAGAGAAGGAGGAAGGATACACCACAGGACACAGCACTCTGATGGCCCTGAGATGGTGGGGGAGTTGTGAATTGGGATGAAGGATGACAAGACATGAAGAATCCCTAGGGATCCTTCAACAGGATCCTTCAAACCATCAAGGCACAGCCCACTTGCCAGGACACAGGGAATCAGAAATGCAGTCAGTGGGAAGTGACGACAGCGAAGAAGCAGGCAGATCTGACACACAGGCCCTACTAACAACTATGCCCCATGGGAGCACAGATTGCTGCAGATTGGGTAGTAAAGAGAGGGAGTGAGCGTTGAGTGTGAGGTCTTGGATCAGGAGGCCCACACTCTATTGCCTGCTCAGCCATCAGTTGATGGAAGGGCCCCACGCAAAAGATGATTGTCAGAGATGTGGCTTAATCAGCTACCCAAGGAATGGGCAGATGTTTGTGAAATGCTTTGAAATCTCTAGATGAAAAGACATGCCAGGAAAAGTTGTTATTATTTTGATTGTTGATTCATAGAGGACCCGGAGCATCTTTGAGCTCCTGTATTGGAATCAGAGGACACAGTATTTTCATCTTGGGTGGACCAGTCCCTGGAGATCTGTTTTCTAATAACCTCAGTTGAGAACATGTTCATTGCCGATGTCTATAAGGAATACAACCAAAAATCCCCATCATTGGAGTATTACACGTTTCCAACCAAGCACCAGTAAGTTTTCTGTGCAACAGATCCTGGCCAGGCCTAATTTGTGTGGAGGGATGTATAGGCTGTGACCTGGTAACACTTCTCCCTCTCTCTCTCTCTCCTAAGCCCTCCCTCCTATCCTCTTTTTTACATGTGTGTAAGGCTACTTAGGAACTTTGACTTATCAAAGGATATTTGGAGACTCCAAAATGATCACCCCAATTGTGGCTCTCCATCTCCCACCACTTAGCCCTTTTATTTTTAAGGAAGTGGTTAAACCAGACCCTTTTTCATTCTATTTGGCAGGTATGTGACCCTGGTATTCTACTTCTCTATTCACTCCCTTGTATACTTTGCTATAAATGCTCCTGCCCCACTACCTCTCCTGGTCTCTGTTCCACAAACCAACCAGATTGTCATTCCAAAGTGATATGTTAGTCATTGAGTTCTTAAGTGAAAGTATATTCCCCTTCTTGGTGTCTCCAAAGCTAACAGGCTGACTAGACTCATAACAGGACTTTAACCTGAGCCTGTAACAAGTGCTTACCTGTCCTGAATGACCTAAGCAGTAACAATCCCAGGTCACAATCATCACAGGAACAGATATTATTTTTCTGCTGTTGCACGAAGTGGACAAAGGTTGTCGAACTGATGCAGAATGGATCACCTAATAAAGCCAGAGCTGCTTGTAAACCAAGAAAAATCTCAAGAATGGCCATGTGACTGCTAGGCATGCTTTAGGGGGAGAGCTGAGCTAACTCTATAGTATCACAAACAGCGTGGGGAAGATCAGCATGAACTCTGCTCTCAAATCCCCGAATCCTAGGATTATAACATCATTGACAAACTTCCAGTAGAGTTAAGATGAGGACTGGTAAAAAAAAAAAAGAATACTTTAAGGTGTAGGTAATAAATGCATGGAGCTCATTATCCAGGGAGGGAATATAGTCAGAATACAGAAATGATTAGAGCAAATTTATGAATCGCAGAGTCATACATGAATGAACCAGTCATTTTTCAACCCCAGTCCTACAGCAGAGTCCCAGATCCCTTTCCTAGTTCCAGGGGTTCCACTTCATTAGGTTGGAGTAGGGTCCAGAGATCTGTACTTCATTTTTGCAAAGCTCCACCAAGTGATTCTGATTCATAACCAGGTTTAAGAAGCACTACTTGAATAACCTTTCGTCCAAGGTAAGAGAATATTAAATGGACTATAGGTCTGTCTCAACCTGGTAATCCTTATGGTCCTAACTGTCAAATTGCTTGGTTAGTGAATGCCAACTCAGAGACATAACAGCTGGTATCTTTGTGATACGGACCAAACTCCAGAGTATCCATTAGACCCTGGATCCACTGATCAAATGTAGTAATATAATAATTCTCCGGCCCCTGGCTCATTTAGAACCTTCCGCAAGATCTGTGAGACTTTCCCACCTCAGGGATGAATCAACTGGAGCTTTTTAGAACAACCTTTGGAAGGAAATATTCAAATCTGCTTACCAGAATACACTGCAGACTTCTTTAAACACTTCCCTTGTGACTCATCACGTGCAGTGCTTAGACTACTAGGCAGTCACTCATTCAGTAAATATCCATTGACTAAAAATTAGACACATACTCTATGCTAACAGCTTGCTGCTGAGGCTGTAAATAAGCAAATAAGACAGTGGTAAAACAGATGTGGTCCCTAGCTTCATAAGTAACTAATAGGCTCTCAAATTCTTTTTGTTTTTTTATAATGGCTGGGTACAGTGGAACAGCCATCCCAGGAAATTCTATGAGGGCCATTCTACCCTCTTAGGGACATAGCATTTGACTTCTAGATGTAGCTCACCTGAGGCCAAGAACAACTGTAAAATGAGATGCCCCCCCCCCTTTTTTTTTTCCAAATGTACTTACAAGTAAAGGATAAAATGAGCTTCCAGAGGATAAGAACTATACTTTGTTCACCTTTGGATCCGCAATTCCATGTAGAGTACCTTGTGCATAGTAAGGTTCAGTGTTTTTGAATGAGTGAATGAATGAATGAAGCTTGACTCTAAGTTCTGCTGCTACTGTGTACCCTGTACAAGTCACGGAATCTTTCTGACCCTCTGCTTCCTCACGATAGAGGCAATAACTATCTTGCCTACTTGTCATACGATTAGAAATCACATGGTCACTAGCACTATAGCTGGCATAAGGCAGGCAGGTACTCAACAAATGGTTGTAGGGATGGTACATGGCTGTTACTGTGAGAACAGGTCAACAGAAGCTTCCAGGAACCAACTTGTATGGTCAGACTGACACCTGGTGGTGCAATCTTAGAACCTAGGCCAAAAGTATAGTCAATTGCTGGACTGAAATTTAAGTTAGGGAGTAACTAGGAACTAGTAAGACGGGCTTTACCCAAGTAACAATTTTTTTTTTTTTTTACACAAGTAATATTATTTAATCCTCACCAGTGATTTTCAATCCTGACTGTATATTAGAATAATCTACAGAGCTTTTATAATCTAATGCTATCTGGATCTCACCCTCAGAGATTTTGACTTAATTTGTAGAACAGGCTACCATATATTTTTTAATTAAAAATTCGAACCCGTGTCCCCTGCATTGGCAGGTGGATTCTTAACCACTGCGCCACCAGAGAAGCCCACTTCTGTCTTATGTTTTGTTTTTTTTTTTGGCTGTGAGGCATGTGAGATCTTAGATCCCCAACCATGGATCAACCCTGCACCCTCTGCATTGGAAGGTGAAATCTCAACCACTGGACCACCAGGGAAGTCCCAGGCTGCCACATTTTTTAAAGCAATGTTAATGTGCAACCAGGTTGAGAACCACTGCAGAAGACCCATGAGATAATTATCATTCTTCCCATTTTACAAATGATGAAAGTAAAACTCAGAATGATAAAGTACTTTTCACAGACTCACATAGTTACTCATAGCAGAAGGGAGTTTGAACGTGACTCTACCATTTTTCTCTATATCACATTTTCTTTTTTTTTTAACATCTTTATTGGAGTATAATTGCTTTACAATGGTGTGTTAGCTTCTGCTTTAAAACAGAGTGAATCAACTATATGTATACATATATCCCCATATCTCCTCCCTCTTGCGTCTCCCTCCCACCCTCCCTATCCCACCCCTCTAGGTGGTCACAAACCACCTAGCTGATCTCCCTGTGCTATGCGGCTGCTTCCTACTAGCCATCTATTTTAC
>NW_020172456.1:6020616-6074241 GCF_003031525.2 Neophocaena asiaeorientalis asiaeorientalis | reverse complement strand
TTTTTTAAGGAACCTCCATACTGTTCTCCATAGTGGCTGTATCAATTTACATTCCCACCAACAGTGCAAGAGGGTTCCCTTTTCTCCACACCCTCTCCAGCATTTATTATCTGTAGATTTTTTGATGATGGCCATTCTGACCGGTGTGAGATGATATCGCATTGTAGTTTTGATTTGCATTTCTCTAATGATTAGTGATGTTGAGCATTCTTTCATGTGTTTGTTGGCAATCTGTATATCTTCTTTGGAGAAATGTCTATTTAGGTCTTCTGCCGACTTTTGGATTGGGTTGTTTGCTTTTTGAGATTGAGCTGCATGAGCTGCTTGTAAATTTTGGAGATAATTCCTTTGTCAGTTGCTTCATTTGCAAATATTTTCTCCCATTCTGAGGGTTGTCTTTTGGTCTTGTTTATGGTTTCCTTTGCTGTGCAAAAGCTTTGAAGTTTCATTAGGTCCCATTTGTTCATTTTTGTTTTTATTTCCATTTCCCTAGGAGGTGGGTCCAAAAGGATCTTGCTGTGATTTATGTCATAGAGTGTTCTGCCTATGTTTTCCTCTAAGAGTTTGATAGTGTCTGGCCTTACATTTAGGTCTTTAATCCATTTTGAGTTTATTTTTGTGTATGGTGTTAGGGAGTGTTCTAATTTCATTCTTTTGTATGTAGCTGTCCAGTTTTCCCAGCACCACTTATTGACGAGGCTGTCTTTTCTCCACTGTATATTCTTGCCTCCTTTATCAAAGGTATGGTATCACATTGTCTTGGTGGAGGCTTTTGGAAGTCTGATGTGCTCCACTTAGCTTCTGCCTGTGAAAGTCTCAAACTCAGAGGCACTGAAGAATTCCATGACCCTATGGGGTGAAGTACCCCAAACAGCATTTTGGTGTTGAGAGGGTAAAATGGCCTAATGAAAGCACTGACTTCCTGAATTCTCTCTATAGAATCCCTCTTCCCAGAGCTTTAAACTCTACTGCTCTCTTGATGGACAAATGAGCAATTTAAATTTGTTTGACTCTGAATTGAATAGTTACAAGATATATTTAAAGCTTTGTTTTTTCTTTTCTGAGATCTGGGATATGTTAGAGAACTAAAACAGATTAATTATCCATTACTGAGTTCCAGGAAACAGCCTCCCATACAACTAGTGCGCACTTATATGTTTGTCCAAAAACAGTTGAGGTGACAGGTATCAGCGGATAAAGAAGAATGAAAGGGCTAAATCCCAACCTCTGAGACTGTGTCTTAAATTGGCCTCCCAAAGAGATTCTCAGAGGACAGATGATCTTGAAAGGTATGGGAAGCACAAGTGCCTTCCAAACCTACCCTGTAGGAAGTGCCAGCTCAGCCCAGGCATGGAAAATGAATGGTGCCTCACTGGGTCATTGAGGAAGCCTGCAGCATCTTATAGAGATGGGGGAGATCCAGGCCACTGCCTAGCTCATTTTCTTGCTAGGACGATTTCCCTGAATTTTTGAGGAAATTTTCTTTGGTTGGTACTGGGCAGCACATGGGAAAAGGCTGAGGGTGCTGAGGTTCAGCCAGGTGAGCAATAGCCTAGAAACTCACCATCTGAAAAGCCCACATCAGGGGTCACAAACTCTCAGCCCAAGGGCAAAATTTGGCTCACAGATGTGTTTTGCACAGTGTTAGTTTTCAGTGTTTTTAATATTTTTAAAGTAATTGCCAATGTTTTACAGTGGACAGTTTTCATGTAAAAATCTAGATTTTTTTGCATGAGTTATAATGTAGAAAGCCTTGACTATCCTGGTCACTGCTATATCCCAGAACCTAGAACAGTTTCTGGAATGTAATAACTCTTTAATAAATATTTTTTGAATCAATGTTTTTTTAAAAAAAACAAAACCCAGTCCTATGAAGTAGGAATTATTGTCACCATTTTACAGTGAATGAAAGAAATCTCAGGGCTTCCCTGGTGGCAGAGTGGTTAATAACCCGCCTGCCAATTCAGGGGACACGGGTTCGAGCCCTGGTCCAGGAAGATCCCACATGCCGCGGAGCAACTAAGCCCATGTGCCACAACTACTGAGCCTCCACTCTAGAACCTGCAAGCCACAACTACTGAGCCCATGTGTCACAACTACTGAAGCCCGTGCACCTAGAGCCCATGCTCCACAACAAGAGAAGACACTACAATGAGAAGCCCACGCACCACGACGAAGAGTAGCCCTCACTTGCCGCAACTAGAGAAAGGCCACACGCAACAACGAAGATCCAATGCAGCCAAAAATAAATAAATAAAATAAATTTATTTAAAAAAAAAAGAAATCTCAGAGAATTTAAGTCACTCACCTAAGGTAGCATAATTAATAAGCAGCAAAATATTTGGACTCAGGCATGTTGACTTCCAAAGCCAGTGTTCTGTTCACTACTCCACACTGCACAGCACCCTACACTTGTGGGCCTTTCACAGTCACAAAAGCCTTTCGATTTTGATTTTTTAAAAACAGCCGAATTGAGGTACAATTAACATACTATACAATTCACCCATTTAAAGTGTATGATGCAATGTTTTTTCATTTTATTCACAAGGTTGAACAATCATCACCACAGTCTAGTTTTAGGACATATCTGTTCTCCCAAAAGAAACCCCATTAACAGTCAATTCCTATTCCCCTCTCCAACTCTCCCTCCCCCATTCCCACCTCTCCCAGCCCTAAGCAATCACTAATCTACTTTCTGTTTATATAAATTTGATATTCTGTAATCTACTGCAAAGGAGGCAAGAATATACAAGGAGGAAAGAGAGTCTCTTTAGCAAATGGTGTTGGAAAAGCTGGACAGCTACATGTAAAAGAATGAAATTAGAGCACTCCCTCACACCATATACAAAAATAAACTCAAAATGGTTAAAATACCTAAATATAAGACATAACACCATAAACTCCTAGAAGAGAACATAGGCAAAACATTCTCTGACCTAAATCGTAGCAGTATTTTTTTGGACCTGTCTCCTAAGGCAAAGGAAACAAAAGCAAAAATAAACAAATGGGACCTAATCAAACTTATAAACTTTTGCATAGCAAAGGAAACTATCAACAAAATTAAGAGACAACCTATGGACTGGGAGAAAATATTTGCACATGATGCAATTGACAAGAGGTTAATATCCAAAATGTACAAACAGCTTATGCAACTCAATATCAAAAAAAAAAACCCAACCCAATCAAAAAATGGGCGGAAGACCTAAACAGACATTTCTCCAAAGAAGACATTCAGATGGCCAACAGGCACATGAAAAAATGCTCAACACCACTAATTATTAGAGAAATGCAAATCAAAGCCACAATTGGGCATTACCTCATATCGATCAGAATGGCTATCATCAAAAAGTCTATATAAAAAAAAAAAAAAGTCTATATAAAGATGTTAAAAAAAGAAAAAAGTCTGTAAAAAAATGCTGGAGAGGGTGTGGAGAAAAGGAACCCTCCTACACTATTGATGGGAATGTAAATTGGTGAAGCCACTATGGAGAACAGTATGCAGGTTCCTCAAAAAACTAAAAATAGAACTACCATATATCCAGCAATTCCACTCCTGGGCATATATCTGGAAAAGTTGAAAACTCCAATTTGAAAAGACACATGTGCTCCAATGTTCATAGCAGCACTATTTACAATAGCCGAGACATGAAAATAACCCAAGTGCGCATAAACAGACGATTGGTTTAAGAAGGAATAGACAAATTAAAAAATTTGTCTATTCTGGAAATTTCACATAAATGAAATCATACAATATGTGATCTTTGGTAACTGGCTTCCTTCACTTAGCATAGTGTTTTCAAGGTTCAGCCACACTGTAGCATTTATCAGTACTTCAGTATATTGATTTATAATGTGTTAGTTTCATGTATACAGCAAAGTGATTCAGTTATACATTCTTTTTCAGATTCTTTTCCATTATAGGTTATTACAAGATACTGAATATAGTTCCCTGTGCTATACAGTAGGTCTTTGTTGTTTATCTATTTTGTATATGGTAGTGTGTATCTGCTAATCCCGAACTCCTAATTTATTCCTCCCCACCCCTTTTCCCCTTTGGTTACCATAAGTTTGTTTTCAATGTCTGTGAGTCTCTTCTATTTTGTAAATAAGTTCATTTGTATCATTTTTTTAGATTCCACATATAAGTGATACCATATAATATTTGTCTTTCTCTGTC
Organism: Neophocaena asiaeorientalis asiaeorientalis; assembly: GCF_003031525.2. Lineage (NCBI taxonomy): Eukaryota > Metazoa > Chordata > Mammalia > Artiodactyla > Phocoenidae > Neophocaena > Neophocaena asiaeorientalis. Next base: position 6,070,064 of record NW_020172456.1, on the reverse strand, counting down.
TGACTTACTTCACTTAGTATGATAATCTCTAGGTCCACCCATGTTGCTGCAAATGGCATTATTTCATTCTTTTTTATGGCTGAGTAGTATTTCCATTGTATATGTGGGTATACATTTATATGTGTGTATATGTATATATATAAAATCACATTTTCTTTATCCTTTCATCTGTCGATGGACTAGTACTTCATTACTTTTTATTGACAAATAATATTTTATTGTATGGATACACCAAAGTTTATTTATCCATCCATCAGTTGATGGACATTTGTGTTGTTTCCACTTCTTGGCTATTATGAATAATATTGCTATGAACATTCATGTTAATTTAGATTTTTGACATTGTTTCAAAAGTTAGTCATTGTAATTTTTTGTGTTAAAAGCAATAATTTAAGTGGATACATTAAAAACCTACTGTATTTTTAGAAATTTCATTTTGGCACTTCATTTTTAAAAATATTGCTGAAGTCTCAAAAAAGTCAGAGTATCCAGCTCACTCTTGACCTCTGAGAGGCCCTGATGCTGCTGCCTCCAGCAAATGAGCCCCTTTTATCCAGTAAGAAAACAAACTCCTCAGAGTCAGAAAAACTGTCTTACACTTCCTGGCACAGCCATGACGCCTAAATATAATACATGCATTTGGTAACTATTTGTTGACAGTATAGCTCTTCCAGAAAGGATGTGATGGAGTGGGACGATTAAGTGATAACCAATGGGAGGTTGTGGGATGGGAGAGAACAAATTCTAAAGAACAAATTCTAACGCAGGTGTTTTCCTTCTGACCCACCGCCCCCTCTTTGCCGTTAGTCTGGTCAGGAAGATTTCTGTTGATGTAGTTCACTAAGGGATGCTAACTTAGATGGAATATGTAAACTAATAAGGACATGAATCTTTGTTGAAAAATGGAAAATTTCTCTAGATCTCAACCAAGAGAAGGTCAACATAGTGTTTCTCCCACAAATTGGGCCAAACAGAAGCTTCCTTTTAAAGTAGGATAGGCAGCAATCCCTTGTCTAATCAACCTGTGGAGTTAGCGAATGTCTGTGGCAGAAGAAAGGAGACGAAAAATGGAAAGAGGAGTAATGGAAAGGAGACAGCCGAAACATTCTGTGCGGGAAGACTCTCCTACAACTGCCTCAGTCTGGAAGGACAGACAAGGATCTCTGGAATATTTTGTCACTAACAGTTTATTAATATGAATAGATACAGCTAGAAAGCACAAGGGCAAGGAGAATAGATGACCTGCTTCTTTATTGTGAAGCAACAAGTGAACTGATTTGGAAACACAAGAGGAAAATGGAGCTGTCGTGGAGCCCTGCCGAGTTCCATCCTCCAGCTTTTCTCGTGTCCTTCCCCCCACCTGGAAGATCTTCCCTCCTCCCCTCACTCTATCTAAGGCTCGTGCTATCCCTGAGACCCATGACTACTCCAGCGCCCTTCTCCCCTGGACTCCTACAACACATCTTCTGTGTACCCCACAATTCCTACTAGATTAAGCATACTGTCTTTCAAAGGTTCTTATATGTGTGTTTTATAGAACCCTTTGTACACTCCTCAAAGACAAGGGCCATTTCTGCTGCTTCTGCTACATCTCCCAGAGTGCCGAAGGCCTAATAGACCCTCTGTTTGGCCTTGCTGACTGTCTGAAGGGTTCCGTTCAGGCTTCTTGTTCCTGCCAGTGATGCAGAGAGCACAATAAAGTCCTTTCATTATGAAATTACAAAGTCAAAGATAGAGGGGCTGAGAAAGTACTCATACAGAATTATTTATTGTCTCAAATGTCTCATGGCAGCCAGATCTCAGAATCTTCAGACTTGATAGATGTGGAAATAATTTTGATGTATGTGATGGTGCTTTTTGGCTTAGTATTTAACTTGAAGTGTGTAAATTAATAAATAAAAACATGGGTTACATGAGTCAGGAAAAGGGAAGATTTTCTTTTACATACTTAACTGATATCCCCCCAAAGTGCTTTTTTCCGCCGTGTTCAATAGCTGCTGGGTGTTCATAGTGGAAATTATTGCTTTTTATATTTCTGATCGTAACAGTGCAACCACAAGAGAGGATCTGATTAGGGGGAGAAAAATGGTCCACTCTTCATCGCGGTGCGCGGGCCTCTCACTATCGTGGCCTCTCTTGTTGCGGAGCACAGGCTCCAGACGCGCAGGCTCAGTACTTGTGGCTCACGGGCCTAGTTGCTCCGCGGCATGTGGGATCTTCCCAGACCAGGGCTCGAACCCGCGTTCCCCGCATTGGCAGGCAGATTCTCAACCACTGCGCCACCAGGGAAGCCCTTGGCTCTATTTTAATCACTGAATGTCCCAAAGCTGTTTAGGGTGTAAACAGCAATCAATATTTAGGAAAGAAAGCTGCATGCACACTACTATGAGTTCTGGATCTTTCCTCGTCCATGGCAGTTTTTTGGGTATTGTGTGCTCTTACGGGATCCCAGCTTAGGATACAGATAACAGTTTGTAACTCTCCCATGATGCCTTAATCTTTTAAGCATTAAGTACATTAAGGAGGCTCATGAGAATTGCTAATCAGCCTTGTGAAACTGCAGCAATGCTTCCTAGGGATCTAAAAGTGTTCACACCCACCCACGCAGTACAAGGTGGAAAATATTGTACTAGCTCTGTTTTCTTGTAACAGTCCAGTGACATGGCTTCCTTATTGCCTTCTGGGCTGCAGTTAAAGAACTTGCTCTAGACCAAGACTGGACTTGTAGATAGAAAACATCACTTAAGATTTTCTTTCCTAGATTAATGGGATTCTAGTTTGGGTTTCAAAGGGCTCTTTGTATAGCTTACAAAAGATTCTGGGTCTTTGAATATTTCTATTCTAGTAAAATTTGGAGTTCTGACCTATATTTAGTATATGACTTTTCTGGGTTATAGAAAAATATGGACTGTCACCTAATGTGATGTCAATTTTCTTTAACCCTCTGTGTAAATGGTGCACATTAAAGAGCCAGGTTTACTGTTAAACGTTTTTCTTTATAAACATAATGACAAAGAGATACACAACATCAGTTAAAGAGAAGAATGTGACTAGGTCCACTGCTGCCTGTGTCTTGGAGGAAGAGAAGGGCTCATCCTAGAAATAATTACCTTTCCTTCTAGGGGAAGAGGACATCACCCTGGAAAAAAACTGAGTTTTTACTTAGCTAGAGATCTTGGTTGTCAGATCCAAATGGTCCCATCGCAATTCTTTTTTCCCGGGCAGTGCGCAGATCTTTGACAAGTGATGAATGACCTCTGCTTCTTGTGTTTAGGCCCGGGACTGGACTCTGTGACCAGGGATTTGGCGTGCGGGGCCTCACAGGCTGCAGAGAGATATTAACATGTGAGCGCATGTGCAAAATGTGGTCTCATGTGACAGATCCAAAGAGAAAGCCTCTTCAGCCATGGTTTTATCAGAATAGCTCTGTGAACTACCATAATAAATAAAAGAATAGAATCTATGAGTCCAAGACCTGCCTGTTTTGACTGCAGTCAGCAGCCTAATTTGGAGAATATGCCTGAATTTCCCACCCAAGGCTTGGACCTCCACATGGCGATCTTTGGGGTTAGCCTGTGTTTTCTATGTCTTTATTCATATGTAGTAGTAGCAGCAGCTATGGGAACTGTAGTAGCAATGACTAAAGAGCTTTATTCTTCATGTGTGCTAAGGTGGATTCACTCAGGGTGAACAGCCCCTGGGGACACAGCGCTGCTCTATTTTCACCTTATAAACCAAAGTAGTGATGGCCATGGTTGAGTTTGTACCTAGGTTAAAGCGTTCCCAGGAATCTAGGCTGTTCTAATGTTAATCTAGGTTTCTGTATTACTCTATGAAGTAGTAAGAGAGTTATCTATCTCATTCCCAAATGTATTCTTAGCTTAGGGCCAAAGTACAAATGGAATCCCATTTACTAAACGTCTAAATATTTAAATGTTATAAATCAAGCTAGCAGGGATTTCCCTGGTGGTCCAGTGGCTAAGACTCCCACCCACTGCGGGGGGCCCGGTTTGATCCCTGGTCAGGGAACTAGATCCCGCATGCTGCAACTAAAAGATCCCGCGTGCCACAGGATCTTCTAAGACTGGGCGCGGCAAAATAAATAAATAAATATTTTTAAAAAATCAAGCTAACAAACGGTTTTTGGTTTTTTTGTTGTTTTTTTTGCGGTACACGGGCCTCTCACTGTCGTGGCCTCTCCCGTTGTGGAGCACAGGCTCTGGACGCGCAGGCCCAGCGGCCATGGCTCACGGGCCTAGTCACTCCAAGGCATGTGGGATCTTCCCGGACCAAGGCATGAACCCGTGTCCCCTGCATCGCAGGCGGACTCTCAACCACTGCGCCACCAGGGAAGTCCCCAAACTATTAACTAAAATACATACTATCACCTACATTGACAAAAAGACCAGGTTTGAATTTGGAATTTTTGCAGTCTTTGGAGCTCCTTACCAGAATGTGGTGGTGCAGGAAAACTGCATTATAAATAAATGCACCATGTTTTTCTTTTGTGATAGGATCAAGCAAAATAGAATACATCAGAATTGTGTATTTGCAGGGAGCAAACCTCTAGTGGTACTACAAATGGTGAATTTTTTAAAATTTTAATTAATTTATTTTTTGGCCATGCTGTGAAGCATGCAGGATCTTAGTTCCCCAACAAGGGATGAAACCTGTGCCTCCTGCAGTGGAAGCATGGAGTCTTAACCACTGGACCGCCAGGGAAGTCCCTTGTGTATGTATATATCTTCCTCCTTCATTAAATAAATAGGAAACATTTTATTATGGTGCCTAGTGAATTTAATGGGATTATTTCTGATTTTTTATATTGGGTCGGCCAAAAAGTTCATTCGTGTTTTTCCCATAAGCTGCTACAAAAACCCGAACGAACTTTTTGGCCAACCCATACTTGACTACTCTTTAATTAATCTCAAAAGCCTAACCCCAAAGTTTGATATATGCCCACTTACATATACGCAGAGAGAACACCATGCCTTGTATAATATTTCTTATTTCACAAATAACTTACAATTTTAGCTACATATTATATTGTATTTTTGCTACTTAAGGAAAAAGAACCAACACATTATTTATTATCTTGTTTTTCATTACTTAAAAAATTGAATAAATCAATTGTGACGGGTCATATCATTTTAACTTTTAATTTGTAAGTCTCACCTGCACATGAATGTTTGTAGCAACTTTATTCATAATCATTAAAAACTAGAATCAACCTTCGGTAGGTGAAATGAAAAACAAACTGTGGTACATCCATACAATGCAATATTGTTCACAGACAAGAAATAAGCTCTCAAGCCACAAAAGACTTGGGTGAACCTCCTTGAATATGTATCGCTAAGTGAAACAAGTTAGCCTGAAAAGGCTACATATGTATGATTTTAATTATATGACATTCTAGAAAAGGCAGAACTACAGAGATAATAAGAAGATCACTGATTGTCAGTTGTTTGCGGGGAGGAAGAGAGGATGGAAAAGAGGAAGCACAGAAGATTTTTAGTGTGGTTAAACTATTCTGCATGATACTGAAATGGTGGATACATGGCATTATGCATTTGTGAAAACCCGTAGAACTATACAGCACAAGAATGAAACTTAATGAATACAAATTAAAAAAAAAATCATTTAGGAGGTCAGGGAATCCCAGGAAAAACCCAGACTATGACAAGAGAATATAACCATAACCTCAATTTAAATACATATTTTTGTTACAGACAGTGTTATGATGATGAAAAATATTTTCAAGCATAAACATATAGTATATTAGAATAAAATTCTGTCTGGAAGTTATTTCAAAATGGAAATATAAGCTTAAAAAATACATTAAATTTTCAACTTCAAAGAAGAGCTTGTTTATTTTATAATTTTTTAAAATGGATGATGGTAGGTATCGAACTGTTATAGACTTAGTTGGATGCATTTTAAAGTGATGTAAGTTTTTTGTGAGTTTTCTTTTTGCGGTATGCGGGCCTCTCACTGCTGTGGCTTCTCCCGACGCGGAGCACAGGCTCCGGACGCGCAGGCTCAGCGGCCATGGCTCATGGGTCCAGCCGCTCCGCGGCATGTGGGATCCTCCTGGACTGGGGGACGAACCCACGTCCCCCGCATCGGCAGGCGGACTCTCAACCACTGTGCCACAAGGGAAGCCCGATGTAACAGTTTTAATTTAAAATATCAATATATATAAATGCTGGACTGTGTAGATGTTAGAAATTAGATGCTTTGTGTCTATTTAAACTTAAAAAAAATATTTGATGTCAATGAAAAAAGGTGAAGAGGTGACATAGCTTTTCACAATTCTTTTAGAGGGTCCATGAGCAAAAGAGTTGGAAGTTCAACATCCTAGACAGCATCTTACATGATGTACTGCAGGACTTGGCAGACTTCTGTGAAGGGCCAAATATTAATAGTATATATTTTAGGCGTTGTGGGCCTGATGGCCTGTGTCAAAACTGCTCAGCTCTGCTATTGTAGTATGAGAGTAGCCACAGACAGTTTGTAATGAATGAGTGTGGTTGTATTCCAATAAAATTTATCTGTGGGCACTGAAATTTGAGTTTTGTACAAATTTTATTTCAGAAAATATTATTCTTATTTTGATTTTTTTCAACCATTTAAAAATATGAAAATCATTCTTAGTCCACAGTGTGTGTAAAAATAGGAGTCAGGACAGATTTGGCCTGAGAGTTATAATTTGTTGATCCCTAATTTACAGTAATTTGGTAAAATAGTTTTACAAATTAGTGAGTCAGTAGTCTCAAAGTTAGACTGTAATCTGTCTCACATTTGCCAAAGCAAAGTCCTATATCCTTGAGGTCTTAAGCAAAATTATTCAAAAATGTATAAAGTTAAACATGAAAGTTCTTCTATTGCCAATAATGCCATTCCCCAGAGGCAACCTCTGACTTCAAATATTCAACTGTGCAGTCACACACACAAATACAACATATGTGGTTTTAAAGAAACTATATATAAATGTATATGGATTTTTTTAAAAAGGGACAACATATATGTTGTGCTGCAATTTGATTTTTCAGTTTACAATATATTTTCAACATCTTTCCTAGTCATTATTTTTAACAAGAATTCTTGAAACTTAGTCGACATTTGAGTCATTTCCAATTTTGAAATGATAAGCAATGAGCATCTGTATTATCTCTGTCTCTATCTCTCTCTATCTCTATATGTTTGTACACATGGATGAATATTTCTGTAGGATAGATTCCTAGAAGCAGTATTACTGGATCAAAGATATCCACATTTTTATGTTGATGGGGTCATCCAAAAGTTTATCCTAGGGTTTCTCAACCTTGGTACATTTAGGGCTGGATAATTCTTTGTTGTGGGGCTGTACTGCACATTGTAGGATGTTTAGCAGCATCTCTGGCCTCTACGCATTAGATGCCAGTAGCATCTCCCCTGTTGTGACAATCAAAACTGTCTCTCGATATTGTCAAATGTCCCCTGGAAGGGAGGGGGGGCAAAATCATCTTGGGCTGAGAACCACTACCCTGGACACTTGTTTTTCTTTTTTCTTTAATTTCTTTTTCTCCCTATCCCCCTTTCAACAACTTATCATGTTATCCTTCCTTCAAAAAGGAAAAATGCTTAAAGGAATTTGTGACTTAGTATATATCACCCCTCTGTTATGGGATAAATTGTGTCTCCCAAAATTCATGTGTTGAAGTTCTAACCCCCAGTACCTCAGAATGTGACTGTATTTGAAGACAGGGTCTTTAAAGAGGTTATTAAATTAAAATGAGATTGTAAAAATGGACCCTAATCTAATATGACTGATGTTCTTATAAAAAGGAGAAATTTTAACACAGAATTGTACAGAGGGAAGACCATATAAAGATTGGGAGAAGGCAGTCATCCACAAGCCAAGGAGAGAGGCCCCAGAAAACAGCCCTGCCAACACCTTGATCTCGGACTTCTAGCCTCCAGAAATTGTTTTCTGAAAATAAACTTCTTCGTTAAAGTCAGCCAGTCCGTGGTAGTTTGTTACAGCAGCCCTGGCAAATTATTACACCTTCCCAGTGTATTTGAATTTTAAATAAAGAATGAATGAAAAAGGCAATGACTTATCCAAAGGTATACTATCTAACAATGGGATTTGGTGGGGGAGATAAATTTTCTGAGAGGATTCAGATCATTCTATGTAGATTTAAACATGGGATTGGCTCTATTCAATCTCTTTTCTACAGCAGCTTCTCTGATGAACAATTAGTAACTTCTATAATCTCAATGTCAAATTTCTTTCATTAAACAAAGATAATATCAATTCAAAAAAATAAGAGCAAGGCAAGCAATGATTAGAGATCAGAAGAAATGAAATGAATTAGGGAGAGAAGTTTGTTGTTTAAAAAAACACTATATAAGTTTTTCTTTTTTTTTTTTTGGCTGTGCCCTACAGCTTGCGGGATCTTAGTTCCCCAACCAGGGATGGAACCCTTGCCCCTGCAGTGGAAGCATGGAGTCCTAACCAGTGGACTGCTAGGGAATTCCAAAAAAAACACTATATTTTTAATTGCACAAATGATATGTACAATGTAGAAAACCCAGACCATGCAAATATGCAAAGAAGAAGAAAATAAAAATCACCTGGAATCTCACCATCCAAAGACGATCACTGTTAAATATTGTGGCATAAAGACTCCCAAACTTTTTTCAGTAGTACGTATATATGGATGGATGTATAGATAGATAGAAATACACATATATATCGACACACACATATATATCTCCCAAATGGGATCCTACCATAATACTTATTTTGTCTGATTTTTTTCTTATTCAATGATATATTGAGAACATTATTCCATGTCAGTAAATATATTTCTTTTTCTTTTTCTTTCTTTTTTTTGTCTGTGTTGGGTCTTCGCTGCTGTGCGCGGGCTTTCTCTAGTTGCAGCGAGGAGCAGGGGCTACTCTTCGATGTGGTGCGCAGGCTTCTCATTGTGGTGGCTTCTCTTGTTGCGGAGCACGGGCTCTAGGTGCGCAGGCTCAGTAGTTGTGGCTTGCGGGCTCTAGAGCGCTGGCTTCCCTGCCAACACCTTGATCTCGGACTTCTAGCCTCCAGAAATTGTTTTCTGAAAATAAAACTTCTTCGTTAAAGTCAGCCAGTCCGTGGTAGTTTGTTACAGCAGCCCTGGCAAATTATTACACCTTCCCAGTGTATTTGAATTTTAAATAAAGAATGAATGAAAAAGGCAATGACTTATCCAAAGGTATACTATCTAACAATGGGATTTGGTGGGGGAGATAAATTTTCTGAGAGGATTCAGATCATTCTATGTAGATTTAAACATGGGATTGGCTCTATTCAATCTCTTTTCTACAGCAGCTTCTCTGATGAACAATTAGTAACTTCTATAATCTCAATGTCAAATTTCTTTCATTAAACAAAGATAATATCAATTCAAAAAAATAAGAGCAAGGCAAGCAATGATTAGAGATCAGAAGAAATGAAATGAATTAGGGAGAGAAGTTTGTTGTTTAAAAAAACACTATATAAGTTTTTCTTTTTTTTTTTTTGGCTGTGCCCTACAGCTTGCGGGATCTTAGTTCCCCAACCAGGGATGGAACCCTTGCCCCTGCAGTGGAAGCATGGAGTCCTAACCAGTGGACTGCTAGGGAATTCCAAAAAAAACACTATATTTTTAATTGCACAAATGATATGTACAATGTAGAAAACCCAGACCATGCAAATATGCAAAGAAGAAGAAAATAAAAATCACCTGGAATCTCACCATCCAAAGACGATCACTGTTAAATATTGTGGCATAAAGACTCCCAAACTTTTTTCAGTAGTACGTATATATGGATGGATGTATAGATAGATAGAAATACACATATATATCGACACACACATATATATCTCCCAAATGGGATCCTACCATAATACTTATTTTGTCTGATTTTTTTCTTATTCAATGATATATTGAGAACATTATTCCATGTCAGTAAATATATTTCTTTTTCTTTTTCTTTCTTTTTTTTGTCTGTGTTGGGTCTTCGCTGCTGTGCGCGGGCTTTCTCTAGTTGCAGCGAGGAGCAGGGGCTACTCTTCGATGTGGTGCGCAGGCTTCTCATTGTGGTGGCTTCTCTTGTTGCGGAGCACGGGCTCTAGGTGCGCAGGCTCAGTAGTTGTGGCTTGCGGGCTCTAGAGCGCTGGCTCAGTAGTTGTGGCACTCGGGCTTAGTTGCCCTGTGGCATGTAGGATCTTCCTGGATAAGGGATCAAACCTGTGTCCCCTGCATTGGCAGGCGGATTCTTAACCACTGCGCCACCAGGGGAGTCCCAGTAAATATATTTCTGAAAATGGTTATTAATAGCTGCTTTTGTTGAACTAAGTAAAGCCACAGGAAAATGATGAAATTAAAAGTAAGTCAGTCTCCAAAAGGTGTCTCCCAGTCACGAGGGAAACTAGAAGACAGATAGCAACAACATTCTTTACTTGAGGAATTCATAAAATGTTGAAAAAAGAAAAGGATGAGGTCACAGGAAAGACTAAGAGGAGGAGATATTGTACAGGATGTGGAAAAGACAAATTTACAGCTCTCATCTAGCTAAGCCCAGTGTTTCCCAGCTTTGCCAGCAGAGAAGCATAGCTCATCCCCCCAGTTCACTACAGGATGTGTCCACTGTCTATTGAAAACCGCTCCCTTTGAAAAAGCAATGAAACCTCCCAGTGCCATCCTTGACCTGCCCTCTGCAATATTTCCCTGGGGAATGTGATATCAGGGTCTGGCCAGCACACACAGCCTGTATGTCAATTAGGAAGAGGGCTCCCCCTCTGCTGGCCCTTCCTCCAGACACTGCAGCCCTAGAGTAGGGCACAGGACTTTCGAGGATAACATCAGTTGGTTTCAGACCCTACTCTGGCCCTTGGCCAGGTAACTTTGTGCAGAGCGATACCTCACACGATGGCCTTGTCTGAAACGGTCCCACTCACCATTTAAACTTCCACAGGGCACAGGCAAAAATAGTCTTAATCTTCCCATCCCCTGCTGTCATCCTGGCCAATTCAAGAACTCTGACTCCCCCACCCCTAGTTTCTCTGAACTAGGCCAGAGGCACAAAAGCCATCATACAGGTCCTTGCCCCATAATAATAAATTATAGCTACAATTTTTTAAGTGTTTAGATCTGTACCAGATCCTGTGCTAAGTGCCCTGCATGCATTATTTTATGCTCACAACAAAACATTATTTTCTCCATACATCTATGAAGAAGTATGTTCAATGACTATTCCTACTTTACAGATGAGATTACCGAGATCTGAGAGAGTAACTTGACTAAGCTAATGCCACAGATAATGAGTAGCAGGGACTCAATTCTGGTTGGTCTGCTTCCCACAAACATTTCCTGTGCATCTTCTCTGTGAAGAGCAGTGTGCTAAAAGCAAGAGAAAGAGGCATACGGAAGTCCTTTGCTCGAAGGATTTAACAGTTTAGGAAGTTTAAGAAGGAATCTGATATATAATACACCAATACATGCACAATGTGCTAAAGCAATGTGAAAGGGCCAAAGTCCTCCTGTGACTAGGGAGATGGGAGAGCCTTTGGGGAGGAGATGGAATGTGAAATGGGCTTTAATAAGGGTACTTGTTTTTATTTAAGGTTTTTTTGATGTGGACCTTCTTTTTTTTTTTTTTTTCCTCTGTACGTGGGCCTTTCACTGTTGTGGCCTCTCCCGTTGCGGAGCACAGGCTCTGGATGCGCAGGCTCAGCGGCCATGGCTCATGGGCCCAGCCGCTCTGCGGCATGTGGGATCTTCCCGGACCGGGGCACGAACCCATGTCCCCTGCATCGGCAGGCGGACTCTCAAGCACTGCGCCACCAGGGAAGCCCCATTTTTTTTTTTAAATCACAAACATTTATTACTTTCCCCAAAGCAGTTTGAAAAACATTTGGGAGGCAATGTAGAAGGCCCACTAGGTAGAATTAAAAGGCTTCTTTCTTTCGTTTTTTTTTTTTTTTGAAATATAGTTGATTTAAAAGGTTGTGCTAGTTTCTGGCATACAGCAAAGTGATTCTGATATATACATATTCTTTTTCAGATTCTTTTCCATTATAGGTTATCACAGGTATTGAATATAATTCCCTAATTCCCTGTGCTAAACAGTAGGACTTTGGTGTTTATCTATTTTATATACAGTAATGTGTATATTAATCTTTTTTTTTTTTTTTTTTGCAGTATGCAGGCCTCTCACCGTTGTAGCCTCTCCCGCTGCGGAGCACAGGCTCCGGACGCCCAGGCTCAGCGGCCATGGCTCACGGGCCCAGCCGCTCCACGGCATGTGGGATCCTCCCGGACCGGGGCATGAACCCGCGTCCCCCGCACTGGCAGGCAGACCCCCAACCACTGCGCCACCAGGGAAGCCCCTGTATATTAATATTAATCTTAATCTCAAGATCCTAATTTATCCCTCTTCTCCCCTTTCCCCTTTGGTAACCATGTTTGTTTTCTATGTCTGTGAGTCTATTTCTGTTTTGTAAATAAGTTCCTTTGTATCATTTGTTTTAGATTCCACATAAAGGTGATATATGATCTTTGTCTGACTTACTTCACTTAGTATGATAATCTCTAGGTCCATCCATGTTGCTCCAAATGGCATAATTTCATTATAGGTTGCTTCCATGTCTTGGCTATTGTAAATAGTGCTGCTATGAACATTGGGGTGAATGTGTCTTTTCGAAATAGAGTTTTTGTCTTTTCTGGATATATGCCCAAGAGTGGGAATCCTGGATCATATGGTAGCTCTATTTTTAGTTTTTTAAGGACCCTCCATACTGTTCTCCATAGTGGCTGCACCAACTTATAGTCCCTCCTACAGTGCAGGAGGGTTCCCTTTTCTCCACACCCTCTCCAGCATTTATTATTCGTAGACTTTTTGATGATGGCCATTCTGACTGGTGTGAGGTGATACCTCATTGCAGTTTTGATTTGCATTTCTCTAATAATTAGTGATGTTGAACACCTGTTCATGTGCCTTTTGGCCATCTGTATGTCTTCTTTGGAGAAATATCTATTTAGGTATCTGCCCATTTTTTTTTAAAGATTTATTTATTTTTATTTATTTATTTTGGCTGCGCTGGGTCTTAGCTGCAGCACACGGGATCTTCGTTGCAGCATGTGGGATCTTTTAGTTGCAGCATGTGGACTTCTTAGTTGTGCCATGCATGTGGGATCTAGTTCCCCGACCAGAGATCGAACCCAGGCCCCCTGCATTGGGAGTGCTGAGTCTTACCCACTGGATGACTAGGGAAGTCCCTCTGCCCATTTTTTGATTGGGTTTTTTGTTTTTCTAATATTTAGCTGTATGAGCTGTTTGTATATTTTGGAAATTAAGCCCTTGTTGGTCACATTACAAATATTTTCTCTCATTACGTAGGTTGTCTTTTCGTTTTGTTTATGGTCTCCTTTGCTGTGCAAAAGCTTATACGTTTGATTAGGTCAAAAGGCTTCTTTCTTGAACTGAATTTTCTCTCCTATTCTTGATTAGGTCTCTTGTTTTGAGTTCCAGAGAATATGGCAGGGGAAACCAGCAACATTGTTTCTCATCAAGGCCCAGTATAAGCCCACATGTTGAGCTGCCTGGAGAGTTTGCAATTTCTTTTTTTTTTCTCTTAATCATTATTAGAGTATAGTTGCTTTACAGTGTTGTGTTAGTTTTTACTGCACAGCAAAGTGAATCACCTATATGTATACATATATCCCCTCTTTTTTGGATTTCCTTCCCCTTTAGGTCACCACAGAGCATTGAGTAGAGTTCCCTGTGCTATACAGTAGGTTCTCATTAGTTATCTATTTTATACATAGTATCAATAGTGTATATATGTCAATCCCAATCTCCCAGTTCATCCCAACCCCCCCCCCATTGCCCCCTTGGTATCCATAGGTTTGTTCTCTATGTCTGTGTCTCTATTTCTGCTTTGTAAACAAGATTGTCTATACCAATTTTTTCAGATTCCACATATATGTGTTAATATACGATATTTGAGTGTTCCCTGGGGAGGCAAAATTGCCCCCACTTGAGGACCACTGTAATAGACCATGTTAGAAATTAAAAGGGTAGATGTGACACCTGGGTAGGGGTAAAATCGAAATGCTTTCTCAAGGGTTTGGATAGGAATGTGAGGAAGAAGATTGAGAGATCAAACAGAAACACAGAAAAGGCCCTAGAGGCCATGTAGTCTAACCTGCTCATAATTGCTTGCAAGGTTGTAAACTCTTTGGAAGGAAGTTTGGTAAAACCTATAATAATCACAAAAATTATCTTGCCCTATAATAATCACAAAAATTAAACTGACCCAGCAATTCCATTCCTGGTAATCTATCATAAATGTTTCAAATGAAGACAAGTAATCTTTATGTATAAAGCAACAATAGTTACATGGGGACAGTGACCATGTTCTCAACAATTGCACCCTCATGCCTACCACAGTGCCTGTTAATGAGAGGTCCAGATTTAAGAAGTCGATTTAAGGTTCAGAGGAGGTAAGTTTGAAGATTCTGGAGAGAGAAGTTGTAGCTAATAAAACAAAATCCCAGAGGGGGTGGGAAGGGCAGTTATCAAGAATATAGAATGGCCCCGGGGGCTTACCTGGTGGCGCAGTGGTTGAGAGTCCGCCTGCCGTTGCAGGCGACACGGGTTCGTGCCCCTGTCCAGGAGGATCCCACATGCCACGGAGTGGTTCTTTAGTTATAAAAAAAAAAAAAAAAAAAAAAGAATGGCCCCGATTCCCCTGAGGAGGCGCGCAGGTCGGCCCCCTCCCCACCCCTGTCGCCCGAGTGAACTGGCTTGACGAGGGACCAAAGTTCCCCTGGACCAAGACGCTGCGCGCAGCTCTTCCTAAACAGCATGGGCAGCTCGGAGAGAACACGTGGGACTCAGAGTTGGTCTCCCGCAGCAGCTCGGGGACACAGGAAATTTTTTGGATGGACGCTCAACTGCCACGAAAAACAGTGAGGATATCGCTCACCTCTGCATCCCCGGTGTCTAGAAGAGCGCCTGGCATATGGTCACCTCTCAAGACCTTCTGAAGTAGGATAACACGAGACGTGGACTCTAAAAAGAATCGTAGGCAGCCTGTATATATAGTGAAGCTCCTCTGAGTCACTTTGACTGGAGAAACTTGGGTCACTTGGTTAAGCACAAGCCAATCATTGTGGCCAGGCCTTCCACAGTCTGGGAGCATTCACTGTGTTCTGCAGCACTTCTGGAGGCCAAGTGGAGTCCCAGCACAGGATGGTCCTTTTAGGCGGGTCTTCCTCCCCATTTTCTTAAGGCACATCTAACAAGACCTCTCTTCATGTAAAGAGGTTATCAGCCAAGGGCTTTTCTCCAACCAGAGTTCTCAATTTCAAAGGCCAGAGAAGAAGTAATAGGATGAGGAACAGGTACACCACTAATGGTTCTATAGAGGCAATTAGGAAGATCTTTGAGAGACAGAGGAAGAGACTTCAGAAAGAAAAAAATACTAACACTTTTCTTCCCCCAGCTTTCCTCTCAAGACCTTCTGAAGTAGGATAACATGAAATGTGGACCCTAGAAAGAATCTTAGGCAACTTAGGCCGTGAAGCTCCTTTGATTCACTTTGATTGGAGAAATTTGGGTCACGTGGTTAAGCACAAGCCAATCATTGTGGCCTTAGGATACAGGATTCCCCTAATGCTCCAGGCCTTCCTTTCACAGAGTTTGGGAGCGTTCACTGTGCTCTGCAGCACTTGTGGAGCCCAAGTGGAGCCCCACCTGATCCAGCGCAACTTAGTGTGAGACATAGGATGTTCCCCCAAAGGAAATTCAGTGTCTTCCTACAAGAAAAGAGGAGATAGATTCTGGGCAGGCAAAGTCAGCATATGTTTACTGAATATGGAATTATTAAGTCAGAAAATATTCCTTTCCAGTTTAATTAAGAAGTAGCCTTGGAGATGAACTTCAAGTTTGAGCTGGATTAAACTAGCAAAGATGAAGGGAAGAAAAAGCAAAGTGTGCATTTCCTTGCAGGTTGATCGTGTCCTCTGAAACGTGTCCCATGAAGGCAGGTGATAGTCTGTTTCGTTGTCTTGTTTATGATTGTTACGCCGATGCCATCGCAATGTCTGTCACTTACTAGTCAGTAAACATTTGTTAAATTAAAAATATAAAATAAAAAAAGAATACAAGTAGAAAAGTCTGTAGCTTCATTTTCAGAGAGAGAGCAATGACTGAAAATTTGTAATGGAGAGGGGAGGAAGGGAAGTTAGGCGGAGGAATTTAGGACTTCAATCAGTCTGTAAAGAGACCCAGGTGGATCGAAATTTGAACCTAGAACTTTGCCTGAGGGCATTCCTTGAAACCAAGAATTGTGCGCTTTCTCATGCAGAGCTGCTGGGGAACGTGTTTTTCAGAAACGGGGACCTCCCGAGGAACACTGCAATTTGCAGACACTAGAAGGAAAAAGTTCAGTAGCTGACTTTCTTTCTCCTGGAGTCCCTGGCAACTTGATTTGTAAACTGCCCCCTAAATATGGAATCCGTGTTAATTTGGCAGGGACTCTACCGCTCTAGCGGGAAGCCATGCATTGAATTAACAATTTCTAAAGGGGCCAGCCGGAGGCGCCGATGGAAGAATGGTGGGCGGGGACAACCCAGAGGCGGCTGGAGGCCCACCCCTTTCCCAGAGTACACTGCGGAAGCCGACTGCCTGAACCGGCTTCTCGCCATCTCCCGCTGGGCTCGGGAGAGGGTAGGACCATGGACGGGCTCCGGGCTAACGCTGGGCTGCCGAGGCGCGGGCGGTTGAGGCGCCGGCGCCAGCCACAGCCACATAGCGGGTCGGTCCTGGCCCTGCCCCTGAGGCCCAGGAAGATCCGAAGGCAGCTGAGGAGAAGTGTCGCGTCCCGGATGGCCGCGCTGAGGGCCCAGGCGCTGCCGAGCGAGGACTCGGAGGACTCGAGGGTGGAGTCGATGGTCGACGATCGCAGGGACCCGCTGGCTGGAGGGGCGGCGGCCCTCTCGGAGGTGACCCGGCGGGAGCCGTACGGCCACCTCGGGCCCGCGGAGCTGTTAGAGGCCTCGCCCGCGTCCCGATCCCTGCAGACTCCCCGCGCCCTGGTGGAGGCGCAGACCCCATCGGCGCGCTTGGTGGAGGCGCAGACCCCGCCGGCGCGCCTGGTGGAGGCATCCGCCCTGCCGGCACGCCTGGTGCAGGCCTCGGGTCCCCCGCCGCGCTTGGTAGAGACCTCGGCCGTGCTGTGCTCTGCCCAGCACTTGGCGGCCGCCCCGCCGTCCGTGGCTCCAGCGACGCTGTCGGGGCCGCAGGGGGAAAGCACGGGCGGGGAGCTGCCCTGGGACTCCCCGCTGCAGCGCGTCTTGGCTGAGCTGAACCGCATCCCGAGCAGCCGGCGGCGGGCGGCGCGCCTCTTCGAGTGGCTCATCGCGCCCATGCCGCCCGACCATTTCTACCGGCGCCTATGGGAGCGCGAGGCTGTGCTGGTGCGGCGACAGGACCACACCTACTACCAGGGTCTTTTCTCTACCGCCGACCTGGACTCAATGCTGCGCAACGAGGAGGTGCAGTTTGGGCAGCACCTGGACGCCGCGCGCTACATCAGTGGGCGGCGCGAGACCCTGAACCCACCCGGCCGCGCCCTGCCCGCCGCCGCGTGGTCCCTGTACAGGGCCGGCTGCTCCCTGCGCCTCCTCTGTCCGCAGGCTTTCTCCACCACCGTGTGGCAGTTTTTGGCTGTGCTCCAGGAGCAGTTTGGAAGCATGGCAGGCTCCAACGTTTACCTCACGCCCCCCAACTCGCAGGGCTTTGCCCCCCACTACGACGATATCGAGGCTTTTGTGCTGCAGTTGGAAGGTAGGAAACTCTGGCGGGTCTACCGACCGCGGGATCCCACCGAGGAACTAGCCCTGACATCCAGCCCCAACTTCAGTCAGGACGACCTAGGAGAGCCGGTGCTGCAGACGGTGCTGGAACCTGGAGATTTGCTCTATTTTCCCCGAGGCTTCATTCACCAAGCCGAATGCCAGGATGGAGTGCACTCTCTGCACCTGACCTTGTCCACATACCAGCGCAATACCTGGGGCGACTTCCTGGAGGCTGTACTGCCTCTGGCAGTGCAGGCTGCAATGGAGGAAAATGTGGAGTTTCGTAGGGGACTGCCCCGAGACTTTATGGATTACATGGGGGCCCAGCATTCGGAGTCTAAGGATCCGCGAAGAACTGCTTTCATGGAGAAAGTGCGGGTCTTGGTTGCCCGCTTGGGACACTTTGCCCCTGTCGATGCTGTGGCTGACCAGAGAGCCAAAGACTTCATCCACGATTCTCTGCCCCCTGTGTTGACTGAGAGGGAGAGGGCACTAAGCGTTTATGGGCTCCCAATTCGCTGGGAGGCTGGGGAACCTGTAAACGTGGGGGCCCAGTTGACAACAGAAACAGAAGTGCACATGCTTCAGGATGGTATAGCTCGGCTGGTGGGTGAGGGAGGCCATTTGTTTCTCTATTATACAGTGGAAAACTCCCGAGTTTATCATCTGGAAGAGCCCAAGTGCTTGGAGATATACCCCCAGCAAGCTGATGCCATGGAACTCCTGCTCCGCTCCTACCCAGAGTTTGTGAGGGTAGCGGACTTGCCGTGCGACAGTGTGGAGGACCAGCTTTCCTTGGCGACCATGTTATATGACAAGGGGCTGCTGCTCACCAAGATGCCTCTAACCTGAACTAGTTACTCCTTGACTGCCAGAAACAAGACAGTAGTGATTCTCTCCTACCACCACCACTTTTCTGGGGGGGAAAATTCGTTCTTACCTTAATAACCATCACTGTGCTTACATTTACCTTTATGACTGCTTCAATGTCACAGAACTCAGACGGACTTCTAGGAAACACCACCTCATCTAGGCACAAAAGTAAAAGCAGGAGTTGGAGGTGGAAGAAGGAGCTTGTTCTGAAGTACCCTTGATTCCTGATCGTTTGAAAGTACCAACTTCATCATCACCCTGAGGCTTCCGTGTACTGTGTGGCATTTGCTGTGTTACTCTACTTGAGACATTAGAAGTTTTTATTTGGAATTTGCATCCTTCATTTGAGTTCTCTTTCATCAGTTTGGGGGGAGGGTTGGGGTCAGTATCCTGTTTGTTACTGTGAGTCTGTTTGAAAGTTAGAAAAGTTATTAAAATGCCAGAGAATGTTTTCCTTTTTCTAGGGCTAGATTATTATGTGGCATGGTCTGAAGAAACATGGGAGGAGGGAGGTCGATAGGGAAAATCAACAGCTGAGGTGAAAGGTAACTTGGGACGGTTGTAGGATTGGGGCCAATTCTGCAACTTTGGGGGTAATTTATTCATTTTAATCATGTTACTCGAACCCCAAACAGCACAATCCTATTAGAAAAGTTTTGAGTATATTATGTTTTTAAAAGTGTATTAGGGTTTTGCTCAGTGCTTGCTTGCATCAGTGGCTGGCACTGCTCCCAAAGAGACAGAATGTCACCTAGTTGTGCTGTCATAGGCCTCAGTCAGCCAACTTGTAGCAAGCTGGCCATGAGGGAAGGCTGGTGTTCAAGTTACTTTCCACTCTCATTTTTTTCTGGCAGTTGGAAGAAACTTCCCCAAATCTGGCAAGTGAATATTCTCATGGTTGGTGGAAAAGAGCCTGGTGTACCGGAGAGAGCACTGGACTTGGAAGCAGAAGACCTGGGTTTGGGGTGGTGGCTGGTGGGCAGCTGGCTGAATGACCTGAGGCTGCTGCTGCGCCCGGGCACACTGATTTTGTAAGTATGTTTTGGTACAGCTTGATGTCTACACCTCATCATTTAGGTTGTATCTGGAACTTTTAAGATCCTTTCACCGTAACTGATAGGTTGAGTTATATAAAGCTGAGAACTTTATGAAATCGTTTTTTTTTTAAAGTTGCAAAAGCATAGATGTACGTATAATCTCACTTTCCAGCGGTAATATTACTATTCAAGGTTAAGCTTCAAGGATTTTTCTGAGTGCTTAACCAGACGTACACACGGCAGTTTTTTGTTTTGTTTTTCTAAGGCGTCCTTTTTTTGACCTAACTTTCAAATTGGTTCGATAGAATTACATCATTCTTTTTTTAAGGGGCAGATAGCAAATCAGAGCCTGGGGGAGGGGGACAAGGAAAAGATAACAGAAGGACTGAGAGGATGGTGGCCTAGAAGAAAAGAAAGTGTCCTTTCCTGGCTCTCATCCTACAGGGCTCACAACTAAGTCCCCAAACATCCAGTCACGAAAAAGCCTTGTTAAAGGAGTCAAGGCATAGGATTCACCCCTAGAAAACTTACCCTGAAAAGCTTCTTGGAGAAAAGTATGGAATTTCAGTGGTTTTTGCCTCTGTTTGGGTTGCATGTAAACACGTTTTGCTTCCTCCTTCACTTTTCCTATGACTGTCTCAATCTTGAATATTTTCTGTATCAACAGTTCCTTTTGGCTTAGTGTTTGAATCTGAATCAGAACAAATGTTGAAAAAAAAACTATACTAGGCTGTAAATCATCAAAAAGCGTTAATAAAGTAGGATTGCATCATGCTTATTAGTATTAGGTGGTACGTAAATGCCTGAGAACATTGTTCTCTGGTGATATTGGTTGGATATTTTTCACATGTTATTGAAAAATTTACTTTAGCTTTTTGGGCATGATGAAAGGAATCTGCTAAGAAATGCTTGCTTGATGTGAAATTGGTTTTGTGAATTATATGAAGAATCTTTTGCCTTTTGTTTTTTTTTTTTTTTTGCGGTACGTGGATCTCTCACCGCCGTGGCCCCTCCCGCTGCAGAGCAACAGGCTCCGGATGCGCAGGCTCAGCGGCCATGGCTCACGGGCGTAGCCGCTCCGCGGCGTGTGGGACCCCCCCCCCCGGACCGGGGCACGAACCCGTGTCCCCTGCATCGGCAGGCGGACCCCCAACTACTGCGCCACCAGGGAAGCCCTCTTTTGCCTTTTTAAAGTCCTTTTCCCTCGATTTTTCATCTCCTCTAACAGCTTTGAAAAATTAGAACCACCTGTTCGGTTAGAGTTCCTTTGGTGAAAGAGCCCAGATTAGGAATTAAGGAAAGTTTAGAAGGAAAAAGAAAATCTAGGGACTTCCCTGGTGGCGCAGTGGTTAAGAATCCACCTGCCAATGCAGAGGACATGGGTTTGAGCCCTGGTCCGGGAAGATCCCACATGCCACGGAGCAACTAAACCTGTGTGCCACAACTACTGAGCCTGTGCTCTAGAGCCCGCGAGCCACAACTACTGAAGCCCGTGTGCCTAGAGCCCGTGCTCCTCAACAAGAGAAGCCACCGCAGTGAGAAGCCCGTGCGCCGCAACGAAGAGTAGCCCCCACTTGCAGCAACTAGAGAAAGCCTTGTGCAGCAACGAAGAACTAACACAGCCAAAAAAAAATAATTAAAAAAAAAATCTAGGGGGCCTATTCCAGTCCCTCATTCCTTCTTTATGCCTATCTGCAAAAAAGAAAGAACTTGGGTTTAGAGGATGGTGGGGAAAAAAAGGGAAGGAAAGGAAACAATATTTCAGAAACAGCTGATTTTGAGGGCTACTTGATAGGACTAAGGGGATTTTTGCTTTGTTTTACTTTTTACTAGGAGGATTTTATAATCCTATCTTGCACGGATGTATTTTGTATCTTCAAGTGAGATATTGTATCTGGGGCTGTAGAAAGTATTTCTGTGTTGGGGAAGAGGGTATGTACATGCTTAGGGGGAAAAAGGGGCCTGAGGAACCCTTGTGAGCCCTGAATTTTTTTTTGAAAACATAGCTTGTACTTATCTACCCTGTTCTTGATCTTCTGAAGCATTTCTTGGTTTCCTTCATTTTCTAAGTTGAGTATCTTCATTGCATGGTGAATTTCTCTGAAAGGTAAGAAGGACTTCTTAGGCTGTTCTTCCTATCCTTAAAGCATGGAGGTGGAAAATACAGAACTTGGAATCAGACAAGAATCCTAAGTTCCAATCCTAACTGCAGTTTTGCTGACCTTTATTTGCAAAAATTGTATGATGCTTAGCTTGTAGGGGTGTTCTGTAGTTTTTGAGATGATATACTTGAAGGTACTAGTAGATATTATTTATTGAACACCTTTATGACAGGTACTAACATGTTATCTCATTAATCATCACCACAGACCCATAAGGCAGACTGCCGTCTGCGTTTGATACATGAAAAAAATGGGCTCAGAATTTAAGTAACTTACCCAAACTCACAGAGCTAGCACATGTCTGAGCTGGGGTTCAAATCCTGGTCTTTTTGACGCTAAAGCCTATCGTCACTAAGTAGGCACTTGATAAATGTTAGTTGAATAAAAAAACCCACCTGGGATGATGAACAAGTACGTAAACTACATGAGCTTGACTTTTAATCTAATTCAGGCCAGTTTTTCTGTTACCCACTTGCTAAGTAGATGAATGGCCCAGGTGAGCCTGTGCTTCTTACAGCCATTAAGCAGCCTGGAAAGGCAGGCACATACTCTGTTAACAAGGTTGGGAGAGTTGGCAGTACAAGAGGTCACGGCAGGAACCAGAGGGTTAGTGCTTACTTTAGAACAGCATCATGGTTCTCTAGGAGCAGCACGTCTAGGAAGGTGTCCCTGACTCGGTCTCCTTGAAGTTTGAGGGCTAGGATGCTACGGCAAGCCTCTAGTCGTACACCTGGTGATTCTTCATAGTGGATAGCCCAGAGCAGGAGGTCTGTCAGTTGGGGATTCACGTGGCCAATTTGTCCCAAAGCTGCAGAGATTAGAGGGCAGCATGTTCCACTGTCACTTAAGATTGAGTTTGTTATATCCTAGCATCCAGAAATGCCCTTATTAATAAATAATAATAAGGTATAGGCAGCCACTTGCTAAATTAAATATTGCAAATACTAAACTAAGTATTTTGTCTTTACCTTCCCTTTTAGATGACAATTACCATTAGAATTTTAGGAATGGGTTAGAATAGGACATTATCCCCAGAGAATTCCCAGAAGGGGGGTATTCCATGCCATCCTTGTCCATTAGGATGCGAGAATATACTAATGTACCTATTTATCTAGGAATGAGATATGGGATAGATAACTCAGAAGACCAACCTAGTCAAGGCAGGGTAATGGGGAAAGAAGGCACAATTACTTCGCAGCTTAACCCAGGGCTGATTCTTAAAGGGACCTGTCAGAGAGAAACAATGCCAAAAATCCCTAAAAAGAAACTCTAGGAAATTTGAGGGCAGGATTTTAGGTTTGTAGCAGTCTTGAATCTGGTCTGACTTACAGAGTCCTATGGTTGAAACCTCTAGAGAAAGCAAGTATATCCAACAGTGGATACCTACTTGGAACTCATACCTAATTCTTTTGGCAGGGATTGTCCTGTCAGCCCTTTGCCTTAACGCGTTTGACATAGACCTAGACGCCTTAACTAAAAATTAAAAAGAACAAGAAAAGAATCTTTAATTTCTCAGGCAAGGAACTTCTGAGAAGCTGTGATTATCCCCTCCCTTACACTCTACTCTCTTCCTAAAGAGATTCTGGGGATCATCTATACTAAAATACGGGAAGGTTGAGGAGCTGGGGCCACTCCTGTAATACCTCGAATGGCAAAGGCCTTGATTTTCCAGCAGGGATCTCTCTGTATGAGATTCAGAAGGCATTCAAGGACCTGGGATGGATAAAAGGCAGTGCTGAGTAGAGAGAATCAGAGCAAGAATGAACCAGAGACAGGGACCCCTCTTGTCTAAATGTGCTTTAACTGGAAAAGTGGCCTTCTATCAAATCTAGTGAAAAAATGAGCTGGAGCCAGAGGTACTGGCTTAGGCGCGGAGTGCTCTTATCTCCTCTCTGTAGATTGATTTTCCCAGCTCACAGATCTATGGCCATATAGGCTTCTTTTGAATACCTCCATCAGGTTTTCCACTAATAACTAGGGATTATAACTCGATTCACTGGAGTCGATCCCTAAGCCTATCAGCACCCATGTAATGAGAAGCTAGTTAACTGAGGTGAGAACAGGATTCAGGGGTGTGCTCTAAAGTGACGTCTAGGCTGGCTTGGAGCTAAGTGTGGTCCAAACTGTTGGTGTGGCCTATATATCTCCTCACCTTCCTGGTTCTGATCTCTCATTCTGTGTCCCCACAGAATGGTGAGTATGCTATGTACGAATGAAGCACAGGGTAATGCCCTCTTGGGTTAATCAGGTAAGATGGGTCCATGTCTCCTTGACTCACCATATTATCATGGATCTGCAGGGCACCAGCAGCCAAACAAGCTGCCTGCCGAACTGCCGTGAAGTCATCAGAGAAGCAGTTCAGAAAGCTCGGGAGAAGCTTGGCAGTCATGAGCTTGAGCCCACGAATCAGGGAGAGGGCTTCCACACGCTCCTGGAAGTTTCCTTGGCCCAGCTTGACTCTGTAAGGCACAGGTGCTTTTATTTTCCCTCCTTAAACTTTTGGTCCCTCTCCCTACGCCCACCCCCAGTGCCCTCAGGATAAAATCCAACTTCTGTAGGCTCTCCATTATCCATTCCCACCCTTTCCTACTTAGCCTTTAAGTTTCACCAGATAGACCTCAACTGTTTTATTTACTTGAATCCCTATTACCTAGAGTATGCTAGGTGCTAAACTATGTTGAATGACTGAATAAAGGAAACTTTAAACATGGATCTCTTGCTACAGTCAAGTTCTCTTCCCCACTGCCCTCACATGTGCCATGTTCATTTCTGTATTTGGCTCCCAGTGTGGAAGGTCTTACCTTCTCTCTGCCTACGTAGTCTTACCCATCCTTCATGAAACTTGACTTTGCTAGGCATTTGTGTATCTTGCCTGTATAATCAGAATCATGGCATACATTTGAACTCTCAAACATCTAAAACAGTGCCTAACACCTAGTGGGCATTCAATTAATGATTCTTCCCTTAGCTACATTGTTAGTGTCTGTAGGGGCTGTTAATGTTTTACTTTATTTAAAAAAAAAAAATCCTGCAATGGGATCTATACAATGCAGAGCAGACAGAGCAGCTTAACAAATGCTGGCTGGCTGGAGCCCACGCTCCCTGTACACGTTAAGAATAAAAAAGCTTCTTTCTCCATGTTGACAAGGTCTTACCTGATTGTGTCATGCACCTCTTTCCCAAGGCTCATTTGCCCCAGAGCTTGGGCAGCTGCTTGTCTCACTTTCTTATTCCAGTCACTCAACATCAGCTGGATCAACTTACGTTTCATATCCTACACATAGGTGTAATAATTAGCTACCATTTATTACCAAGTCAATTTTGTACTTGACACTGTGCTAATAAGTATTTTTACCCATCACGTAATCCTCCCAAACAATCCCATAAGGCAGATATGACCGTTTATAGGTGACAGAATGGAGGCTTAGATTTCTTGCCCAAGGTTAACCTGTTGAGTGCTGGAGCCAGGACTCAGACCCAGGCCTGTTTTTGAAGCTTATGCTTTATTTATTCATAAATTTTATTTATTTATTTATGGCTGCGCTGGGTCTTCGTAGCTGCATGCGGGCTTCAGTAGTTGTGGCTCATGGGCTCTAGAGTGCAGGCTCAGTAGTTGTGGTGCACAGGCTTATTTGCTCTGCAGCATGTGCGATATTCCCAGACCAGGACTCGAACCCATGTCCCCTGCATTGGCAGGTGGATTCTTACCCACTGCGCCACCAGGGAAGCCCAAAGCTCATGCTTTAAACTACTGTATTATATCGGGGCCAGCATAATCTGTACTTGAGACTCTTAAAATTTGAAAGTGATACATTAGTAGGATGACCAACTCATTCCAATTTGCCTGGGACTTTTCCTGGGTTTAGTACTGAAAGTCCTATGTACTGGACGAGCTAGGACAGTTGGCCACCCTATGTGTTAGTACGTCTCTCAAAGGGAAAGGGACGAAGATTACTAGTTGGTGATTATGTAATGTGCCCAAAGCTATTCTCCCTGCCTGAAACATCTCGCTTTTCCACCCCTATCTGATACCTGATGTTTTCCTGTTCTTTTAGGATTGAACTCAAAAAGCATCTCCTCAGTGAACTCCTCTGCCTTCTGTAAGCAATAGGAAATCTCCATAATACTTTACAGCTACTTCTGTTATCTTTGCATCCCCAGTGGTAGCATGCTGCCCAGCATGTAGGATGTGGTCAGAAACTGCTTGCTTACTGAATGAGTGGAAGGACTGATGGACACATTGCTTAACCCCAGCAGTCTGATGTGAAGTTCTCATCTTTACCCCGTCCCCTGCTTGCTCTGCATGGCTTTTTACTTTCAGTTGGCCATCCTGAGTAACAAGTGCTGAGGAGGTGAATGTGCAAATTAATCAGATGTTGTTAAACTGGTGTTGTTAAATTCAGGTTCTGATTGAATTGACCAGAGGTGAGATTTTTCACTTCCAGCAAACTCCCGGGTGATACCTATGCTGCTGGTCCAAGACTTTAGCAGCAGGGTACTACTATGGCAGTCGAGGCAGAATTAACCCAGACTAGAATTATACTGATTACACTGAATGGCCAGGTTTTGTGCTTCCCACATCAAAATGTGAGGGTCAAGATGGAGGGTGCTCTCTTGTGGGAATGGCAGTGTTCTGGGCCATTTTGGAGTTACTTAGTGTTATAAGGAAAAGATAGTGGCACATAGGAAGAAGGGAAAAATCCCATCTGGACAGCTGAAGTTGATTTTAAAATAATGGCAAGAAGGAGGTCAGGTGAAAGCCTAAATGATGGTCAGGGTTTCCCGTGCCTGGAAGTCTTTCTTTCAGTTCTGTCCCAAGTCTTGCTCAGCTGACCCACACTCCTTCCTTCACAGAACGTTAACTGATAGGTTCAGCCCACACTAATCTCTCTCTGAAAAGTTTTGAGTACATTACATTTATCACTTGTTCTTGAATCATTTGTGTATGTTAGTCTTGTTACTCTAATGTCAGGTTTTTGAAAGTAGGGACAGTATTGACTGATAGTTATAAAAGTACCTTGATGTGGAGGCAATGTCAAATTACTATAAAAGTTTCTAAACTTTTCTCTTTTTTTTTTCTTGCTTACTTCATTGTAGGTAGGTTACAAACAGTTTGTGGACTGCCACCAGGCTGAGAAGCAGTGTCTTAAGTAATAGAACGATATGCTGGCATTTGAAGAGAATTCTGGGTTAGGAGTAAGAGGTAGCAGTATGGGAACAGAGATCTGTTTGGCAAGAATGGGATACTAGATAGCAGCAAAAAGTGGAAGAGCTCCCTAGCTCAGTTTTGCTTAGACTTTCTGTCCTGGAAACACAGGAAGAGAAGGCTTACCACACTGACATTTCCACCAATCTGGGAGAGAGCTCTGCAGGCTATAGTCCGGTCTTTCCATTGATGGCTATTCAGCTCCACGGCAAGCATGGTATGTATCAGGGTCTGAGGAAATGGAAGACGTGTATGGATATCCGTGATCACTTTTAGAGATGCTGGGACCTTGAAGAAGTTATATCCTAACCTGGCATCCAGCATAGTTAATGTCACAAACACATGAGATGCCCGTTGCTAGCAAAGGAGAGTGGGTTTATAATGGGGCACTCTTCCATCCAAGCCAACTGATTTCTGGGGAACAAATCAGGGAACAATATACAGATTTAGTAATCTGAACAGAAAATTCCTGGGACATTCTCTTCTTAATTTAACTATCTTTCCCCCTAAAATGATTTGTATATGCCTCAATCTGTGAGTTTCACATTTCTACTGGAAGTAAACAGAATTGTAGGTCTGTGTAGTTTTCAGTGGTAAACTTCTAGCAGAAGCAAATTCTGCATATCACAACTTTTCTTGCCTACACAGTTAGAAACCATCTGCAGCCTACTTTTCTCACCTTTCTCAGCTAGCTGTTGTCACTCTTCCTTGTATACACGCCGGTTCACCCACACTTAGTCCGGTTTTACCTGTGCTTGAGATTATCCCTACCCAACCACCTGCATTTTCAGTTCCTTACATGCACCGACCTCAAAGACCCAATTGTTCCCCCCAAACTCGGTTTCTTCCTCTGACCCTGTAATGGACACATACTGTCTTCGCACTTAGATGGCTCAGGAGCATGCAAGACTGTTGCTCAGTGTCCTCATTCTTCTTGTTAAACAGCTGATGGAGGATCCTCGTAATCACGGGGTAAGTGGCAGCACCTTCCAGAGCCAGGCACTGAGCTGCAGCCCAGCTGTCCACGCTATTACCTGCCACAGTGGGGTGAAAAAGGAGTCCAGAATGGCGATCTCTTCTCCCCACAGAGAGAGCAGCCTTTGGGTTGGTACACAAGGCTGCTACCTGCCTGATCTCTCACTTCCCTCTGCCCCCTGTCTCGAAATTCAATCCCTTATTTAAATCACATTTAAATGGATTGTATCAAGGTTCTAAATATAGACTGAAAATCTTAACCTGAAAAGTCAAATCCTAATATGTTTTTGTTAGGTAACAGCAGGAAGGCACTTCCAGCCTGGGTGAGAGACACAGTTGTCCCTCTCACTAGAGATTGGGAAGTCTGTAGTGGAGGCTTTTTTAAGACAGATGAATTAAATTGTTGAGTATCTCCGTGCCAAAGGCCAAACTGGTCAGCCAGTTGTCCTCCACCCCTGCCGCCACGCAAGGAGCAGGTACATCTTTCAGACAGCATTTGGGCACCTTGGGCCTATCATCTGACAGAACCTTTTTGCTTGTGTTACTCCAGCAATGCTTGTGGACAATGCCTGTAATTTAATGTGCAAAAATGGAAGCAAGATGTGTTCAAGTGGTGATTTAAAAAAATTTTAGAACGTATTCTTTAATATTACATTATCTTTTCGATTGAAAATCTGGTTTATGAAAGGGGACATGGTTTTTGTTCAAACGCACCTATGAAACGTTTAGCCCAGGTACCACTAGGTGGCAGTGTACCTATTTTGTAAAGTACCTGGGAAGAACAAATCTCTGAGTATCTAATGGAATCCCAGGCCCAATACAGTAGACATCATAGAGCATGATGGTGGAGACGAAAGGATTAGGAAAAGCTGATGGTGAGCTGTCCTCTCTTTACCCCATATTTCCAGGTCAGAAGTAACAAGGAGTTACTCACCCTTCAAAAGGGCAGTCTGCATGATTTCCCGGGCAAGAAGATTATGTGACTGTATGGCATATTGGCATACTGCTGCTGCCATCCGCACATTGGCGTTCTTGTCACAAAGAGCAGCCTTTAGGGGGGCCTGTAGAACCTCTGGCAAGTCCTGGATAGATGGAGCTTTGACGGTTTCCTTGTCTGTGATCAAAAGAAAGCCAGTAAGAGGGTGCTAGCTAGCCCCTTTGCTCTTCTCTGAAACAGAGCTTTTTCCTGTAGTCACGTGGTGGCCAACCTCAGTCTCAGTCGCAGGTGCTTACTGCTTCTTAATATAATTAGAGTTTAGCAGAGCCCCTACAATGGGCAGGATTTTAAGGCTGACTTTTGTGCTGGGTATTCCTGTTCCCAATCCTTTATCATCTGGCCTCTACAGAGCTGTATTCAAGCCAAAGGAGAATGTTTCCAGCTAGGCTATGGTGACCATCACCATTAGTTTTAGTGATGAAAATCAACCTATTTATATGTTTTTGTATTTTTAATAATAATAGCAAATATATTTAGGTAGTGCTTTGCTGCTTATATAGTGTTTCATATTCATTATCTCATTCAGTCTTCTAACCCTCATTGAAGTAGGCAAGGCAGGTATGACTGCAGAGCTCACCTGAAATATGTGTATTGCAGGAGTCCTTTCAGGTTTAACTACACAGCCTCACAAGACTATCATAGGCCACGCATGGCACTAATCTTTGGAAGGAAATAGGATGGAAGCATAGTTTGCCAACAGGACATTATCAGGCATTCCTTTTGGTAAGAGTTCTTGAGGTGGTTTGTCTAGCATTCCATGGAGCCTTCGGGGGACAGGAGCATGGAATCGATCCCCAGGTATGTGTCTTATGTTCCACCGCAGTTATTATCTCTTTTATAGAACAACTCCATAGATATAATTCCAAGGTCCTCAAAGGGCATGCTTTGACAAGTTACAGCATTCATGGGAGCCCAAAGGATGGTGCCTCCTTCAGGTGTGTGTATTTCACTTTACAGTTCTTCCCAGTCCAGATGTAATTATCAGTCAGTGTTCATTTTTATCATAAGCAATGTTGCCTACAAAGATAGTTCCTATCCTTATCAGGTTATCGGGACAACAGGCAGGCATTTAACTAAAGCTCATTTCTCAAGTAAGAGGGGAAAGTGTTTTGTTAACCTTTTGTCCACAACTAGTTTCATTTTATAGATAAGGAATTTGAAGTTCAGAGAGGTTAACCGACTTCCCAAGATGTGGCAGAGCTAGTTCTATAGCTAAGGTTTTAGAATTTCTGATCTGTCCTTTTTGCTACTACTGTGGGTCACTGTGCCATCTGTTAAGAATGGGCTAGGTGGAAATATGTGCATTTCAGGGGAACAGATAGAAGTCAATTATTTCAAGAAATAACGAGTAAGATAATTTTCTTTGGAAAGTTGTGGGGAGGAAATAAGACAAATCAAAATTTAGACACCCAGGGTCTTCCCTGGTGGCGCACTGGTTGAGCGTCCGCCTGCCGATGCAGGGGACACGGGTTCGGGACACGGGTTCGTGCCCCGGTCCGGGAAGATCCCACATGCCGCAGAGCGGCTGGGCCCGTGAGCCATGGCTGCTGAGCCTGCGCAGCCACAGCAGTGAGAGGCCTGCGTACCGCAAAAAAGAAAAAAAAAAAGAATCTAGACACCCAGGAAGGGGATCCCATGAAAGGGAATGACAAAGGTATTCTCTAATGTATGTGGAAGATTTGGGGATAAGATGATATCTCTTGCCACCTACTGAAGGTTTTCTCTATGTGCCAGGCACTAACACACATCATCCCATTTAATACCCAAGGAAATAAGCATTTAAAATAAAGAATGTGTACATGTGGAAGCATATTAGCAGGGACATCAAACCAAGTCTGGGTGGTGGGGCAGGGAAGACTCCTCAGAGGAAGTGATACCTTAGCTGAAAATTGAAGGGCATGTATAGAAGTTAATCAGGTAAAGAGGGAGAGGTAGAGTTTCCCAGCAGAGGGAGCAGCAAGTTTGAAAACCTGGAGTTAAAATGCCCATATCTGGAACTCAGAAGACAGGAAATAAGTGAAATGAAACTTTAAAA
Organism: Neophocaena asiaeorientalis asiaeorientalis; assembly: GCF_003031525.2. NCBI lineage: Eukaryota > Metazoa > Chordata > Mammalia > Artiodactyla > Phocoenidae > Neophocaena > Neophocaena asiaeorientalis. The sequence continues at coordinate 6,038,900 of NW_020172456.1, read as the reverse complement.
ACCTGACAACTTTGTAGAGATAAAATTAGTTCCCACCTCTAAGAAGTTCCTTGTTTGGTAGAGATGGCAGAAAAGTAAACAGACAATTATGACAGAATGATAAATGCTAGGGCAGAATAATATCAGGATGCTACCGGACTTCCCTGGTGGCACAGTGGTTAAGAATCTGCCTGCCAGTGCAGGGGACACAGGTTCAATCCCTTGTCCGGGAAGATCCCACATGCCGTGGAGCAACTAAGCCCCTGTGCCACGACTACTGAGCCCACACGCTGCAACTACTGAAGCCCATGCACCTAGAGCCCATGCTCCACAAGAGAAGCCACCGCAACGAGAAGCCTGCGCACCGCAGCAAAGAGTAGCCCCCGCTTGCTGCATCTAGAGAAAGACCTCGTGCAGCAATGAAGACCCAGCGCAGCCAAAAATAAAAAATAAATAAATTTTTTTTTTAAAAAGGATGCTACCATCAGCAGAGAAGGAAGAAGTATCAGCCCAGGCTTCTCACAAAAGGTGGTATCTGAGAGGGCACTTGGAGGTTAGTAAGAGTTGGTTTTATGTCCTTTCAGCAGCATTTTATAGTTTCTGTCATCTGGGTCCTGTGTCTTGTTAAGCCAGCTCCTTGGTAGATTACAGTTCTGGCTCTTGTAGATGGGAAATTTTCCTTTTTAACTGCTTATTGCTAGCAAAGAAAAAACTATTGACATTTCTTTTTCAAAAGATTACAGACCATTGGGGAAAATGGCCAAGTCCTTAATTCATTTTACAAGGCTAGTAAAAACTAAAACTTGATAGAGATAGTATAAATAAACACAAAACTACCGATTTCACTTACAAATGTAGTAAAACATTCTAAAATATTAACAAATCAAACCCAGTGGAGTAGTAAAAGAAAGATCCATTAGAAAATGGCTGGTAAAATTCAACACTCATTTTTGTAATAAATAGAAAAGCTCACATGTATGTTGGCATATGTTTGTAAAAGCATAGGAAAAATGGCAGAATGCCAAACTAAACATTGGTTACCCTGGGGAATGGCATGGGGGTGGGATTGGGACTGGGAAGTGAGTTGGGGGAAGGTAATCACCTCTTTTTTTAAAAATTTTTTTGTCTGCACTGGGTCTTTGCTGCGTGCGGGCTTTCTCTAGTTGTGGTGAGCGGGGGCTACTCTTTGTTGCAGTGCGCGGGCTTCTCATTGCGGTGGCTTCTCTTGTTGTGGAGCAGGGGCTCTAGGCGTACGGGCTCCAGTAGTTGCGTGGGCTCAGTAATTGTGGCTTGCGGACTCTAGAGCGCAGGCTCAGTATTTGTGGTGCAGGGGCTTAGTTCCTCTGTGGCATGTGGGATCTTCCTGGACCAGGGATCTAACCCGTGTCTCCTGCACTGGCAGGCAGGTTCTTAACCACTGAGCCACCAGGGAAGTCCCACCTCTTTTTATACTCCTCTGTGTTGACTGATAATGACACTTTATATTTCTTTCGTAATAAAAAAAATGTTTAGGAAGCAGAATCTGTAGAATTTATTGGTCAATTGGTTGTGGGAAGAAGAAAGATTTTATCCAGGATGACTCCCAGGGTCCTAGCTCAGAAACTGCATGGATTGTGGGGATGCCAATTGCGATGTGGAACGTGGGGAGGGGTCTATGGAGAGGGTGATGAGTTCAGTATGGGATGGGACATGTTGAGTTTGAGATGTGCTGTCAAAAGAAGCGCTAAAATGGAGTCGGGAGAAAAGCGTGTGCATTCACACACACATACACATACTTTTTGGGTATTATGAATGGGAGCTCTCAAGGTAGAACAATGTGAACTTACTTGTAAGCTACTGAGCATCAAAGGGTGATGAAATTCGTGCAAAAAGCACTAGACTAGAAGTCAGGAATTTTAAATTCATCTCTATTGCTGATAAGTTGTGTATATTCGGGCCAGTCTCTGGGTCTTGGTTTCCATTTTGTGAAATGATCTCAGATAAGCTTCAGGGTCTCTGCCAGTTCAAAATTTCTATGGCTCTGCGAATTGCTTATATTCTCAAGCAGTCCAGTTCTGGCTCTCACCTGAGTCCCCCTGGCTGATGGCAATACGGGGCCGTTCTAAAGCAGCTGTGGCACAAGTGATGATGGCTTGGATGCGGATGTCATCATGGATGTCCACCAAGCTCTGCAGCAGGCTCTCTATTGTCTTATGGTGCCACTCGATGACTGTACCATGAGGAGGAAAATTAGAAGAGAACCACCTGGTTAGGGCTAGATATTGTGCTGCAGGCAGGTGACAAGAAGTCCCCTTCCCCTAGGACAATTCAAGCAGAACAGCTCAGAAGAATAAAGGGCTCCAGAGATGGAGTCCTGTCCTGAGGGAAGTTATTTCTCTTATGATCCAAGTACCCTCTTAGGTAGTTCCCAAACAAAGCTCCTAATCCCATCCTATATTCTTTTTTTTTTTTGACTTAAATAACTCTTTATTGTTATCACCTGGTAAATAGTTGGTACAATAAAACATAGCGGTTAAGGGGACTTTGTCATCAGACATATCTGGTTTGGAATCGCAATTACTAGCTATGTGACCTTGGACAAGTTACTTAACCTCACTGGGCTTGAGATTTCTCATTTGTAAGATGAGAATAATGCTGGAACCCATTGTATTGAGTTACGTTGAGTGTTAAATGAGTTAACTGGACAAAGTGTTTAGCAAAATGCCTGCAAGATAATAAAGGGCTCACATGTTACGGTTGTGGTTATCATTAGGTTTCCTTGACTTCTAGGGCTCTTCCATCTGGCTTTCAAGGGCTTCTTCCTTTTATTGCTAACTGCTCTCTTTATAGCTTTGGAGCTTTTATTTCAGTGCTCCCACCACCTGTAGGTGCTCCCCACTGGTAGCTTTTACTCAGAATCTTTTTTTCAACTCTTTTTTTGTTTACCTGGACCAGTTTATGTGATGGATCACCTCTCTTTTTCCTGCACTAACTAAACTAGTTTTTCATGTTCTGAAAGCCAGCAGCCCTTGAGTCCTCAAATCTTGCAGCTTTCAACACTCCTTGCTGGGCCCTTCCTCTGTCCCAGGCACTCAGCGTTCTATTCCCATATCGCTGAAGGCAAAGTAAATATACGATAATCCCAAATTTACAAATGAATTTTGGAAAAGGTTTGTATATACCATAGCCAACTGAAGTTTCTTTTGATCACTGCATTTCCATTGTTTGGACAGCACATTTCACCCTTTCTTTCACGCATCACTTATTGAGTGTAAAGTTTCAGAGGTCAGTAAAGATAGGGTCTCTGCCTGTGAAGAGTTCTCAGCATAGTGAGTTTCCACAAATTACTGATGTAAAACCTGCCCATGCAAAAAGTATCTAGATAAATGCAACTGTCATTGTGTGAAAAGCTCTTTTCTAGTCTAACCTTGATGAGGCAACCAGAGTTTTATGTCTCACAAGAGAGGGATGGATTTTCAAAGATTGAGAAACACTAGTCCAAGGTGAGAACCTCCTCCTTCACAAATAACATGCTGATATGTCAGGACCCCCGCCCGCCCCACCCCCTTCACTCACTGAGAGCCCAGGCCATCTTCCATTCCTGTAGCATCCTCCGCAGGACCACCAGTTCCCAAGTCACGTTCTCCTTCAGTGACTCTGCCTGCTTCTTCAGTCTCCTGGTCTTCATGGGCATGTCCTCCTCACCCACCTGCACCAGCAGATCCTTGGCCGGTATGGGCAGAGCTGTCCAGCGCATGGCCCCTTTCACAGGCCTGCAAGCTGTGCGGGGCAGCAGTATGAGGTATTCTGCCCACTGCCCTAAGCGTGTGTTCCCAGCCAGCATCACATTCCTATTCCTGGCACTAAGGCAAAACAAAACTATCAAGAGCCAACTTTCCTGTGATTATGTAGGAAACTGAGTACAAGTCCCATAGGGAGTTATGACAAGTCCTGACTACAAACATGATAAAGCCATGATGATGGGGCAGAGAAATTTGGGGAAGAAAAGTTGAGATACATATAAGCCTTTTTATAAGTTTAATAAATCTTTAGGAATATAAATATGTTTATATGTAACAACATTTGCTCATAAAATTCAATATTTGATATATTGCCATTTAAAGTAGAATGTAATTGGCCATTAATTCCTAATTTATTAAGTTTTCTTTTTGATGTTTTTAATTTGGGAGGAGGAATGGTGCTATAAGCTGCTAAGTGTTTACGAGTGCCTTGCTATAGGAATGATTAGTGTCTCCGTTTTAATGAGGCAGCTGAAGCCCTGGGAGGTGACTTGCTAAGACCCAACCCAAGGCTTTGCTACATGCTTTCTTCACTGCTTTATAATCATAGCCCTCAACAAAGGAGGAGGCTGTGTGAGTTTGGTGGAAGCTGCCCACATCTGCCATCATTAGCACCTCCTCTGCTCTAGTGGCTATTGCCTCTAGAGCCAGGCAGCACTAGAGACAGAGGTTTGGGGCTGGTGGGAAAAAGAATGGTTCACTACTGCTGCTAGTTTCTGCACACCAGTGAGCCCATCTGAACGGTGACATTGCAAAAAAAAGAGTCATGGGGAATGGAAACGTAGTCTCTGGAGGATGGGCACTTTTTTTTTTTGCGGTACACGGGCCTCTCACTGTTGTGGCCTCTCCCGTTGCAGAGCACAGGCTCCGGACGTGCAGGCTCAGCGGCCATGGCTCACGGGCCCAGCCGCTTCGCGGCATGTGGGATCTTCCCGGACCGGGGCACGAACCTGTGTCCCCTGCATCGGCAGGCGGACTCTCAACCACTGCGCCACCAGGGAAGCCCGAGCATGGGCACTTTTTGTTTCATAAGTTTATTTCTTGGTTAACTCCTTTCCCTCTACCTAACCTAACTTACAGAATGAAGGATGATGTACTCATGAAACAGAAATTTGAAACACAGGTTGATTCTAGGGCCTGAAGCAGGTATGGGCCTGAGAATGGAGTGGGAGGGTAGAGCCAGCCCAAGGAAAAAGGGCAGAGTGCTAGATCAGGGGTTTGATGTACTTCCTTTGGAAGCATTAAGGTGGGATCTGTCTTATTAGGAATTACCGGCCCTAAACCACTTGGTTACAACTAAGTTCCGTCTCATTTCAGCTGTATGGGCCACAAAGGCTTTTCCTGTTACAATTACTATTTTATAATTTTTTTTTTTTTGTATACGGGGGCCTCTCACTGTTGTGGCCTCTCCCCTCGCGGAGCACAGGCTCCGGATGCGCAGGCCCAGCGGCCATGGCTCACGGGCCCAGCCACTCCGCGGCACGTGGGATCCTCCCGGACCAGGGCACGAACCCGCGTCCCCTGCATCGGCAGGCGGACTCCCAACCACTGCACCACCAGGGAAGCCCCAACTATTTTATAATTTTATGAGATGATTTTTAGTTAGTAGGAAGGGACTCCCCTAGATGCTGGTGGTGTCCCAGCCTATGAAACAGGGGCCTTAAAGAACTAACCCTACATCCACCTTTACCCCCATTATCAGCTTCGTGCTTACATGGTTCAGGAACTGGCTGGGAAGTCCACCTTTCTGGGGTTTCAGGGAAGACCTTAGATAGCTGCTTGTTGTATCGATGGAGGTTTTCCAGGAAAATCTGGTCTCTCTTTGCACCAATCTGGTGGATGATCTGGACTTTATCTGTGAACAGATAAATAATGAGTCCCTAGAACCCGCCTCCTTCCTCTCTTCCTGGGTTTTTGGTCACCAGGATCAACCGAGTTTCCTTTTGCCCTACTCTAAAGCCTCTAGGACTCATGACTACCATGCTCTGAGGGCATCCCTTGAAGGTGACTGTTGCTTGGAAGTATGACCTGGTGGCCTCATAAAAGCCTGGAAGCCAAGTCAGAACCTAACTTACAGGCATTGTCCCCTATGAAAAGCTAGATACTAATGAAGGGTTACCTAATTCATCTCTTATCAATCATAAATACCTTTGTCTGAATAATTTTGTTAAACATTTTAAGAAGACTTTCAGTTGAAAGCAGTTTCGGAACAAGATGGGGGTAGGGAAGAATAAACAGCTTGGAACGTGCAGTCCTAGATTGTGTACCCTGGAAGCCCAGGCATCTAAAGGATAGCAGGACGGAAGGGGAAGGTAGTGGACATTCATGGGTATTGGGCAAGAAGCACTATATTTCTTGTCTACTTAAAGTGCATTTTTGTTAATATTGTTTTACAAATAAGGTATGTAAGGCTCGGACAGCTTATATAATTTGCTGAAGGTTAGTAGGAAGGGGCTAAGCCAGGATTTAAGCTCAGATCTCTAGAGCCTGTGGTTGTTTTTTCCAACATAGCACCTCATTGGGGGAATTATCTCAGTGAGAGAAGGGAGAACAGAGAAGAGGTAGGTTGTTCCCAAAGCTGAATCTTGCTTACTTTGCAATCCTACCTCCACTACCTCTTTAGTAAACATAAAGGGATAGAGAGAGGGGAAAGAGGAAGAAGAGTTTCCTTCCTATCAGATACCTGCCCCCGTCCCCGGCCTCCACCCCACAAACCCAAAAAAAACCTCACGTGCTAGTAACCAGGAGGTGTCAACATGAACACTTGGTTCATCCAGGGCCTCTCATCCACACCCATGACTGTTTTATCCCCCAGCTACCTTCCACCTCCCTGCTCCATGTCCCCCTAGGCCCCCACTACAGGGCCCCAGTTCCATTACCAAAGTAAATCTCCTGTTCAAAGGTGTTGTCTGTGGAGTAAGCAAACTTTCCAGCTCGGGGATTCACCTGTCGGAAGTGGCTCTGCCTTGGGGGCTGGCAGACGCTCCCCTTTCCATCGATGTCCTCAGCAGTCTTACTAATGCCAGGCATGCTTTCAACTGTCTGCACTTGCGGCAAGTAATTGGGCAATCTTGGAATGAGTGACATGGGGAGAAAAGGGGGGACAGGTAGCTTTAAAACTGGTGCCCTTAGAGGGTGCATGGACTTGGGGAAGGGAACCTGCCTCCTACATTACCTCACTCTACCTATTATGTGTGTGGTTATTTAGTGGACAGACTGTAAGCTCTTTAAAGGATAGGTCCGTGTCAGTTTCATATACATTGTATTCCCAGCACTTTGCAGAGTGCCTGGAAAGTGGTGGCAATGCAATTTATATTTGTCCAATAGATGAATAAATAAATGTTTCCACTTTAGTTCACTTTTAGGAATCAGGGATGTTATAGCTCCAGTCTTCCTTCCAGTTATAAATGAAAAGGAAGCAATGTGAGAAAGGTGCAGTAATCCTCTTTTCTAAGCTTGTTTAGTTCTCCATCCTGCTGCCAGTCAGTTTTCGAGTCAGTTGACACACTGGCTCCTTATTCAGACTGAGGCAGGACCAAACTTCATGAGGTCTCTGCCTTCCTCACTCCCACCATGGATTCGTTTCTAGGAGCACCTGGATAGTACCTGGAACAGCAGAATGGCTCAGTCTGCTGGGAAAGGCTGAAAACGCATTCCTTTAAAGGCAGTGGTTCTCAGCTGGGAGCAGCTTTGTCCCTCAAAGGGACATGTGTCAGTGTCTGGAGACATCTGTGGTTGTCACACCTGGAGAGTGCTACTGGCATGCAGTAGGCTGCTGCTAAACATCCTGCAGTGCACAGGACCAGCCCCACAACAAAGAATTATCCAACCTCAGGAGTGCTGAGGTTGCGAAACCTTACTTTGTGGAAATCTTAGCAGGTTGGTGGTGGAGAACACAAGAGGTTAATGTGAGAGTGTGTTCTGAAATAAGGAGTGTGAGGCCACCCAGGAGTCCTTGAAGGGGAGCCAGGGATTCTCAAAGGTGCGCCCGAGGCACCAGCCAGTCTACCTGTAATAGACAGGAAGCAGCAGCTCTGGCTTCTTTTCCTCCTGGGTGGGCAGAAGGACACTTCGATCCTCAAATTCTGCCGTCTCTTCTTCCTCCAGCTGTTTCAAGAGCTCCAGGTCGCTGGAGGAAGTGAGTTCATCCCGGATGTGGCTCCAGTCGTATTGCTGGTGCAAGAAGCTCTGCCACTTACTGGGGGACACCCCAGGCCTCAGAGGACACTTGTTCTGGATCCATCGGGCAGTGCGCTTGTTAAGCTTTTCCAGCACGACAGCCTGCCATGCTCTGGCCTCCTTCTCAGAAGGGGTAAGCCAGGTTTCCCTCTCCTCCAGGTTCACATCTGGAGAAAGTGACAGATCCAGCACGTCTAGCTCCCTGCTTGGATGAAGATTGAGAGGACCAGATGCTTCCTGGACTGCGCTTGCTGGCTTTGATTTCTTCAGCTTCTTAAGATTGGCAGAGCTTTCCGTCTTCATAGCCTGGGAGGTAACCCTTGTCGAGGGACCTGAAAAATCCAGGAACTTGAAGCTGACGGGCTTCTCAGCTCGGGGCTTCCTGACTTGGGGAGGCTGGATGATGCCGTCTGCATCGTAGAGATGGTCAAAGCTGTTTTGGCTGTAAGGAATGCTGGCCAGCCCTCGTTGCTGCACCACCTCCCGAGAAAAGGTGAGGTTTGCAGCTGCCAGTTTCAAATATTGGTTCTTGAGGTTTGCACAGTGCTGCGGGCTGGAGTGGAAGACTGGAGGCACACTGGAAACGGAGGCGCACTCCTCCTTGTTTCTTGGTTTTAAGTAGGAGAAAATCATGCCCCATCCCAGCCGTGGGGGGAGTGACTGACGGAAATGCTGGGAGAGAAAGGTCTTTCCCTTCTCGGTCTTAGTCATTGTTTCCCAGCAAATGCTTCCTTCCACACTGCCTGGTCCAGAGGAGGACCTGGAGGCATGACCAGGCACCTGTTAAGGGGATGGGAAGAACTGGTGAGAGCTCTAGGTCAGTAGAAATTGGTAGCCCATAGCAGTCAGTAAGAAAAGAACTTGGAGAACAGGTAGGGGAGGGGGGAAGCCATGGGAATTAGAAAGACAAAAGAAAGAAATGCTGCAACATTTGAAATGGTCCTTGTTCAGACCTTTGCTTCCAGTTCTCACATTTGTCCCAAAGCTCAGACCCTCATCTCCTTATGAGGGATTACTGCTTTTCAGCAGTATCCCAGGTTTCCAGTTTTTCCCCAAAAGTTGCTTTCTCCCTGTTCAAAGAACTTACAGCGTAAAGTTCAGACAACTCAGCCTGGCATTCAAGGGTTCTCCCTGAGTATGACCCCAGTTTATGACCTTGTCCTGACATGTAACCTCTCCTCTCGACACTCCTAGCTCTTCTCCGAGTGTTCTTCCCTCCACAAGTAGATCTTCCTTCTGTGCCATGTGAAGCCTTTCTTCCCTACTTGACACAAATTCTGTCCATTCTTCCAGGCCCAGCTCAATTCCTGCCTACTCCGTAACTCTTTCTTGACCTATCCAGGCCTCCCTGTCATACACAGATTTACAAATCACTCCTAGTCCATTCCAGTTATTTTAACTTTTAACCCTGTGACACCTCACATCGTTAAATATTTGGTTCCTTAACTGCACCGTAAGGACCACGTCTCCAGTCTGCTGTCCTTCAGAGTCACCCAGTACTCTTCCATATTGTTACATAGGCTTCATTGTTAAAATGTTTTACAGCTACAGAATATTTTATCAAATAGGTAAATCACCTTAGCTCTTAATTATCAGGCAAGTTGTTTCCACATTTTAGCTAGCATGGAAAACACTGTAGAGAACAATTGCCTAGAGCTAGTGCTTTTTAAAAATTTTTACTTCCAAAGCACTTCCTTGGCCTAATAATGATAATTGACAATTATGAGTACTTTGCTAAGGGCTTTACACTGGGATGATATTATGGTCTTTATTGCCTGTGGGAAGAAGCTGAGGCTCAGAGAGGTAGGTAAATTACTTCAGATCACATAGGCCATAAGTAGCAGAGTCAGGCTTCAAAGTCAGCTGCCAGATTCCACCCCAGAGCACTTAACTTCTGTGCCACACTGGCTTTGGCTCCCTACCACTCATTTTGTTGGCCTTGCCATTCCCAGGGGCAGGTGACACTGCCCCCCCCACCTCTGCCCCAAGCATGAAGGTGAGACCATTATTCTGTTGTGCTTAGTGCCAACTCCTGCCTTTCCTGCCCTGTGCACAGGGTACCCCTTAGCCTGGATCTGACTCTTCTCTCTTTCACAACACCCAGCACAGTACCTTCTCTTTTTAGGGCTTGATTTATTCCATTGTCTTCTGTGTATTAAATCTGTCCTCTTGGTGTGTCTTTTTGTTAAGGGTCAGCTTTTACCTAGATGTCACTAGGCCAGAATTAATGACCTAACTCACATTAAATGATTAATGTGATGTCCCTCCAGGAATTTTTGCACATAAGGTTAAATTTAGTTGTTCCATCTCTTCACAGTCACGAAGGCAACATGGCCACCGGGCACTGAGTATTTTAAAAGTCAGAGTAAAAAAATTAGGGCAAGGCTAGAGGGTGGTCACAAGGTGCTGTTTTTCTTTAAACAGTGTCTACTCTCACTGGTTGAAAATGAACTGCGAGATGAACACAATATTAGTGTTCTCCTGCCTTGTGTATTGCCTAATAGAACATCTTATTCTTAACATATCAGTGTGTCAGTATCTTGCTCCTAAGTCAGGGGGCATTTTGAGCCTAAACACTTGAAAAACAGAATGAGGACTGGTTTTACCCTAAGATGACTACCTATATGGAATGATTTGGGATGTCCCCAGATATATGCCCTTTAGCCTATGACATACAGAATCTTTGGTTACAATGCTGTCATCACAGAAAGAATACCATGTTATCATTATCAGTTATTATAAATTCTCAAGGAATAGTTATCATCATCTAAGATAATGGCTTGTTGAAAAAGGATGAAACACATGATAGATATGTTTTTGTAAAGGAATTGGGACAGGACAAAATGTTCTAAGGTTTGGTCAAAAGAGGTCTGTCCTGGACGGACTTAGAGTCAGAAGACAAGTGTCAGGCCAGGTTCTGCACTTCCCAGCCATGTTTAAATGATTTAATATCCCTGGTTTGCCTTAGTTTGCCAACCTGAAAATAGAGTCTGATACCTGTTCTAATTTAGTGTTGATATGAAGCTCAAAATTAGGGAACGTGTATGAAAGTTCTCTGCAAGCTGCAAAGTATTACATAACTGTGAGGAATTGTTATTGATTTAGAGCCTGGAGTATTGTCCTTAGAAGGCAAGTCTCTGGGGCCCCACAGGTAGATGCACTGGGCACTTAGGGAAAAGTTTAGGAATACTGGGGCTCTGGGCAATTAAGAGAGGGAAGAAAAGACCTACAGAGTTTGGAAGCTCCATATTATCCAAACTTAAATGTTACTTGGACTAACATTGAGGCAGGGTTCCCTCCCAACAAATAGCCCTCAAGAAGCAAAAGCAGAGTGGCAGGTTCCAGGTGCTTTTGTGCACTGACAGCGTGAGAAATTGAATAAATTGCATCCTACAGTTATTCAAACCTGGCATAACTGCAGATCAGGCCCTGTAATCTGGTAAGCAGCAACCACCAGATTATCTCTTGCATTTCTAGGAACTTGGCTAGACAGGCAGGAGTGGGGCTCGAAGGTTTATGCCACATGTGTCCAGTTAACACCTGATATAAAAATCCAGACTCAAAATGGATGCTATCTCAGAGGTCCCAAATTTAGTTCCACTCTTCTGTTCACCTTTCCAGTCCCCAACCCTCACCCCCTCGTCTGTTGCCTTTATTCTGCAGAAATAGTTGAAGTGGGCTAAATAATGCATGCTGAAAGGAGAAATATCTTGTTTCTTTCCTTCTGTTACTAAAGCAGTGGAAACTGCCACAGAAGGAAAGGCTATAAACCTTAGCACAGTATCTTGAGAGGTTTTGTTTTTTTTTAAATTATTTATTTATTTAATTTATTTGGGCTGCGCCGGGTCTTAGTTGCGCCACGCGGGGTCTTCATCACAGCATGTGGGATCTTCTTAGTTGCAGCACTTGGGGTTTTAGTTGCGGCACATGGACTTCTTAGTTGCGGCATGCGGGATCTAGTTCCCTGACCAGGGATGGAACCCGGGCCCCCTGCATTGGGAGTGTGGAGTCTTATCCACTGGACCACCAGGGAAGTCCCATCTTCTGAGAGTTTTAGACAAGTAATACACTCTGATCTACACCCACAGATTCTGAAGTTCTGAGGAAGGGCCCAAGAGGGGACAGTCAACTTCTGTGACAGTGCTTGTTAGATACAGTTAAAGGACTTTCTTCATCAAGATCACCTGAGGAGTTTGTTAAAATGCAGATTCTTGTGTCCCACACTCTAGAATATTGATTCAGTGGGCTGCAAGTGAAGCCTAGAGATCTGCATTTTAACAAGCTCTCAGAGGTTTTTATACACATTAAATTTAGAGAAACCATAGCTCCAAAATGTATCTGTCAGATTTGTGAAGGAAGTTTGGTTAGCGGGGAGAGTGGGATCAGGGAACACAGCCTTTTAACCTGGCTTATTTCAAATACCCCCTCTCTGCTGCCTTTTTTTTTTTTTTAAGTATTTTTTAAATTAATTAATTTATTTTTTGGCTGTGTTGGGTCTTCGTTGCTGCCCATGGGCTTTCTCTAGTTGTGGCGAGCAGGGGCTACTCTTCGTTGCGGTGCGCAGGCTTCTCATTGCGGTGGCTTCTCTTGTTGCGGAGCATGAGCTCTAGGTGCGCAGTCTTCAGTAGTTGTGGCATGTGGGCTTCAGTAGTTGTGGTGCGCAGGCTCAGTATTTGTGACTCATGGGCTCTAGAGTGCAGGCTCAGAGCCTACTTCAGTAGTTGTGGTGCGTGGGCTTAGTTGCTCTGCGGCATGTGGGATCCTCCCAGACCAGCGCTCAAACCCGTGTGCCCTGCATTGGCAGGTGGATTCTTAACCAGTGCGCCACCAGGGAGGTCCCTGCTGCCTCTTTCTTAACAGAAAGTTCCCTTCATTTTTCCCCCCTCTACTTTCTTTTTTCTTTCTTTCTTTTTTTTTTTTTGGCATGCCGAGTGGCTTGGGGGATATTAGTTCCCCTACCAGGGACTGAACCTGGGCCAGAGCAGTGAAAGTCCTAACCACTGAACTGCCAGGGAATTCCCTCCCCTCTACTTTCTAATTCCCATTCTTTGCCATGCACTCATACAGGTACACTGCTGTCTCATGAGATTACTCTGGAAATGCTGCCATAAAGATAATCTGTTAAAACTCTTTTAATTAGGTTTCAAAACCAAGGTCTGGAGAGCAGACGTGACTAAGATCACAGTACTGCTTAGTACCTGAAGCAACACACTGATACTTTGACACTTAATCTAAAATATTTTCGACTACTTCTGTCTGCCTCTCATCATTCATCTGATGCTAATAAGCTCCTTTCACATACTGATGAAGCAGCAGTGTTTTGAAATTACCTTCAAAGTGGCTTCCCACACACAGTCTTCAAAGGGAAGCAAGTTTCTTCCATCTTAAACCTTCCCTAGTTTTAGGTTCCAAAGCTGCTTATATTGGTTACTAGGCAACCACCTCTTTAGAATTCCATGAGTCTACGCACAGAACCTATGGGTTCAATCAGGGGTATCTTCAGCTATTTATTAAATTTCCTTTTTTGTAAATTGAACTTTGGGAAGTTGCATTGTATTTACTGATTGGTGGCCAAATGGATTTCTTGGTCATCCTTTGAAAAATAAACCTCTAGGTCTATGCAGCTCAATGTCCCCCCTCCCCCAATTCGTTCATAAGTCCTACTGAGAAAGAGACAGAGCAAGGGAACACATGAACACCCAGCTCTGGCATGCTTCAGACCACCAGGTTGATAGAACAAACGGTAAAGCAGAATGAGTGTCTTTGGGACCTTTCCCATTCCCCTTTCATCTCTGCCCCTGCTTAATCTCCTTCCTTCACACGGTTCAGTTCCATCTCCCCTGCTTCCCAAATTCTGGCTAGGTTGTCAGCCAATAACACTATTTTTTTTACAAGGGGACTCTTCAAGTCCTATATTTTTAATAATAAAATTCCAGGCCTACAGAATACTGGTCCTCAGGCTTCCCCTTGTGAAGAGAACTAATTTGTCCTGACAGTAAAGAAGATTTCTGGCCATAAAGTTCTGTCTGTCTCGTTGATCTGGGGCTGTGCTATTCAGGTGGTTACCATCTCTTGCTGACCAACCTGAACACTAACTTTAGTGCCAGGGCTCAGTTTGTGCTCAGACCCTGGGTCTCTCACAAAAGAGTGAAAGGACATGTTCTCTGAGATGAAATGAATGAAAGAATTAAAAAATTAAATATTAAAACACTGGTTAAGGGCTTCCCTGGTGGCGCAGTGGTTGGGAGTCCGCCTGCCGATGTAGGGGACGCGGGTTTGTGCCCTGGTACGGGAGGATCCCACATGCCGCGGAGCAGCTGGGCCCGTGGGCCATGGCCACTGAGCCTGCGCGTCTGGAGCCTGTGCTCCGCAACGGGAGAGGCCACAGCAGCGAGAGGCCCGCGTAACGCAAAAAAACAAAAACAAAAACACTGGTTAAGGTTCCTCAAGAAATTAAAATTAACATGTGATCCAGCAATTCCATTTCTGGGTATATACCCAAAGAATTGAAAGCAGAGAGGCTCATACAGATGTTTGTACGCCCATGCTCATAGCATATTCACAACAGCCAAAAGGTGGAAGCAACCTAAATGTCCATCGATGGATGAATGGATAAACAGAATGTGGTATATACATACAATAGAATATTATTCAGCTTTAAAAAGGAATAAAATGCCAGTACATGCTACATATATGGGTGAACCTGGAAGATATTATGCAAAGTGAAATAAGCCAGACGCAAAAGGACAAATACTGTATGATTCCACTGATCTAAGGTACTTAGAATAGTCAAATAATAGCTACAGAAAGTGGAATAATGATGTCCAAGGGGCTGTGGTGGAGAGGGAGGAATGCGGAGTTGTTTAATAGGTACAGAATTTCAGTTTGGGTGATGAAAAAGGAGATAGGGTTAAAGGCTGCACGACAATGTGAATGTACTTAGGTAACTATGCATTTTAAAATGGTAAATTTTATCTTTGTATATTACCACAGTTTAAAAAAACCAACCCTGTTTAATTATAAAAGCCATGTGTTTTTTGGTGATAGAAATTCTGCACAAAGAAGAAAATTAAAACTACTCATGATACCCCAAAGCCTAAGAGACAACAGTTTAGGGTAGCTTTCTACTAGTCTTTTTTTTTTAATGTTATATATATATATAAAGTTCTACAAACTGTTCTCTGCCTGCTTTCAATGTCATGAAAATTTCCTCATCATATTCTGCTATATCATTTTTAATGGCTACATCTCTTCTGTTGTATTACTGCATTACAATCAAATTGACTAAACCAAATTTATCTTGCTAGTTTCTTTTTCCTCTGTTAAAACAACGATATGGTAAACATTGTTATAGCCAAATATTCACACACATTTATGAATGTTTATTTAGGCAAAGTTTCTAGAAGTGGAATTGTGAGTCAAAGAGAATGCATCTTTTAAATATTTTTAACCAGGTTGCTCTGAAAAGGTCATACCAGTGTGTATATCCACCAACAGTATATGAATGTCTGTTTCCCAAATCTTCTCAACTAGGACATCATCATGTGAGAAACAAAGCATAATGGTTCAGAGCACAGGCTCTGGAATTGGACTGCAAAGGTATAAATCCCAGCATTTCCACTTTCTAGCTGTGTGATCTTCAGCAAATCAATTCACCTCTCTGGGCCTTAATTTTCTCATAAGGTTCTTGTATGGATTAAGAGTTAGCTATTATTATTTACCGTCTTTAGTTCGAGTCTCGTGCACAAAATACACTGTGAAGTATCCCATAGAACCAGTACAAAAGTAATTAGAGCTAAAGGGAGTTGCATGATTAATGACCAGCAGGACAGGAGAACATTTGAAACTAGGTAAAAAGTCTTGTCTGGGAAGCTCATGGGTGTGGCCTTATTAGGAGCAGAGGCAAACACAGGTTTTGTGGGTTTGAAGCTTATACAATTTGCAGGTTTCTCTAATAGAAAGGATATGAATTCATGAATGTAAAATCAAGTACAAGGCCTTGGAAGGGGCCCGCAGTTAAGTTTGATGAAAAATTCACCACTGGATAGAACCCGTAACTTATGTAATAGTGGGAAAAGGTGAGCAGTCCAGGGCGAGAGGGAGATAACGTTTGCCTAAATGGAGCAATATAAGAGTCCAGATAACAAAATAACAACTATTACCTCATTTGGCTGTTTTTACACCCATAAGGAATGAAAGTGAGGTCACACAGCTAGTAAGACGCCAGGCCCCTTAGTTGTGGAAAAATAATCATAATAGACAAATAACATACAAGCAAAACACCATGGTGCACATTTTATTTTTATTTTCATTTTTTTTTTGGCCGTGCCGCACAGCATGGAGAACTTCCCCTCACAGGGATCGAACTCATGCTCCCTGTATTGGAAGGGCAGTGTCTTAGCCACTGGACCGCCAGGGAGGTCCTTTTTTTTTATGGTGCACATTTTAAAAGAAAAGACATGATTATTAGCTGGTGTGAATTACCCAACAAGGTGACAAAACTCAATTCCAGTCCACTCCTCTGGCAATTAATGTTACGGAACATAAGTCCATGTGCCTGACGCACAATGAGGCCAAACAATACCAAAACGTTGGAGTTTGGAACAGAGAAAGGTTTATTGCAGGGCCATGCAAAGAGATTGGTGGCTCATGCCTTAAAAACCCCAAACTCCCCTAAAGCTTTCAGCAAAGCCCTTTTATAGGAAAGGTGGAGGGGGCGTGGTTAGTTGTTGCAAACTTCTTGATGTTAGATCCTTTTTTAAAAAAAAAAAATTATGTATTTATTTAGTCGGCGCCAGGTCCTAGTTGCAGCATGCTTGTGGGGATCTAGTTCCCCGACCACCTGCATTGGGAGTGGGGAGTCTTACCCACTGGACCACCAGGGATGTCCCAGATCCTTTGTTCTTGAGGTCAGGTCAGGTCAAGGTCAGGTAACGATGTTCTCATAAATCTCCACCAAACAAATGTTATTCTCTGTTCCGGCCTGAAAGGGCAAGGTCCCAAGGCACAACTTTAACCCTCAGGGCCGGGTCCCCAGACCCTGCCCAGCCGTCATCACTGAGGGAGCAAGGCGTCCAGGACCCAACTGGCCTTCAGGCTCCTCAGGCCGCCCAAAAGGCGGAGGTCAGGTCCCACAGACTGCGACCCAGGCAGACTACCGCTGCCATTAGGTCGCAGAGACGGGCATGGGGGAGAGGTTCACCACTGCCTCAAGGCCTGGGCCCCGCCAGTGGGCAGCCTTGGCAAGGGCTCTGAAGCCCTACAGGACACAGCCCCCAGCCTGTCCTGGGGCTCCCCAGCGCACCTGCTGGCAGGAGGCTGCGGAGGGCCTGGAGGGCCCCAGGGAGAAGGCCGTGGTCTGATCCACCTCTTACCTCACCCTCCGCTGGAGGACCACCGCCGGTCGGACAGTTGGCGAAAAGGACCGCTAATCGCCTCTCTAACCTTCCCGCTTTGGGGTTCTCACGGTAACCGGTCGCCCAGAGTAACTGCGTGCGGCAAATGCTGCGCGCCAAAGGCTGCTCGCTGCCCCGCTCCACCACAGGCTCAGGGGCTCGGTCCCGCCGAGGGGCCGGCGCTGCCTCAGCTGCCGTCTGACTCCGCAGCTGGGCTGGGGGAGGGGGCAGAGACCGGGGTCGCCCCGGGGCCCGCGTCGGAGCCAACCGGGCGGCTGGCTGCAGGAGGCAGCGGCGGCCGCACGCTCCTACATCATAGAGGCCCCGGGGTCCGGCCGCCGCGCCCTGCCCTATTACATTAATTTTGGAGACTGGACACTTTGTTAAGTGCCAGGTTCCTTCAGGGGCAGCCCGGTCCAGCCCACGCTGCACGAGCCAAAGAACTTCTGAGAGGCAAAACTAGGAAAATTCTTCCCCACATAAAGTTCCTGTGTGTCTGCTTTCGCTCTTGCTTTTAAAGGTCGGTCACTGATCGGCAGGACTTCGCGGCCCTCCAAAGAGTTATAGCAGGCTGCTCGGCCCCATGAGGCCTTAGGCTGCAGGTAGGCAGCCTGTCGCTAGAGGGACTAGTTTCTAATCTTCTTCACAGCCCTCTGAAGTTGACCCGAGATCTGAAAAAGGCGCAAAATGGTGGTCTCATTTCCGGCTCTCCTGCGACGCTTCCGACTCTGTCGATGGGACCCGACCCCCTGGGCGCGGATGGCAGGGCCTACAAAGCTGAGGACCGGTGACCCAAACTCTTGGGCCCCTGCCAGGATGGCGGTGACAGTGACGCTGGAGCCCGCCGGCCGCTGCCGCTGGGACGAGCCGGTGCGCATCGCCGTGCGCGGCCTGGCCCCGGGACAGCCGGTCACGCTGCGCGCGTCCCTGCGCGACGAGAAGAACGCGCTCT
>NW_020172456.1:6007157-6020585 GCF_003031525.2 Neophocaena asiaeorientalis asiaeorientalis | reverse complement strand
CGCCGACGCCCACGGCCAGCTGGACCTGGAGCGCGCGCCCGCGCTGGGCGGCAGCTTCACGGGCCTGGAGCCCATGGGGCTCCTATGGGCTCTGGAGCCCGAGAAGCCCTTGCTGCGGCTGGGGAAGCGGGACGTGCAGACGCCCTTCGCCGTGGAGCTGGAGGTGCTCCATGGCCACGACCCGCAGGCCGGAGGGCTCCTGGGCCGGGCGGTGCACGAGCGCGACTTCCTGGCGCCGGGGGTGCGGCGCGAGCCCGTGCGCTCGGGCCGGGTGCGCGCCACGCTCTTCTTGCCTCCCGGTAAGCCTTCTGCTTCCCAGTTTGTCTTGTCTGTGAGAGAGAAAGGCAGTAAGTAGGTAGCTCCCGACATTCCGAAGGTCTGTGGGGCCTGAAAATTTCGAGTAGACAAGAATGGAACGTAAGGCTGGCTGGGGAGGTGGCTCTGCTGCTCCAAGACAGAGGTCAGAACGAAGACATCGCAAGGAAAGGGTAAAGACAGTTGTAATTAAAAAAAAAAAGTATAAGGAGTTTCCAGTTTTTAAAGTTTTCTTTCTAAAGTTTCTCAGTTTTACAACTTTGCTTCTAACTCCCAGAGTATATTAAGATTTAAGAAAATTACCATGAAGGAAGAAGGCCTCTTGCTATCCACTGGAAATCTTTTGAATTATTGGTAAATTTTACCATTACATAAAAAGCAACAGGCCAATGAAAATGTTAAAAGATGCTTGTCCTGATTAGGATCAGGGAAATGCAAAGTAAAACTAAACAGTACACTCAACACCCTCAAAATTTAGAAGTCTAACATTACCAGTTTTTGACCAGTATGTGGAGGAAAAGGAACTCCCATACACTGCTAAAAGGAACACAGAATCCGCCTGCCAATTCAGGGGACGCGGGTTCAAGTTCTGGTCCGGGAAGATCCCACATGCCGCAGAGCAACTAACCCAGTACACCACAACTACTGAGCCTGCGCTCTAGAGCCCGTGAGCCACAACTACTGAAGCCCGCGCTCCACGAGAAGCCACCACATTGAGAAGCCCATGCACTGCAAAGAGTAGCCCCTGCTCACCGCAACTAGAGAAAGCCTGCCAGCAGCAACAAAGACCCAACGCAGCCAAAAATAAATAAAATAAATAATTGTTTTTAAAAAAGGAACACAATTATTCATCTACTCTGGAAAAAATTGCTTTTACTTAGAAAGTTGACTGTCATTCTACTCCTGGTGCACCAATAGGTATTTATGTTTGTAAGAGCAAAAACAACTGGGAACAGCCTAAATGTCCATCAGCAATAAAACTGATGAATAAATTGAGGTATATTTATAGCACAAAAGTAATTGAAATATAGTCACAAGAATCAAGGGACTTCCCTGATGGTCCAGTGGTTAAGAATCCACCTTCCAATGCAGGGGACACGGGTTCGATCCCTGGTGAGGGAACTAAGATCCCACATGCCGCAGGGCAACTAAGCCCGCGTGCCACAGCAACTAAGACCCCATGCAGCCCTAAATAAATAAATAAATATTTTTTAAAAACCAAGAATCAAAATGGGTGAACCTCAAAAACAGTGTTGATGGAAACATCAAGTCTCCAAAGAACACATTCAGTATCATTACATTCAGATAAAATTCAAAAAAATAGGCAAAATAAACAAAATGCCATTTAAGGAATACTTACAAGTAGTAAGACTGTGAAGAAAATCAAGAGATTGATAAAATTCAGAATAGTGGAAAGTGAGGGAAGGGGAACAGGTACCGACAGGGCTTTGATGGTTAGTACTGAATTATTAAAGTTCTACGTATAAAGTATTTGCCTTAAAAATAGTCCTTAAAATTTGCACATTAAATACAAACTTTTAATGTAAATAGTGAAAATGTGACATAACTAGACTTATACACAGTAGGTAGCTTTTTTTTTTTTTTTTGTGGTACGCAGGCCTCTCACTGTTGTGGCCTCTCCCATTGCGGAGCACAGGCTCCGGACGCACAGGCTCAGCGGCCATGGCTCACGGGCCCAGCCGCTCCGCGACATGTGGGATCCTCCCGGACCGGGGCACTAACCCGTGTCCCCTGCATCAGCAAGCGGACTCTCAACCACTGCACCACCAGGGAAGCCCGTAGGTAGCTTTTTGAGTCTAGCATAATGTATTTGAGATTCATTCCTGTTGCTCCATATATTGGTAGTTCCTTCTTCTTGTGTCTTAGAAGTTTCCCATTAGATGGATGTGGCACAGTTTGTTTATTCTTTTGCCAGTTGGAGGACATTTGGGTTTCAAGTCTTTGGAGGTTAAGAATAAAGTCACTGGAAACGCTTGCATCCAAGTTTTTGTGTGAACACAAGTTTTCATTTTTCTTGGGTAAATACCAGGGAGTGAGATTGCTGGGTCATAACCTAAGTGTATGTTTAACTTTATAAGAGATTGTAAGCTGTCTTCCAAAGTGATTTTATCATTTTGCACCCCCACTGTTGCCCTTAAAAATAAAAGTTAGTTATTTGACTAACAAAAATGGGTTAATTTGGGAATAGCAGAGAATTGCAAATTGGAACAAGCAAGCTAAGGCTAAAACCATAGGAAAGTGCAGCAAAGCAAGGAGAAGAACGCTATTTTATAGAGAAAAAGGAGGAAGCTGGGAGGGGTTGTTTTGAACAAAAGTCCATCAGAGAAAAGAGAGTTTGGGATAATGGTGATTTTTCATTGTTGAGTTGTTGGGGTAGTCAGTTTCTTGGAGGGGAGGCCATTTACATCTTCTGCTGTTGGGGCCTGTAGTTGATGATTCTTTCCTGTTGATGATCTTTCTGTTGTGATCTGTAATTGACAATTCTTCCTATAATTGACATGGAGTGGTACTGCAGGAAAGCTCCCCAATTCTGTCCTCCTTACTCCATTGTAGTGAGGTTTCCCTTTATTAGTTTTCACATTTCTCCCTTGTAATCACGATCTTTCTCCAAAACCATTGATGATCAAGAGTCAGTGGAGTGGCTTTTTGTCCTTCTGTGTCAGGAAGGACCTTTCCTGGGTGTCATGTCCCTTGTTAGAGGGAAACTGCACAGAGTGGAAACCTATTGAGGTCACATTTGAGTAACAAGGAGGGGTAGGAGGGAGAACTTTCAGGAACTTTCCGTCTATAGTCCCTATTTCTCAAGACCCTAAGAACTAGAGATCATCTCTTTTGGTATATATCATTTTTACAGAGGTTTGACAGGAAACAAGTATAGAATCAAAAGTAACATGACAATTCCGAATTGTATGATGATTCTAAACCAGGATCCTAGGCCTGAAGATAGCCAACTGAACAAATATTTATTGGCACTTACTCTGATTTCGGGGAGAAAAGTTCTCCCTACTGAGGCGAACCCAGAGCCATGGATGCCTCCTGGAAGTCCCCGTTTAAAGCAGCCAGGAGAGCAAAATAGACGAGCGTATACAACAAGGGCCTAGTCAATCTAAAACAGTTAACCAAGTGCATTCAGGAAGGTACAGTGCAGGTATAAACATGAGGCAACAGCTAATGAACTCTTCGTGAAGACAGGAAAACTTCAAAGACATTTTAAAACAGTGTCTTACCTTAAAAGAACTGTTTGTAACCAAATGTGTTATTACTGGCATAGCATGTGAGGTTGCAAGTTCAGTTACCCTGAATTTGGATAAGAATCCAGAGTCAGTTAACAGTCCAGATGAAGAGACTAATGTGAATCCTGAACTTTCTAACAGTACTGGCCCTGACATCTTAGCAAAGCTGTCTGGTCAGATGTCGTGCGCTTCGATTCTGGGAAATCTTTACTTTCAGGTCATCCTATGATGTGAGGTCCAGGCACGGTTTGGTGCTTTTTTTTTAGATGTGTCATGTAAATGAAGAGTCTGTTCCCTGGAGTTTGTCAGCACAAGAGTTGGTTAGCACTACTTGTAAGGGGCCTTCCCAGTGGGGTTAAAAAAGTCTTTCTGGAGGTGTCTTTTTCAAGCGGAAATCTCCAGAATACAAGGTATGATGCTTAAGGTTTTCATCTCCTGGGATTGCTCTGTGACAAGATTGCTCTACCAAAGCTTGATTATTTTTAATGGAAGCAACTAGGTCTTTACAGTATGAAATATACCTCCTCTTATCAGCTGTGAATCAAAAGAGGCAGGGGCCAGGTGCATTGGATGTCTTGTGACTATCTCAAAGGGTGAGAGTTTATGAGTTCCAAAGGGGGTGGATCTGAGATTTAGAAGGACCAACGGCAATGCTTTTGGCCAAGGTATTTGGAGGGTTTGTACGAATTTTGCCAATTTAGTCTTTTTAAAATTTTTTATTTATTTATTTATTGGCTGCGTCGGATCTTAGTTGTGGCCCTTGGGATCTTTGTTGCGGCATGCAGACTTCTTAGTTGCAGCATGTGGACTGTTAATTGTGGCATGCATTCGGGATCTAGTTCCCTGACCAGGGATTGAATCCCCCTGCATTGGGAACGCGGAGTCTTACCCACTGGGCCACCAGGGAAGTCCTGCCAATTGAGTCTTTGTTGTTGTTTTTTTGGCTGCACTGGGTGTTCATTGCAGGCTCTAGAGCACAGGCTCAGTAGTTGTGGTGCACGGGCTTAGTTTTAGTTGCTCTGTGGCATGTGGGATCTTCCCGGACCAGGGCTTGAACCCATGTCCCCTGCATTGGCAGGTAGATTCTTAACCACTGCGCCACCAGGGAAGTCCCTTTAAATTATTATTTTATTTTATTTTTTTTGCGGTACGTGGGCCTCTCACCGCTGCGGCCCCTCCCGCTGTGGAGCACAGGCTCCGGACATGCAGGCCCAGCAACCACGGCCCACGGGCCCAGCCACTTCGCGGCATGTGGGATCTTCCCGGACCGGGGCACGAACCCGTGTCCCCTGCATCGGCAGGCAGACCCCCAACCACTGCGCCACCAAGGAAGCCCTAAATTATTTTTAACCACAAAAATAGTACATGCTCTTTGTAAAAATTTGTGGGGCTTTGAGGCCCCAGGTATAGCGGGGAATGTAGGTTTAGCCTATGCCACAGTCTGGATCTTTGAAGACCAGAGCCGTTCAACATTTCTGATTGTCAACAGAAAACTCTGACATCACCAAATAGGTAAAAATGGCTTTTGACGCCACTGCAAAGAGTTTCAGGTATAGTTTAGTTTTGTGTTTTGTTTCTTCCCAAGGACCTGCACCCTTTCCTGGGATTGTGGACATTTCTGGAACTGGACGTGGCCTTCCGGAATATCGAGCTAGTCTGCTGGCTGGGAAGGGTTTTGCTGTGATGGCTCTGGCTTATTATAACTATGAAGACCTCCCCAAGAGCATAGAGAACCTCCACCTGGAGTACTTTGAAGAAGCTATGAACTACCTGCTTAATCACCCTCAGGTTGGAACTTCCTCTAATTTTTATGTTCTGCGTTATTAGTTCTCCTTCTCTTAAATGCTCTTGGTTTTCACAGAACTTGACAAATTCATGACAGCCCTTTCCTGCCCCCAACACACACTGCCTTTCATAGTCGCTTTTCCCAGACAGTTTCCATGCAATTAGATGTTGCCGTAATAGATTTCCTGCTAGTAAAGATGTCCTAATTGGAATTATGGAATTTTAAATTCCAGTATTTTATACTATTTCATTACAAGCCCAAACACATTGAGAACCCTGGGTTTGACACAGGAAGTAGAGGAAAAGCGGAAGGAGATCAGTGTCTCTAGTTTAAATGTTTGTGTTTAATAAACCTCTCCTCCATGTGCCCCTCTGAGAGCAGAGGATTCAGTTTTAAAGAAGAACCTGGTGACAAAGAACCTAGGTAGTACAGAGCATTTGGAGGGCTCAGGATATCAGAGGATTAGAAGATAGACCTTGCTTATTTTATAATTCAATCAGAGCTCAAAGGAGATGGAAGTGCTGGAGCTCTTAGAAAATGTGATGGGGTGTAGTGGAACCAGCACAATATGTTTGATAGAGAAAAGTTAAATTTGAGGTTTGATTTTGCCACTTAACTAGCTTCATGACGTTGGGGCCTCTGTTTCTTCCTCTCAAAAGTTGGGATGACAGTAATATCCTATTCCGAGTATCTTTATGAGAAATAAGTGGCTGAAAACAGTTAAGGGTGCTCTTGTAGAAACCATAACAAAGACAACAACAAAAAAAGTGCTGTTGAGAGGTCAATAAAAAGGCATTTGTAACAGAAGAGTTTGGTAATTGACAAGAAGAGTCCTTATGGAATAGGGCAAACCCAAATTACCCTGGAGGGGATTGAGTAGAAAGTGAAGAAAGAAAATAACCACAAAGTTTCCTACAAGTTTTGCTGTGAAAGGGAGTAGAAAACTGGGGCAGAGTGGATTTAAGCTCAAAGGATTGTTATTAAAATGTAAGAGGTACTAGAGCTTGGGGTACACTGATGGGGATGAACCAGTAGAGAGGAAAGTTATGAAGGAGAGAGAGAAGGAGGAAGTAATTGCAGGAGCAGAGTCCCTAAGGATGAGAATAGATGGGATCCCAAGCACAAGCAGAGGGTGGCCTTGAATTAGAGATACTTTGGAAACAGGAGGGAAGAAGGAGAGCTTGATTCATGTAGAACTAAGTTGACTTGGAAGGGAAAATTGAGGACAAGTTCCTACCTGATAGCTTCTATTTTTAGTGAAGGGGAATAGGGGTTAAAGGGGCTTACAGAAGAAGGAGACAAGGTGGAATGGCCTTTTGGAGAAGTGGAAAGCAAACATCAGGGAAGCAGAATTGAGGGGCAGTATGGATGCTTATTTGAAATCTGTGGTCATGACATGAAAGTAAGATCTGTTACACGGGCTCAGTAGTTGTGGCTCACGGGCTCTAGAGCACAGGTTCAGTAGTTGTGGCGCACGGGCTTAGCTGCTCCGCGGCATGTGGGATCTTCCTGGACCAGGGCTCGAACCCGTGCCCCTCGCATTGGCAGGTGGATTCTTAACCACTGCACCACCAGGGAAGCCCAACAAACATGTATTTTTTTCTCCAGCAGTGTTCATTTGCACAAATGCAGGCCTGGAGGAAGTGAATAACAGGTGCTAACTGAGGTGAGCACTTTTCTAGGCGAGTAGGACCAAAGGGAGAGAGGTATTAAGGGAGTTAGGAGTGTTTGCAGGGGAGCGATAATAACAATGAAGCTTGAAATCTAAGCCGGATGAGGTGAGAAGTGAGAAAATGAGAGGTACTGATAGGGAAAAAATGGTAGTCAGGGTCTCAAAGAGGTGGGAGTGGGCAGTATGAGAATTGCCAAACTGGAGGTAAATAAGTTGGTGATTAGAGAGTAGAATGCTTGAAGCTGATGTTTTGGAGATGATGTACTTATTGATGACTTGACTTAGGTTATGACAATGGGAGTGTGTGTCTGAGGTCGGGAGAGAAAAAGATAATGGGAGGTTTGGAGGTCAAGGAACTGAGAGGCCAAAGTATTTAGTTGTCATCCACATGGTTGAAGACACCAGGAATGGTGACGGAGAAATTGTGGAAAGCAAGGTAGAGAGGAAGGATAAGTCAGTATCCCAAGGCTGCAAACCCTGATAAGTGGGAGAGCCCAGATCCACGCTCAGTTCTAACCGACTCTCAAGTCCAGGCGCTACTCGCCACACTGCACTGTTCATGGACTCATTCTCCTTTTCCCTTTGGCCTTTTCTCAGGTAAAGGGCCCAGGGGTAGGGCTGCTTGGGATTTCCAAAGGAGGCGAACTCTGCCTCTCCATGGCCTCGTTCCTGAAGGGCATCACCGCGGCTGTCATAATCAATGGCTCTGTGGCCAGTGTCGGCGGAACCTTACACTACAAGGGTGAGACACTGCCGCCTGTGGGTGTCAGCCGAAGTCGATTCAAGGTGACCAAAGATGGCCTAACAGACATTTTGGATGTCCTGAACAGCCCTTTGGAAGGACCTGATCAGAAGAGCTTCATTCCTGTGGAAAGGGCTGAGTGTGCCTTCCTGTTCCTTGTGGGTCAGGATGACCACAACTGGAAGAGTGAATTCTATGCTAATGAGGCCTCTAAACGCTTGCAGGCCCATAGTAAGGCGAAGCCCCATATCATCTGTTACCCAGGGGCGGGACACTACATTGAGCCTCCTTACTTCCCCCTGTGCCGGGCTTCCCTGCACACCTTGGTGGGCAGTCCTGTCATCTGGGGAGGGGAGCCCAGGGCTCACGCCAGGGCCCAGGTGGATGCTTGGCAGCAGCTCCAGACTTTCTTCCACAAACACTTGGGTGGGGAAAAGGCGACAATCCCAGGAATGCTGTAATCATTTACCCCGGGGACAGCTGCCACAATTAGTGTATATGTGTAGTTTTTTTCTTTTTAATAATTACCTCAGTGTTAAAGTGGATGTACCAAGACATTTTCAAGATATTTATAAATTACATACTTTTTCAGTTGTTTGGGAGGAGAGTGATGCTACAGAAAACACAACAGATGGAGAAAGCATGCCCTTTAGTGTCTAACAACACACAACTGACAAGGCTTTAGCTCTGAAAGGAAAAGAGTAACACCTGGTACACAATTGGTGCTTAGTTATTATTTGAATAATTTATTATGGATTTTGTTTAATAATTAATTTATAAATAAATGATTACCTACTGTGGAAGAAAAGCATATAAAATATCAAAAATATTATCAGATCTGAGTTTCTAATTTAAGAATGGAAGTGAACATCTTAGCTGTAAATTACTATACTAGTTATAGAACTACTTAGATGAAAAAAAATTACTAAAAATTTTCAAAGCAAGTATGGTTTTAGTTCTTTGATATCTTCTCCTTGAATGAGTAAGCATTCTCCTCATGCAAGTGTATTTTAAGTTATTTTTGTACCTTCACATATGGACCTTTGTGAACTAGTTATTTTGAAAGCTGGTAAAACATTTAGATGAATTTCATAAGTGACTTTAATAATGGTTAGCGTGCAAATAAATTATTCAGTTTTGTAACACTTGATATAAATAGTTCCATATTAAACTTACTGAACTTTTCTAAAGCTTAATGTGTTTAAAATAAAAAACACCTTAATTTGTGATATGGTATTCCAGTTCCTCAACTTTCTTTTTCAGTAAAGCAATTCCTGACAGGTGTTTTTTCTCAAAATTCAAAAACAGTACAGAACTTTTTGTTTTGCCAGCTGTTTTTTTCTTCTATACCACTGTGAGGCAGGTGTCATCTTCATTTTACAGATGAGGAAACTGAGACTCAGTACCTGCATGGTACCTCTAGAGCTGGGGCCCCGGCTCCCCACATCAAGTTTCTTCTCTCTTGAGCCCATCCATGCCCTGTGCAGGGCAGCAGCCCCAGGCACAGGCAAAGGAAGTGGCTTGTCTTTCTCCTGCCTAAGTTCTCAGGCGAGTTCCTGGACTTGAAGTGCGAGGGGAGGGGTATTTCAGGGCACTGATGTTGAAAGAGTAGATCTGGAACCGTGTTTAAACCCTTGACATAGTAGTATGTTTTTGCGGGAGCTGACAGGCAACTCAAAATGCCTACACTCCTTCCCTTGATTGTTACCAATGTGTATGTGATTTGCCCTCCTCTTCCTCTTTCCTCTCTTTGTATCTCTCTGCTACTTTCTGTAAACAGCGTCTTCCGTGACACTTGAAGGAATCGCGCCATCTATCAAGCTGGAGTGTCAGTCTTCTCTAGATGCTGATCATGAGTGATAAAAGGCAGAAGCAGCAGAAATTTGGGGGCCAATTAATGATGAAGTTAAATTGTAGACCATGTATTTCAAAAGACACAAAGATGATTTCCTCTTTAAATTCTCTTGAGTAGGAGGATCTAAGAAAAGGGGAAATAGAGACACCATAGGCACGTGTTCTGGAGGGGAGAGTGAAACTACATACTATGATGTGAAGATCAGAAAAGAATTCAGAGTGATAGTGGCTT
Organism: Neophocaena asiaeorientalis asiaeorientalis; assembly: GCF_003031525.2. Classification (NCBI taxonomy): domain Eukaryota; kingdom Metazoa; phylum Chordata; class Mammalia; order Artiodactyla; family Phocoenidae; genus Neophocaena; species Neophocaena asiaeorientalis. The sequence goes on along the minus strand of NW_020172456.1, from coordinate 6,010,730 downwards.
TTGATATGGGTCTTAACTGATAGGATCTCTTTTTCTGGAATCTAGAGTAATAAAAATTCATAAAAAACTTGGAAAATAGAGAAAATTATTCACTAGAAAAGGAGTTGCATATAATCCATTCGCTAGAAACTAGCACACTTAACATTTAGAATATTTCCATTTTCCTCTAGGCTTGTCATTGTGTGTATTGAGTTTTTACTCAATTAAGTGTACATCCGTTTTACCTTAGTATTGTATGATGTTTTTCTTACCATGTTATTATATTCTTCAAATACATGACTTTTTAAAAACAGTGATATGTATTCCATTGATTGGTGCTACAACCCTTCATTTAATCAATCCCCTATTGTTAGCCCTTGACTCTGTTGATAGTTTTTCTTTATAAAGTCCGTTCCTATGGTGAAGGGACATATACATGTATAAGTCTTTGTGTATCACTGATTATTTCTTTTTTTTTTTTTTTTTTGCTGTACGCGGGCCTCTCAGTGTTGTGGCCTCTCCCATTGCGGAGCACAGGCTCCGGACATGCAGGCTCAGTGGCCATGGCTCACGGGCCCAGCTGCTCCGCGGCACGTGGGATCTTCCCGGACCGGGGCACGAACCTGTGTCCCCTGCATCGGCAGGCGGACTCTCAACCACTGCGCCACCAGGGAAGCCCTGATTATTTCTTTAAGAGAGATTCTTTGAAAGGAAATTACTGGGTCAAACTTCTGAACAGTATTAGGATCCTTTACTATGCATACCGGAAACAATCAAGTACACCATCAAAGACACTGTATGAGACAGCCATGTTGTCAATACTGGTGTAATGTGTGTGTATAGGTGTGCGTGTGTCTAATTTTTATAATTTTATAAACTTTATAGGTTGAAAAGAGAATCTCATATTGTTGTGCTTTGTTGTTAGTGAGGTTGAATATTTCCCTCTCTTATTGGGAAAATATTTATATTCCTTTTAATCTACATTTCCCATTCCTTTAGAATGTTCACCTGTTTCTTCATGACCTAGAGCAGCATTTCATTATGTATTTCAGAAGTAGATAATTCTAATATATGTTGGCAACATTATATTACCGTGTTATTTGCCATTTAAACTATGTGTATGTGTGTGAATATATGTGTGTCAGGTTTTGCAAGATGGACCTGATGACAGAAGGTGGAAATGATAAGAAATATGTGTACTGGTCTCTGCCTGTACCTTTCTCCCAACTTCCAGCACAGAGCTCCTAAACCCTTGTAAATTCCTAACTGATAAAAGCACTAGTAGCATCTTTTGTTCTACGGAGGCAACTCTGGGTGGGCTCCTGGATGGCTCCTGGATGGGGACTGGTAACCAGAAAGACCAATCCATGATTAGAAGCTTGGAATTTTCAGCCGTCTTGCCCCATTCTCCAGAGGAGAGCAGGGCCAGAAACTGAGTTAATAATTGATCATGCCTATGTGAGGAAGCCGCCAGAAAATCCCAATAGTATGGGGTTTGGAGAACTTCCAGGTTGGCAAACACTACCACACAGGCAGGGTGATGCACCCCAACTCCACAGGGACAGAAGTTCCTGTAGTCGGGACCCTCTCAGACCTCGCCCCACACATCTCTTTATCTGGCTGTTCCTTTATATCCTTTGTGATTTCCTTTAATAAGGTAGTTGATGTAAGGGTTTCCCTGAGTTCTGCGAGCTGCTCTAGCAAATTAGTTGAACCTGAGGAGGAGGGGGTTGTGGAAACCTCGGATTTCTTGCCAAATCACACACAAGTTGTGGGTACCCTGGGGACCTATTACTTGCAGTTGGCAGCTGAGGAGGGGTGAGAGCAGTTTTGTGGGACTGAGCCTTTAACCTCAGGGAACTGACACCATCTCCAGGTAGATAGTGTTAGGACTGAATTAAATTGTAGGACATCCAGGTGGTTGTCTCAGAGATCTGCCTGGTGTGGAGATAAAACCCTCCACACATGTGGTAACCAGCAGTGTCAGAAGTGCAGTGTTCTGTGTGAGTAGTAAAGGAGACACACAGAAAAGAAAGACACAGGAGGAGAACTGTAGGTTTTTCCTTATATACAGAAGACATTTTAGGAAGTCAAAATAACAGGCTCAGTGGTGGAAAACTCAAGTGTGTTCAAGTATAGTTGTCCATGTTAGAGTATAGGGTACACATAAAATAGCAGTGTGTAAACACTACAAAAGGAGGAGAATGCTGTGTGATAGACAGTCTTAAACGTGTTTAATTGTACAGGCAAAGGGAGACCTTAAAGATTGGTAAGAAAGAGGGTGATATAGTTGCCATTGTACTTTAGAAAAAGAATATGGTGTGAAGTACCCACATGGACACTATTGCAATAGTGAAGGATTCTACTGCAATGCCTTATGGGAAGAGTGGACCCTTTCTCTCTTACACACTTTATAGGATCTCAAAATTTCTTGATACTTTCTAGTTAAACCTAGAAGCTGTAGGGAGGGAGGAGGACTGTTCCTTTTCCTAAAAGAGGTTTCATTCTGAACAATACTTGGACACCAATTCTGCATGGACATCAGTTTGGATCTGGAGAAGCCCCAGGGGTAGGAACTAATCAAACCTCATTTTAGGAGAGGACAGTGCTCTTCAGGCTTCTTCATCCAGCCACTGACTGGACCACATCTAGCTAATCAGACCCCCTTGACATCATCTGTTACCTCAACAGTATCCCTTTGTTTGTGCTCTATTTCAATACCTGTTACTCTTTGAATATCAACAAAATTTCTACTAGGAATGCATGTGGTTTTACCTTATCTCACCTGTGTAGGGGAGGAAAATTTTTTACCTATACTCTTTTGGAGTTTCTGAGTAGGCTTGAGAATAAAATTGACATAAGACAGATTAATAAGAGAAAAGAATACTAAGGTTTTTTTTTTTACATGAACATCAAGGTCTCAACAAGGAAATGAAGACCCGAAGAAGTGGAAAAACCGAAGTATTTATACAGTAGTTTGAAGAGAGTGCAAACTGTGGAAAAGTGAAAAATACGGGGAAAGTAAAGGAAGAGAAATTATCGTGACAGTCATGTGCAGAATTCTCTCAGCCTTGACTCCTATTTCTAGTGATAAGACTGAACTTTCCTCCCGTATAGGGAGGCACCGCTCACAAGGGAGTCTCCTCTTCTGCTTTCAAGGAAAAAACGGGGGATAAGTGCCCTTCTTGCGCCTGCTGTTTTTCAAGTGACTTTAGCTCTAGTCAGTATGCCAAAGTGACATATTTTGGGGTGGCATCTGCTGAACCCTTCACCTGAATTGTTTCCACAGTGTCTCTCATCCCCACTTGACTTTGAGAACTGAAGATAAACTGAGGGAGAATTTTCATCTTGCTGTGAAATACTGTGTGCTTAATTTCTTCATGTTTCCTAACATGTTTTTTTCTAATGGCAAATTCTGAGTTCAAATCTAAAACACAAGAATCTTCTAGAAGTTAACCTCTAAATTCCTTAATTGGTCCCACTAATAGTCATAATTATTATTATTATTTATTTATTATTTAAATAATATATTATTTATATATTATTATTTATTATTAGTCCCATATTATTATTTATTATTTAAATAATATATTT
>NW_020172456.1:5984039-6006987 GCF_003031525.2 Neophocaena asiaeorientalis asiaeorientalis | reverse complement strand
ATGTTATTATTTATGTATTATTTAAATAATATATTATTTATATATTATTATTTATTTATTTATTATTAGTCCCATATTTTCCTTCTGTAAATTCAAAGAAATTCCTTTCTTGTTCTAACTTCTAGAAAGCCACCAATACCGTAATGGGTCTCCTCCACTGCTCTCAGGGATGTTGTCAAGTGCTTACCCAGCAAACATTACCCCTCCTCCTGGTATAAGACTTCCGGATTTTCATTCAGGAACTGGCCATCCTCTGCAGCTATGGGCATCAGGGAAAGCTAACTCCACCCTGATGGCAAGGGCAATGATGGTCATCCTTGTTGGGTTTAAGTCAATCTCAACATTCCATCCAGGGGAAAGTATGTAATTTAGGTGACATACTTGGAATTCTGGATTTTCTCCCTCCCATTAAACATGAACGAAGATGCAGGAAGCCCCAGTTATTCCACCAGTCACCATGTGGCACTGTGATTGTCAGAGCGGACAGAAGGAAATCGTTCTTGGTGTCATCATTGAGCTATCGGATCAATCAAATATGAAGCCAGACCTATTCCTGACTTTCTATCAAATAAATTTCCTTATATTTTTAAAGGCTTTATTTTTTTTAGCATGTTTAGGTTCACACTAAATTGAGAAGAAGGACAGAAATTTCCCATAGACCCCCTTCCCCCACATATGCACAACCTCCCTCACCATCAACATCCCACACCAGAATGCTACATTTATTACAATTGATGATGCTACACTGACCCATTATTATTACCCAAAGTCCCTAGTTTACATTAGGGTTACCTCTTGGTGGTGTACATTCTATGGGTTTGGACAAATGTATCGTAACATGAATCTACCCTTATTGTACCATACAAAATTGTTTCACTGCCCTAAAAATCCTCTGTGTTTCACCTATTCAACCCTCCCTCCCTCCAGCCTCTGGCAACCACTGATCTTTTTACTGTCTCCATGTTTTACCTTTTCCAGAGTGTCACAGAGTTGGAATCATACAGAATGCAGCCTTTTTAGATTGGTGTCTTTCACTTAGTAATATGCATTTAAGGCTCCTCCATGTCTTTTCATAGCTTGATAGCTCATTTTCTTTTTATTCCCGAATAATATTCCACTGTCTGGAAGTACCGAAGCTTGTTTATCCATTCACCTACTGAAGGACACCTTGGTTGCACCCAAGTTTTGTCACTCTCCTCACATGTTGAAGCAAGTTAGGCACCAGTCTTCACTAGCTCTTATTTAAGCCTTGACTTATGGATCCAGGCTTTTTTCTATGATGTAGCTTTGCCAACTGGAACATCTGCAGTGGCTTCCAAAATTAGCATGGAAAGGAAAGAATATAGGGAATCATGTTTTATGACCAGCCCAGGGGGTATCATTTTTGCCCTCACCCCACTGGTAGAACTTAGTCATCTAAACCTACCGAACTACAGAGGAGGCTGGGAAATATTATCCTGTTTTCCAGGAAAGAGAAATAAACTGGTAGTGTTAATTAATTTAAAAGTGGGGGCTTCCCTGGTGGCGCAGTGGTTGCGAGTCCGCCTGCCGATGCAGGGGACGCAGGTTCGTGCCCCGGTCCGGGAAGATTCCCACGTGCCGTGGAGTGGCTGGGCCCGTGAGCCGCGTCCGGAGCCTGTGCTCCGCAACGGGAGAGGCCACAACAGTGAGAGGCCCACGTACTGCAAAAAAAAAAAAAAAGTGTATGCAGGATGGTTGTGGCATTGGGAACCAGTCAGACTCTTCTGCAAACACATCCTAACTGAGCTACAGGCCCCTTGGGACACTTAGCCCCAGGTAATACTTGAGACCACACTCAATAAAATGTGAAGAATCTGGTTAGGGAAGCTTTCTACTGGTAAGTATATAGGCTTAAAATCTCCACAATAGACAGGGGATGGGGGTGGGGGAGGTGGACAGGAGAAAAGGCAGCTCTGACCAGGGAGGGGACTATACTAAATAAATATCTCCGGTTTAAGGAGAAAGGAATAAAGCCCTCCTTTTTTAATAGGACAGGGAGGTTGTCCCCAGTGAGTCAGCATGTTCAGTGACCTGAAATTAAGCCTGATAGTGACATTCATATACCCCACACATTTATATAGAACCTACAGTCACTTCCCATTCAGGAGAAGGCTGCTGGGGCAAAAAAGTTCTACAACTGCAGAAGAAACATGCAAGCTACGTAAACCAGTGAGTCTAACCCTTCATTTGTGAATATAAATGGACCATGAGGAAAAACCAACAGCGTGAACCATAAGGACCACATTGAGCAAATAGAACCACTGACCCAAGAATAAACACAGATTATCCAGGGAACCATATACAACTTAGAAAAAACTCTCACTGACATCCTCAGATATGATATTTGAGAATATTTTATCAGAAAACAAGAAAAAGTTGCAAGTTTTAAAAATCAGAGAAAAAGAATTTATTGGAAATTACAAATATGATTGCTGAGATACACAATTCAGTAGATGAGCTGAAAAACAAAATGGACACGACTAATAGCCAAATTAGGGATTTGGAAGGAAGACTTAAAATCTCTCACAATTTGCTGAAGCAAGAGGTGGGAAATGTGTGAGAAAAAATTAAGGCATAGAAGATTGTAACACATACTCTGCTCTACTAGCAGCAATGGTCTCGGTTTTGGATTAACAAATTTACAAAACAGAAGAGGCTTCACCCAGCACCAAGTTTACTTAGATTTAAGAATTCAGAAAAAGAGAAGACACAGCCACCGTATAAAGTCATTATGCACTCAGGAGGCATGTGGTCACACAAGATGAGGCTGAGTACGTGTAGACAACTTCTGGCTTCAGATTAAAAGGCTCTATACAGAAATGAAGCGAAAGCCGTTAAAAATGTCCAATTGTGGGGGGCTTCCCTGGTGGCGCAGTGGTTGAGAGTCCGCCTGCCGATGCAGGGGATACGGGTTCGTGCCCCGGTCCAGGAAGATCCCACATGCCGCGGGGCGTCTGGGCCCGTGAGCCATGGCCACTGAGCCTGCGCGTCCGGAGCCTGTGCTCCGCAACGGGAGAGGCCACAGCAGTGAGAGGCCCGCGTACCGCAAAAAAAAAAAAAAAAAAAAAAAGTCCAATTGTGTATTGAAGAATTAACACTACCAAACAAGAGGGCTGGTCATTACCCTTGGCTACTAGAAGGTGATCTCTAGGCTTCTGGAATGCCTGAAAGCAGTATCTTTGCTCGGGGGCCTTGGGTCACACTGGATGATTTAGGGTGGGGGCTGCCCACACCTTAGGGTAGGGACTGGCCACACCAGAAAGACCAATAGTGTGATTTAGACTGGAGGCTTTGGGTGTCAGTCCACCTGCAGACTGAAGACTGAGATCAACCATGTGGACAATCAATCATGCCTACGTAATGGAGCCCCAAAACAACTGAACAGTGGGGTTCAGGTGAACCTCCTGGTTGTGCAAATTACTGCACATCAAGGCCAGGAGAGTAACACGTCTTGACCTCACAAGAGAAAACAACATAAGCTCCATGTTAGGAACATGCCTGGACTCTGCCCTGTACACATCTTCCCTTGGCTGATTTTCATATGTATCTTTTCTTGTAGTAAGTCATAACCAGGGATATGGTAGCTTTCATTGTGTTCTGTGAGTCCTTCTAGGAAAATTATTGAAACTGTGGGTAGTTTTGGGAACCCTTGCCTCACCCAAACTTACTATTGGTGTCAAAAGTGAGGGTGATCTTTTTAAAGAACTGTTCCCTCTAACTCTGTAGTTCACCCCAAACTCCTTGCACCAATCATAATGAAGTGGATAATTTATCTTTTCTTTGGCTGCCTAGCATCTGAACCCCCTTTCTAAGTTAGTCCAGTTTCCTCAGTCTTATGAGACTTGCTGGGATACAGAGCCCAACTATCACAACAGAATTTAGGAACAGCATTAAGGCTAGAGATGGTTGGTAGTGACAGAAAATCCCCCCAAAAGTGGGTTAAACAAGATAGAATTAATTTCTCCTTCACAAAAATTGCAGGTAAGGGGCACAGGGCAAGGATTATTTTCTACAGTGTCAGGCACCCAAGCTCTGCTGTCCTTACTAAGTAGCTTCCACATCATGGTATAAGGAAAGCTAGCTGCTCCAGCTCCAGCTATCATGTACAATTCCAGCCAGCAGGAAGAAGAAAGGGGCAGGGGAAGGGCACACTATCTCCCTTGAGAATACTTTCCCAAACTTTCACATTCTACTTCTGCCTCTATGCTATTGGTCAGAACTTTGTTACATGACCACATCAAGCTGCAAGGGAGGTAGGGAAATATAGTCTTTATTCCTGGTAGTCACGTACTCATAAAATATGCAATCCAGCAAGACGTCAGAATAGTCACAGACATTTATGTATCTAACAATATAGTTTTAAATACATAAAGCAAACACTTTTGAAATACGGTAAGAAACTTAAAGTTCTACAATAATCATATACGTATTTAAACTCTCAGAAACTGACAGATGTAAGGTAAGCAATAAGTAAATCTCTATAATATGAACTACATAAATAATAAATTTGATTAGATAAGATAGAGCAAGAAAGAGAGTAGGAAACTTTGCTCACAACAGACAGATGATACATATTCTTTTCAAATACTATTGGAATATTTATAGAAGTTGACAATGTATAAAACATTAAAAAATTCAACAAAGTCTCAATAGTAGAAATGATGCAGACTTTATTCTCTAAATACTACACAACGAAATCGAAATAAACAAAAAGATACAATCCACTTGGAGCATTAACACCTTTCTGGGAGAGATGAAAAGTGGAAGTTTAAACACTTGGGAAAACACAGGGGTTGCTAATACCTCTATCTTCTAAAGTCACAGATTTAATTGAAAGGTGATGAAACAAGAAATAAAGACTTAAATATATTATTTAAAATTATAAATGAAACCAAAAGAAAAGCCCAAAATACTAATACATTTATCAAAAACTGGGAGGAAGAAGAAAGAGTAAGTGGAAGGTTCATGAGACAGTGAACAATTCTAAAATGCAAAAATTAAGAAATAGAGAAAGAGGGCTTCCCTGGTGGCACAGTGGTTAAGAACCCGCCTGCCAATGCAAGGAACACAGGTTTGAGCCCTGGTCCAGGAAGATCCCACATGCCGTAGAGCAACTAAGCCCGTGCGCCACAACTACTGGGCCTGCGCTCTAGAGCCCACAAGCCACAACTAGTAAGCCCATGTGCCACAATACTGAAACCTGCGCACCTAGAGCCCGTGCTCCACAACAAGAGAAGCCACCCAATGAGAAGCTTGCACACCGCAACGAGGAGTAGTCCCCTCTCTCCGCAACCAGAGAAAGCCCGTGCACAGCAACAAACACCCAATGCAACCATAAATGAATGAATGAATGAAATAGAGAAAGAGGCATAGTGTCTAATATAATGGAGGTGACCATAAAAAGAAGTGAAAACAGAAAATAGAGATAGTTAAAAGAGGTTGCTCAAAGAACATGAGACTTTGTGACAGACGAGGGGAGGAAAAGAAGACTTCTGATTTGCATTTTAAGTTCTTTCCTATGCTTATACTTATTACAATGTGGAAATTACTTCAGAAAAAGTTAAAATTTTCAATTTTTACTGCTTCTAAATAACTTGGATTAAAAAGAAGCTAAAGGAAGCTAAAAACTATCTTTAAATTATGATGAAACAATAATGAAAATACAGTTAACCCTTGAATATCAAGAGTTTGAACTGCATGGGTCCATTTATACATGGCATTTTTCAATAAACCCACTCTTGGTTGAATCTGTGGATGCAGAACCACAAAGATGGAAAGCCATAAAGTTATACTCAGATTTTTGACTGCATGGGGGGTTGGTACCTCTAAACCCTGAGGTGTTCAAGGGTCAACAGTACTGCATATAAAACCGTCACACACGTAGCCATATTGGTGTTCAGAGGAAAAGTATAGCCCTAAATAAACTTATTAGTATATAACAAAAACAAAACAGAAGAACTAATCATTCAACTCAATAATTTTTTTAAAATGTAACCTTATCAATGAAAGAAAGAAGGCACTAATAAAAAATAAAAGCAGACACTAAAGACATAAAAACAGGAAGCAACAATAATATGAAAAATGAAAAGGTGATCAGAGTTAAAGTACAATCAGCCCTCCAAATACATGAGTTCTGCATCTGTGGATTCAACCAACTGCAGATCAAAACTATTCAGGAAAAAAAATTCCAGAAAGTTCCCAAAAGCTAAACTTGAATTTGCCATGTGCAGGCAACCATTTACATAGCTTTCACATTGTATTTACAACTATTTGTATTATATTAAGTATTATAAATAATCTAGAGATGATTTAAACTATATGGGAGAGAATATTCATAGGTTATATGCAAATACTAGAGAATATTCATAGGTTATATGCAAATACTATTCCATTTTATGTAAGGGCTTGAGCATCTGCAGATTTGGGTATCCTAGGGGGTCCTGAAACCAACTGGATACTGAGGGACAAGTGTATTCTATGGTCTTTGTCATAGTTGAGAGAAAGATAAAGATACTAACTGTCCACTCTGTTAACATTTCAAGAGTAGTCATTAAAATAACAGTTACCTTTTCAAAAATTCAAAAGTAACTACTAAGAGAAAAGAATGTTTAATTTACAAATGAATAGAAGAGAACCCAATAAAAAAAAGAAAACCTCATCAAATCCAAAAGAGGGCAAGAAAGAAATACAAAAGAAGCATAGAGAAAGTACACAATAAAATGGTAGAAATATCTGAATATATCAGTAATCACAGTAATTATCTATGGATCAAACTTCCCTGTTAACATAAGTGGATTGTGAGACTGGATTTTTAAAAAAATTAGCTGTGGCCATTACTTGGAGATGTACCAACTACTTAAAAATATTTTTTAAAAAATTAAAAAGGGAAAACAGAAAAAGCACATCAGGCAAATACTAACAAAAATAAAACTTGTGTTGCTGTATTAACATCAAATGAGCTCAAAGCAAACAAGTCCAAATGAGCTCAAAGCAAACAAGTATTATTATAGGTAAAGGAGACCGTGATGATTTTTTAAAACTTCAATTCACCAAAAAGATATAGCAACTCTAAACTTGTTGCACTTAATAAGATCACTTCAAAATATAAAGGATAAAAGTATTTGAAGAAAATACAGGAAATTTATCTTCTAAATCTGAGAGCATTTATGTTTGGTTTTTCTCAAAAGCAGATCCTAAAACTACAAAACATTGCTGAATAAAAATAATGAAGACCTAAGAAACGGAAAGACATCCCATTTCATGGATCAAAAGACTTAATATTAAGTCTGAGTTAACTTAGTCTATGTTAAGATGGCAGTACTCCCTATTATGGGCTGAATTGTGGCTCCCCAAAATTCATATGTTGAAGTTAAAATCCCTAGTACCACAGAATGTGACTGTATTTGAAAATAAGGCCTTTAAAGAGGTAATTAATGTAAATGAGGTCATATGTGTGGGCCATAGTCCAATGTGACTGGTGTCCTTATAATAAGAGGAGATGAGGATACAAATATGTATGAGAAAACACCATGTGCAGATACAAGGAGAAGATGGCCATCCACAAGCCAAGGAGAGAGCCCTGGAACAGACTCTTCCCTCATGGCCCCCAGGAAAAAAGAAACTGCTGACACCTCCATCTTGATTTCTAGCCTCCAAAATTGTAAGAAAATAAATTTCTGTTGTTACAGCCACCCTACCTGTGGCTGGCAGACCTGGCAAACTAACATGCTCTGCAAATTGATCTACAGATTCAATGCAATCTCCATCAAAATTCCAGGTGGCTTCTTTGCATAAACTGATAAGTTGATATTGAAATTCCTATGGAAACTTAAGAAACCCATAATCTTGACAAAAAAGAATAAAACTGGAAGACTCACAATTCCCAATTTTAAAACTTACTAGAAAGCAACAGTGATTAAAACAATGTGATACAAAAAAAAAAAAAAACAATGTGATACATACATAAGGACAGACAAAAAGATCAATGGAATAGAAATGAGATTCCAGAAATAAATCCTTACATTTACAGTCAGTTGATTTTTGACAAGAAAATTCAAGGGAGAAAGAATGGTCTTTTCAACAAATTGTGTTGACACAACAGGATATCCATATGTAAAGAATAAATTTCAATCCTACCTCACAGCAAACACAAAAATTAACTCAAAATGGATCAAAGACATAAATGTAAGAGCTAAAACTACAGAATTCTTAGAAGAAAATATAGAAGTAAATCTCTGTAACCTTGGATTAGATAATGGTTTGACATCAAAGTATAAGCGACAAAAGAAAAAATAAATGAATTGGACATCAAAATTGAAAACCTTTATGCATCAAAGGATACCATTAAAAAATTGAAAAGACAGCTCACAGAATGGTAAGAAATATTTCCAAATCACATATATGTTAGTGACTTGTATCTAGAATATATAAAGAACTTTTAAAATTCAGTACTAAAAAGCAGCAAGGGAAAAAACAACTAGTAACATACAAGAGAACTCCCATAAAAATGTCAGCTGACTTTTCAGCAGAAATATGCAGACCAGAAGGGAGCAGCATGATATATTTAAAATGATGAAAGGAAGAAAATTACAATCAAGAACCCCAGCAAAGCCATCACTCAGGTTTGAAGGAGAGATAAAGAGTTTTAAAGACAAGAAAAAACTATAAAAGTTCAGGACCACTAAACTACTTTAGAAAATAATGTTAAAAAAAACTTCTCTAAGTAGAAAAGAATAGGCCACAACTAGAAATGTTAAAAGTATGAAAGAAAAAATGTCATTTGTAAAGGCACAGTAAAGATACAAGTTCAACCACTAATAAAGCAAGGTTAAAAGACAAAGTAGTCAAATCACCTAATATATCCACAATAAGTAGTTAAGATACACACAAAACAAAAGGATATAAAATATGATGTCACAAACAGTGAACAGTGGGGTGAGGTGGGGAGAGTAAAAATGCAGAGTGGTTAAAATGTGTCTGAAATTAAGAGATCAGAAACTTAATCACATATATATGTAGATTTCTATAAATAAACCTCCTGGCCCACACAAACAAAATTCTATAAGAGATACACACATACACAAAAGAAAGGAATCTAAACATAACACTAAATATAGTCATCAAATCACAAGGGAAGAGAGAAAGAAGAAACAAAAACAACTACAAAAACCAACCAGAATACAATTAACAAAATGGCAGTTAAGTACACACCTATCAATAATTACTTTAAAGGTAAATGGAGGGCTTCCCTGGTGGCGCAGTTGTTGAGAGTCCGCCTGCCGATGCAGGGGACACGGGTTCGTGCCCCGGTCTGGGAAGATCCCACATGCCGCGGAGCGGCTGGGCCCGTGAGCCATGGCCGCTGAGCCTGCGCGTCCGGAGCCTATGCTCTGCGACGGGAGAGGTCACAGAAGTGAGAGGCCCGCGTACTGAAAAAAAAAAAAAAAAAAAAAAAAGTAAATGGACTAAATGCTCCAATCAGAATACACAGAGTGGCTGAATGGGTAAAAAACAAGGATACAAAGGATCATACAAGATAACTACAATTATATGCCAATAAAATGGGCAACCTATAAGAACTGGATATATTCCTAGGAAATACAATCTCCCAAGGCTGAATCAGGAAGAAACAGAATATATAAACAGGCTGATTACCAATAATGAAATAGAGTCAGTAATAAAAATTTTACCAAATAGTAAACAAAAGTTAACACCTATCATTCTCAAACTATTCCAAAAAATTGAAAAGTTCACAGTAAAGGTTTCCAAACACATTCTACAGGCCAGTATCACCCTGTTAAAACCAGACAAAGGCACCACCAAAAAAAAGAAAATGACAAGCCACTATGGCTGATGAACATAGATGTAAATATCCCAAACAAAATATTAGCAGGCTGAAGTCAATGATACATTAAAAAGATCATACACCACAATCAAGTGGAATTTATCCTAGGGATGCAAGGACAGGTCAGTATCAACAAGTCAATCAATGTGATATCCCACATTAATAAATTGAAATAAAAATGACATGATCATCTCAATATATGCAGGAAAACCTTTTCTCTCAACATCCATTTATGATAAAAACTCTCAACAATGTAGGTATAGAGGGAACACACCTCAGCATAACAAAAACCATATATGACAAGCTGCAGCTAATGCTGCATCATACTCAAGTACAATGCAACATCATACTCAGTGTTCAAAAGCTGAAAGATTTTCTTCTAAGATCAGGAAACAAGACAAGGATGCCCACTCTTTCCACTTTTATTCAACACAGTATTGGAATTCCTAGTTAAAGCAATCAGACAAGAAAAAGAAATAAAACTGGAAAGAAAGAAGTAAAACTCACTGTTTGCAGATGACATGATACTATATACAGAAAACTGTAAAGATGCCACCAAAAAAACTATTAGAACTTATAATTAAATTCAGTAAAAAAAAGTTTCAAGATACGAAATAATTTGGGGATTGACATGTACACACTGCTGTATTTAAAATAGATAACCAGGACTTCCATGGTGGCACAGTGGTTAAGAATCCACCTGCCAATGCAGGGGACACGGGTTCAAGCCCTGGTCAGGGAAGATCCCACATGCCACAGAGCAACTAAGCCCTTGCTCCACAACTACTGAGCCTGCGCTTTACAGCCCATGAGCCACAACTACTGAGCCCACGTGCCACAACTACTGAAGCCCGTGGCTAGTGTCTGTGCTCTGAAACAAGAGAAGCCACCGCAAGGAGAGGCCCGTGCACCGCAACAAAGAGCAGCCCCTGCTCACCGCAACGAGAGAAAGCCCACATGCAGCAACGAAGACCCAATGCAGCTAGAAATAAATCAATAAATAGATAGATAGATAGATAAATAGATAACCAACAAGGACCTACTGTATAGCACAGGAACTCTGCTCAATATTCTTTAACAACCTAAATGGGAAAACAATTTGAAAAAGAATAGATATATGTATACGTATAACTGAATCACTTTGCTGTACACCTGAAACTAACACAACATTGTTGATCAACTATACTCCAATATAAAATAAAAATTAAAAAATTAATATACAGAAATCTGTTGCTGGGCTTCCCTGGTGGCGCAGTGGTTGAGAATCTGCCTGCCAATGCAGGGGACATGCGTTCGATTCCTGGTCTGGGAAGACCCCACATGCCGCGGAGCAACTAAGCCCGTGCACCACAACTACTGAGCCTGTGAGCCACAACTACTGAGCCCGCGTGCCACACACTGCAACAAAGAGTAGCTCCTGCTCGCCACAACTAGAGAAAGCCCATGTGCAGCAATGAAGACCCAACACAGCCAAAAATAAATAAATTTAATAAATTAAAAAAAAAAGAAATCTGTTGCTTTTCTATACACTAACAACAAATTATCAGCAAGAGAAATGTAAAAACAATCCCAGTTACAACTGCATCAAAAAGAATAAAATACATGGTAATAAATTTAATCATAGACATGAAAGACCTATACTCTGAAAACCATAGGACATTGAGGAAATAAACTGAAAATGATAAAAATATATACAAATACATACAGTGCTCATGGATTGGAAGAATTAATATCTTTATTTTTTAAAATTTTTATTGGAGTACAGTTGATTTACAATGTTGTGTTAGTTTCAGGTACTTTTTTAAAATAATTAATATCCTTAAAATGTCCATACTACCCAAAACAATCTACAGATTCACTGCAATCTATCAAAATATCAATGGCATTTTTCACAAAACTAGAACAAATAATCCTAAACTTTTTATGGTAATACAAAAGACCCTAAATAGCCAAAGCAATGTTGAACAAGTAGAACAAAGGTGGAGGTATCATGCTCCCTGATTTTAAACTAAACTACAAAGCTACAGTCATCAAAACAGGATGGTACTGGCATAAAAATACACACATAGATCAATGAAACAGAAGAGAAAGCCCAGGAATAAACTCATGCTTATGTGATCAATTTACCTATGACAGAGGATGCAAGAATATACAGTGGGAAAAGACAATCTATTCAATAAATGGTAATGGAAAAACTGGTCAGCTACCTGAAGAAGAATCAAACTGGACTACTTTCTCACACCATATACAATAATAAACTCAAAATGGATTAAAGACTTAAACATAAGACCTGAAACCATAAAACTCCTGGAAGAAAACATAGACAGTATGCTCTTTATCATTGCCTTTGTCATCAACAAAATGAAAAGGCACCCTATTGAATGGGAGAAGATATTTGCACACAATATATCTCATAAGGGGTTAACAGCCAAAATAGACAAAGAACTCATACAATGCAACATGACAAAAACAAACAGCCTGATTTAAAAAAAAATGGGCAGAGGACTTGCATAGACATTTTTCCAGAGAAGACATACAGATACCACCAGGCACATAAAAAAGATGCTCAACATCACTAGCCATCAGGGAAATGAAAATCAAACCCACAGTGAGATATCACCTCACACTTGCAGAATAGCTATTATCAAAAAGACAACAAATAACAAGTGCTGGCTTGAATGTAGAGAAAGTGAATCCTCATGTACCATTGCTGGGAATATAAGTTAGTGCAGCTGCTCTGGAAAACAGTATGGAGGCTCCTCAAAAATAAAAACAGAACACCGATATGATCCAGCAATTCCACTTCTGGGTGTTTTTTCCAAAGAAAACACAAACACTAATTCAAAAAGATATATGCACCCCGATATTCATTGTAGCAGGATTTATAATAAACAAGATATGGAAGCAACCTAAGTGCCCATGAATAGATGAATGGATAAAGAAGATGTGATATATGCATGTATATGTGTATACACACACACACACACACACACACACACACACACATTACTGAGCCATAAAAAAGATTGAAATCTTGCTACTTACAATACATGGATGGACCTAGAGGGTATTTTACTAAGTGAAATATATCAGACAGAGAAAGACAAATACCATATGATTTCACTTATATGTGGAATCTAAAAAACAAAACAAAAAAAGACAGAAACAGACCCACAGATATAGAGAAGAAACAGGTGGTTGCCAAGGGGGAGGGGGGAGGTGGTTCAGTGAAAGAGGCGAGGGACATTAAGGTACACACTTCCATTACAAAATACTTGAGTCACAGGGATGAAATGTACAGCATGGGGAATATAGTCAATAATATTGTAATAACTCTGTATGGTGAGAGATGATAACTAGACGTATGTACATTTTGTAACGTACAGAAATACTGAGTGCCTACGTTGTGCACCTGACACTAACATAATGTTGTAGGTCAATTATTCTTCAATGTTTAAAAAACAGGCAAAAGATATGGATACCTCACCAAAGAAGATATATGGATGACAAGCATATGAAAAGATGCTCAACATCATATGTCATTACAGAACTGCAAAGTAAAATTAACAATGAGATACGACTACATACCTATTAAAATGACTGAACTCTAAACTACTGACAAAATTAAATGCTGGAGAGAATATGGAGCAAGAGGAACTCTCATTTGTTGCCGGTGAAAATGCAAAATGGTACAGCCACTTTGGAAGACAGTTACCTATTTCTAACAAAGCTAAACATAGCCTCAGCATATGATCCAACAATCACTCTATTGTATAATACATCCATACAATAGAATGTTACTCAGCAATAAACAGAAATGACATATCAGGCTTCAGAAAAACATGGAAGAGGCTTAGGTGCATACTGCTAAGTGAAAGAAGCTAATATGAAAATGCTACATACTATATGACTCCAACTATATGATGTTCTGGCAAAATAAATATCTAAAAATATCAGTGGTTGCCTGGGGATGGGAGGAGGGGACGAACAGGTGAAACACACAGAATTTTTAGGTCAATGAAATTATTCTGTATGATACTTCAGTGATGGATACATGACATTATGCATTTGTCAATTTTTTTTTTTTTTTTTTTTTTTTTTTTGCGGTACGCGGGCCTCTCACTGTTGTGGCCTCTCCCGTTGCGGAGCACAGGCTCCGGACACGCAGGCTCAGCGGCCATGGCTCACGGGCCCAGCTGCTCCGCGGCATGTGGGATCTTCCCGGACCGGGGCACGATCCCGTGTCCCCTGCATCGGCAGGTGGACTCTCAACCACTGCGCCACCAGGGAAGCCCGCATTTGTCAATTTTTACAGGCATATCTCCGAGATATTGCAGGTTTGGTTTCAGACCACTACAATAAAGCAAATCACACAAATTTTTAGGCTTCCCAGTGCATATAAAAGCTATGTCTACACTGTACTGTAGTCTATTTAATGTGCAGTAGCATTATGTCTTAAAAAAACAATGTATACACCTTAATTAAAAAATAATGCTTAGGAGTAAGACGGGAATAAAGACACAGACCTACTAGAGCGTGGACTTGAGGATATGGGGAGGGGGAAGGGTAAGCTGGGACAAAGTGAGAGAGTGGCATGGACATATTTACACTACCAAATGTAAAACAGATGGCTAGTGGGAAGCAGCCGCATAACACAGGGAGATCAGCTCAGTGCTTTGTGACCACCTAGAGGGGTGGGATAGGGAGGTGGGAGGGAGACGCAAGAGGGAAGAGATATGGGAACATATGTATATGTATAACTGATTCACTTTGTTATGAAGCAGAAACTAACACACCATTGTAAAGCAACTACACTCCAATAAAGATGTTAAAAGATAATAATAATAATGCTGTTGAGAAAATAACGTTGATAGACTTGCTGGATGCAGGGTTGCCACAATCCTTCAATTTGTAAAATACTCAATATCTGCAAAGAGCAATAAAAGGAGGTATGCCTATATAACCTAACTCAGACTTCGGTTAATAATAATGTATCAATATTGGTCCACCCACTGTAACAAATATGCCACACTAACACAAAATATTAATAATAGGGAAAACTGTGTGGGAAGGGAAACTGGGGATATGGGAATTCTCTATACTTTCTGTTGAATTTTACTGTAAAGTTAAAACTTTTCAAAAATAATGCCTATTAGTATTTTAAAAATCAAAATTTATCTTAAGCAAGTGGTTGAAGTAGGAAAATAGTACAAAGTATATAACTTCTTTATTTAAAAAAGCAAACAAACAACAACAAAAAGAATAGTACCGTAGCGTGTTCACACTCCCATATATGTACGTACTTTAAACATTCAGAATCAAAATCTAGTTGGATGCACTCATCTTTGGCGGAAAGGAGCAAATGAACAGAGAAGACTCTATCATTCACACTGTAAACGTTTCAGTATTGCTTACAGCTGCTTTGTTTTTTCCTTTAAAAAGAATTTAAAAAGTAGGATGCAAACCTATGGCAAATATCTCATGAGAAACAAAACACTGCATGGGCTCAATCTCTGCCTCTACGAAATCAAACATGACATTTTGCTTCCCAACATGCTTCTGCGACTTTCACATACACTATCACCTTTTATCTCCATATAGGAGAATTTCATCACGTTACACGCAAGAACTCTTAAACCCCAAAAGATATAAACTTACTTAAGACTTCAGAACTAGTCAGTGCTGAACTCAGAGGGAGAATTCTAATATATTTCACTGCAATGCTGCCGCTCACTGTTGAGTTCCACGTTTGGAGTTAAGTCATGGTTCTGACAGTTATTAGAGGCTAATCATCAGCATCTTAACATTTTCCAAGCCTCAGTTTCCTCCTTTCCAATATTTGAAAAATACTCCCAGTGTTTTATAAACTTGTTAAATTTTGTATGTATAACAGGTGGGACATGGCTAAAAAGCAGCCATTACTATACTACATATAAAATGCTGGGCATCCCTGAACATTATACCTATATTGCTTCTAACGTGACATTCAAAAGCTTGACATTTAGTATACTACGGCCGAACATTCTTATTCTCTATAATACAGCAATTCCACTCCTAGGTATTCACTCCACTGAAACGCACATACATGTCCATCAAAATGGACACATGTTCACTGAATGCTCAGAGCACTATTCCTAAGAGTCCTAAACTGAGAACTACCAAATGTCCATAGGCAATAAAATCGTCAAATACATTTACGATCACAAAATGAAATACTATTTGGCAGTGATAATGAACAATCTACAACTACACCCAACAAAACGATGAATCTCACAAACGTAATGAATGTTGAGCGAAAGCAGACACTAAAAAAAGCACACTGAAGGATTCATCACCATAAAATGCAGAGTTGGGAAAAACTAGCACGTTTTGTTGGACTCGGATAGGGCACCTTGGAGAAGGGAAAGTGACTGGAGCAGAAATGAGGGTGGCTTCTGGGGAAGTTATGATGTTTCTGGATCCTTGTGCTTGGTTACCCCAAGTATGTTCGGGTTGTGAAATTCATTAAAATACACACTTAGAATTTATGCACTTTTTGTGTGTGTATAACTCATTAAAAGTTAGAAAAAGAAAAGGTTTTCCTTTTCCATGGAGAGGCTGGAATTCTTGGTATTCTGCCAAAAGTCATTCAGCTCTGGTTTCACCACGAATCCATACCCAACAAGTTTCACTCCCACGAGGGAGAGGTTTGAGAAGAGGCGTATAAGCGGGCGGGTTGGGTGCCACAGCCGGACAGCAGGACATCCCGGTACGCCCCGCCCCGGGCCTAGAGAACGACCTAGCGCTTTTACCTCAGACGAGTCGGGACCGCGGCAGTGCGCCGGGGATGGCGGTGACAGTGACGCTGGAGCCCGCGGGCCGCTGCCGCTGGGACGAGCCGGTGCGCATCGCCGTGTGCGGCCTGGCCCCGACACAGCCAGTCACGCTGCGCGCGTCCCTGCGCGACGAGAAGGACGCGCTCTTCCGAGCCCACGCGCGCTACTGCGCCGACGCTTACGGCCAGCTGGACCTGGAGCGCGCGCCCGCGCTGGGCGGCAGCTTCGCGGGGCTCGAGCCCATGGGGCTCCTCTGGGCTCTGGAGCCCGAGAAGCCTTTTTGGCGGTTTCTGAAGCGGGATGTGCAGACGCCCTTCGCCGTGGAGCTGGAGGTGCTCGATGGCCACGACCCTGACGCCCAGCGGCTCCTGGGCCGCGCGGTGCACGAGCGCGACTTCCTGGCGCCCGGGGTGCGGCGCGAGCCCGTGCGCGCGGGCCGGGTGCGCGCCACGCTTTTCCTGCCGCCGGGTAAGGCTGGGGTGCTGGGACCTCGACAGCATGTTCCCTGGGCTGCCTTGGTTTCTGATACCGCCTCCCAGGGAGTTTGGCTTGGGAGCACGGTCAGAAGAAGCGGATGTTGACTAAATCTGAGACCTGACAGCCACATTAGAGGCTTTTGATATGTTCCGCACTATGCTACGAGTTTTGCTTGCATTATCTCATTTAATCTCTATATTATTCCCAATGAGGTGGATACTGTTATTATGCAGATTAAAAAAAAAAAGACTGGATGGGATCGGTAGGTTCACTTTGCTATTAATAACTACGCTACAGATCTCTACAGGCATCAGCTGATCGCTTTTACACTAAATGATGACGGTCAAGGAATCTATTGCCATGTCTCCCTTCTGTAGTGTCCTGGGTACACTGGGCCCCTTACCCACTTTTTCATGTTCCTCTCTACCAGAGATCACTTTTGAGACTTCACTGCCTTCCTCACCTGAAGCCTCGCCTGGTATTTCTTTTACTTTCCTCTAAGTAGACATCTGAACCAAAAATAACGCCGGGGGTTGGTGCAACACAGTATAAAGCTTTGTTTTGATTCTTAACTGTGTGTCCAATCCTGTAACAGAACACTGCAATTCAACACTGTCTAAAAGGTGAAATTCCTCCTTCAATGATGCAGTCATTAGACTTTGTTACCCTCCCTTACAACTAAAGATTCTTAGAACCTTGGAGATAACTTGGAACTTGTATCCCTTGTCAATAACGACTCAGGAAGCCGTTTTCTTTGATTCACGGGAACCCACTAAATACTTTAGAAAGCTCTCTAAAAGGAAAGCAATTTCTTTAAATTATATAATACCTTCTCTCTATAATATTACCTTCTCTAGGACCAGGACCTTTCCCAGGGATCATTGACATCTTTGGTGTTGGAGGAGCCCTGTTGGAATATCGGGCCAGCCTTCTGGCTGGCCATGGCTTTGCCACATTGGCTCTAGCTTATTGTGACTTTGAAGATCTTCCCAAGAAATTCGACACCATACACCTGGACTACTTTGAAGAAGCCCTGTGCTACATGCTTCAACACACCCAGGTTCTCCTAATGTCCTTTATCATTCTCTCCAGAACTACCTCCAGAGAGGGTGTCACTTTGCACTCACCTGTGCCAAGTGCATTGATGCTGCTGTATTCTTCTTTCAGAGATTTCTTCTACTCCACTTTCTTTGTCAGATGGATTTATATTGCAGAATTCACTGTAAAATTCATGTGATATTTTATTTTAGGGAATTATGTAGTAATACTAAAATTTCTTTTGCAAGTGGAGTTTCTAAATTTTTAGCTTTGCATGCTTTTTAATCTTTATTCTGATAGCAGAGTAAGTTCTCAGATTTTGATCAAAACTTGTCTACCCATTTCATAAGCTTAGAACCACTCAGTTGGACTCTGAAGTTTTACTTTGTTTCTATAAAGTTAATCATTTGTCAATATATATTTAGATGGGGTCTGATGAAAGACTCACTTCTTGGAACAGAATTTGGTTCCACACAGATGCCCAGGAACATTGATGCTTTAATTTAACCTGAATGAAGCTCTGAAATTGACAGGCTCCAATGACTCAGCATTCTCTAGTGGATGACTCTCTGGAAGTTTGCAACCAATTCCCAAATTTGCCAGTGAGTTTAAGATTTGTTTGCCGTGTGTCCAGCACGATAGTCTCTACATAGGAAGAAACTCTGTCAGCTGAGGTTGAGTCTCTTGTGGCCAATTCACAAATTAAAGCTAGCAGCATCTCTAGTCACATTTAGAAAAACATTTTTCTGTTGGGTAGGTTCTTGACTTTTGACTCTTGTCCCTTCTTTTCTTACAGGTAAAGGGCCCTGGCATTGGACTTCTGGGCATTTCTTTAGGGGCTGATATTTGTCTCTCCATGGCCTCATTTTTGAAGCACATCTCAGCTACAGTTTCCATCAATGGATCTGGCTTCAATGGAAACAAAGCCATATACTACAAGGAGAATAGCATTCCACCACTGGGCCATGACCTAAGGAGAATGAAGGTAGCTTTTTCAGGCCTCCTGGACATTGTGGATATAAGGAATGATATTGTAGGGGGATGGGAGAACCCCTGCATGATTCCAATAGAGAAGGCCCAGGGGCCCATCCTCTTCATTGTTGGTCAGGATGACCATAACTGGAGGAGTGAGTTATACGCCCAGATAGCCTCTGAACGGTTACAGGCCCATGGAAAGGAAAAACCCCAGATAATCTCTTACCCTGGGACTGGGCATTACATTGAGCCTCCTTACTTTCCCATGTGCCCAGCTTCCCTACACAAATTATTGGACAAACCTGTGATCTGGGGTGGGGAGCCCAGGGCTCATTCTAAGGCCCAGGTAGATGCTTGGAAGCAAATTCTAACCTTCTTCACCAAACACCTTGGAGCTTGCCCCAAATTGTAATGCCCCAAAATGTAATTGGTCTGTTATTGACAGGAGACATTCAAGGTCAGATTTTATTGTTTAATAATCTTATGTGAATCACTTGTCCCCTGGATAACATTAAATTCATGTCATTGGTATTAATGCTATATTTTAGGTTACTTTTTTGAGATTAATTTTGTCATTAATTTTTCTAATGTAATACATGCCTATTGTAGAAGATCCAATTAGAAGTATACAATACTAAATAGTAAAAAGTATCAACGCTATTAAAATTTGTGTTTTCATCTAGATTTTTTTACTTAACACTTTGAGGCACAGATGAAATTTAAAGCTGAACAAATACTGGGCTACTTTTTCCATCACTGGGAGAGAATGGCCATTCAGTGTTTGCTACTGGTTCAACTACTGGTAGCAGGGTAGAATTTTTATTGGCTAAAATATACAGAGAGGTGTTGATAGAGGGAAAGCCAGACTGACCTTTTTCTCATGGAGATTAGAGAAGAATCCTCTGAAAGGAGTTACGGTAAGAAGGGGATCATCTGGCTCTGGATGGTCAAGTCAAAACTTTGTTCCAAAGGTGATTGACTATGAGCTATTTTCCTTTTTGCTTCCTGGCTCTAAGAACAGACTTTGGAAAATCATACTGTGACATTCTTAGAGGCATCATCATCACTTTCTCTGACATCAAGGCTACAAAGTATTGTGTAAGTGTATTTGAAGAGATAATGGCTGAGAATTTTCTAAACCTGACAAAGACATCAGCCACATATTCCAACTATGTCTTAGTCAGCTCAGGCTTCTGTAACAAAATACGATAGATGGGGTGGCTTAAACAACAGACATTTATTTCTCACAGTTCTGGAGGCTGGGAAGTCCAAGATCAACGTTCTGGCAGATTCAGTTCCTGGTGGCGCCTCTTCCTGGCTTACAGACGGCTGCCTTCTTCCTGTGTCCTTACCTGGCAGGAAGAGAGAGGGAGCTCCAGTTTCTCTTCCTCATTTCATAAGGACACTAATCCCATCATGGGGGCTTCACTCTCATGACCTCATTTAAACCTAACAACCTCCCAAAGGTTCTACCTTCAAATACCATCACATTGGGGTTTCAGATTTCAACATATGAGTTTTGAGGGGACACATTCAGTTCATAACAACCATAAACCTCAAGCAAGTTAACCATATTTAACACATCACAGAACAATTGTTTGTGGCAGTTTTATAACATAGAATTTATAACATAAATTCTTTGACATTTCTGTCACCAAGAGGTGGGAGATCTATGTCCCCTCCCCTCAAATCTGGATGGGTTTCTGACTGCCTCAGTAGAGTACAACAGAATTCATGCTTTATGATTTCAGAAGGTAGGTCGTAAAGGCCATGAAGGTGATCCCACCTTGTTTGCTGGGAACACCTGCTCTTGGAGCCCTGAGCCACCCTAAGAAGTTTTACAGCTTTGAGGCTGTGATGCTGTGAGGAAGCCCCAAATACACGGAGAGGCCAACTGTAAGCTCTTCCTGTAATAGTCCCAAATGAGCTCAACCTTTGAGTCATCTCAGCCTAAGTACAGGGATGTGACTGAAAAAACCTCAAGATGATTCTAGCCCCCAGCCATTTGAATCTTCCCAGTGAAGGCTTTAGATATCCTGAAGCAGAGAAGAGTTGTCCCAGTCAAGCACTGTCCAAATTGTGGATCTGTGAACAAAATATTGTTTTATGTGACTGTGTTTTGGGGGGCGTTTCAGTTATCTATTGCTTTGTAACAAACCACCCCAAAACACAGTGGCCTAAAACATTAACCATTCTCGGACTTCCCTGGTGGCACAGTGGTTAAGAATCCGCCTGCCAATGCAGGGGACACAGGTTCAAGCCCTGGGCCGGGAAGATCCCACATGCTGCGGAGCAACTAAGCCCGTGTGCCACAACTACTGAGCCTGCACACCACAACTACTGAAACCCACGCCTAGAGCCCGTGCTCCACAAGAGAAGCCACCACATTGAGAAGCCTGTGCAGCACAACAAAGAGTAGCCCCCGCTCTCTGCAACTAGAGAAAAGCCCACGCACAGCAAAGAAGACCCAATGCAGCCAAAAATAAATAAATAAATTTATTTTAAAAAAAACATTAACCATTAATTTTTCTCACTCACATGGCAGGCAAGTTGGTATTGGCTGTCAGCTAAGATCTCAGGCAGGGCTATGGTTCACAGGGTCTCAGTTCTCTCCTTGTGGGCCTTTACAATGGCTAATTGGGCTGGGTTCCAAGAGTGAGCATCCCAACGTAGCAAAGCTGAATTGTATGGCATGTTTTTGACCTAGTCTTGGAAGCTACATAGCATCACTCTTGGTGTACACTACTGGTCAAGGCAATCACAAAGACCCACCAAGATGAAGGAGAACATAGAGTCCACCTCTCAAAAGGAGAGTGGAAAGATTCTAGAAGAGCAGGTGGAATGGGAAACATCGTAACCACCTTTTGGAAAATCTGCCTTCTAGCCACAATGGCTCACATTCCTCTCACCTGTAAAATATGGTCATCCCTCCTCTAAAGCCCGCCCCCGCCCAAAGTTTCATTCCATTACAGCACCATGCTCAGGCTCAAAGTCTAAGATTGTATCATTTATATCAGGTCCAGGTGCAGATGAAGTTCCTCAGGTATAATTCCTTGGGTATAGCTCCTTGAGTATCTTTCTTCTCAATCTGAAGATCTGTGAACTAAAGAGACAAGTTAGCTGTCCACACACACAGACATCCAGAATACGATGGTAGGCAGGTATAAGATAATTCTTACAGATATTCCTGTTCAATAATGGGGAATATGGGAGGCGCACGACACTCACTGGCCCCTAGCCATTCTGAAATCCAGCTGAGAACATGTTGCCAGTTCTTCCATTGGTGCTCAGTTTACTCTCTGTGAGTTGTTCTCTGTAGCTTTTGGTTCCACCCTCTGAGTTGAAACCTATATTTCCCATAAGAAAATTAAATTAGCCAAAAAAGCCTCCTGGATCTGCTTCCTGGATGAAAAAGATGAGGCATCCAAAGATCTCTTTTTATTTTGCACTGTTTCTATCTCTTTTAGTTCAAACTCATTGTGCTTCCACCAGAACCATTCTCTTAAGAATTATGTAGGTTTTCTAAAAAATATCAGTGGGGGGCTTCCCTGGTGGCGCAGTGGTTGAGAGTCCGCCTGCCGATGCAGGGGACGTGGGTTCGTGCCCCGGTCTGGGAAGATCCCACATGCCGCGGAGCGGCTGAGCCCGTGAGCCGTGGCCGCTGAGCCTGCACCTCCGGAACCTATGCTCCGCAATGGGAGAGGCCGCAATAGTGAGAGGCTCGCGTACCGCAAAAAAAAAAAAAAAAAAAAAAAAAAAATTTTAATAAATATAAAAA
>NW_020172456.1:5965808-5983908 GCF_003031525.2 Neophocaena asiaeorientalis asiaeorientalis | reverse complement strand
AAAAAAAAAAATATATATATATATATATACATACATACATAAGGGGTTCACTTCCTTAGACAATACAGCACTACGAATCTGTTTGAGATAGGAACTTTTCTATCTGGGGCTCCTTGGGAGAATGCTGCAGGCAAACATCCTTAAGATTCCCATAAATTCTGTTATATAATAGACAGGATCTGTTAGGTACACCTTAAAATCTTTAGAGGACCTTTGTCATTCTGAAATGTTCTATGAAGCACTATCTTTGAGGTCTTTACAAAGTCTCTCCCACAGACCCACCCTAGGTTTGACTTTGCTCTGAGGTCCTGTCTTAATTACAGAATAATTTACCATCTGGAGAAGCTGGAAAGGAGAAACAGTATTATTGTCAAGCTTGGCAAGTCCTGGTTGCTTCCTATTTAGCAGTTCATCCTTAGCTCACCTCTTCCTCTTGTATATTTTGTCATAGGCAGCAAGGAGAAGCCAGGTGTCACTGTCAGTACTCTGCTGGGAAATCACTTTAGCTAGATCATTGAATTCATTAGGTATATTTACCCTTTTTCACATTACTGCAGGTGTCAGTGTTGCCTCTAGCTTCCAATAAATTTATTTTACTTTCCTTTAGGTCATCAATAATGGCCTTCATGAGTCCCTTTATAGTTTCCCTGGAGCCCTTCCAATTTCTACCTGCCACCTAGTCCTAAAGCCAGTTGTGATTCCTGTGCATATGAATTTCTCCACAGGCTGCTTGAGCTTCCTCACAGCATGATATCTGGGTTTCAAAAATGAATGGTCCAAGAGAGGAAGGCAGAAATACATGGCCTTTTTATGACTTAGCTTGGAAGTCACATATCATTGCTTCAGCTGTACTCTACTGGTTGAGGCAGACACAGAGACATTAGGTGCAGGGAAAATGTGTATAGACTATCTCCTGATAGGGGAATGGCAAGTTTCTAGAAGGGCATGTGAGATGGGAGTTCTTTGTCATAATCATCTTTGGAAAATGCAATCTGTCCACAGAATTGTTTGTTACGTAGCAAAAGGCAATGGAACACTGCAGAAAAGAAAAAGATTAAAAAATCTTACCAGCAACCACAGAAAAAAGTCAACCTTCAAAGAAGCAGCAGTAAGTCTAACAACTGATTTCTCCACAGCTATGATGGAAATCAGGAACCATTGACAAACGTTTAAAGTGTCGAAAGAAAACATCTGACAACCTCAAAGCCTATTCTAGCAAAATAGATTCTTACATATGAAAGTATATATTGTTCATAAAATTGATTGAAAAAAATTTAACAAAATCAAAATAGTCATTTTCAAAAAAATAGAAATTGAGAGAACTAATATAGCATACCTGCAAGGAAAAACTAGGGTGTTCTTCAAGCAGAATGAAGATGACTCAAGGTGGAAATATGGAAATGAAGGAAGAAATGGAACATAATGAAAAAGGTTAAATATGCATGTAAATATAAATATTTACAAATAACATATTGTGGGGTTTAAAATACACATAGAAAAAATGCTTGATATAATTTCTGTCCTCTTAAATTTGTTAAGATTGTTTTCTGGCCTAGCATGTGACCTATCCTGGAGAATGTTCCATGTGTACTGTGCTGTTTTGGGGTGTAATATCCTATCTATTAGGTCCAACAGGTCCATTGTCTCTTGGACCCTGTGGCTTGTGAAATCCCAGTTCCCTGACCAGGGATTAAACCTGGGCAGCCAGCAGTGAAAGCGCTGAGTCCTGACCATCAGGGAATTCCCCCATTGTCTCATTTAAGATCACTGTTGCCTTACTGATTTTCTATCTGGATGACCTGTCCATTGATGTAAGTGGGGTGGTAAAGTCCCCAACTATTATAGTATTATTGTAAATTTCTCTCTTTATATCTGTTAATATAGCTTTGTATATTTAAGTGCCCCTGTATTGGTTGCATATACATTAACAAGTGTAATATCCTCTTCTTGTATTGATCCCTTTATCTTTGTCTTTTGTTACAGCCTTTATTTTCAGGTCTAGTTGGTGTGGTATGTGTATCACTACCCCAACTTTCTGGTTGTTTCCATTTGCATTTGCATGAAATATCTTTTTCCATCCTCTTACCCTCAGTCTGTGTGTGTCTTTAGTTCTGAAGTGAGTCTCTTGTAGACAGCATATAGATGGGTCTTGGTTTTTTTTTTTAATCCAATCAGCTATGTCTTAGGAGCATTTAGTCAATTGACATTTAAAGTAACTATTGATAGGTATGTACTTATTGTCATTTTGTTTCTTGTTTTCCAGTTGTTTTTGTATTTCTTCTCTGTTTATTTCTTCTTCTTTTTCTTTCTTTCCTTGTGGTTTGATGATTTTCTTTAGTAGTGTGCTTGTGTTCCTTTCTCTTTAGTTTTCATGTATCTATTGTAGGTTTTCTCTTAATATATATTTTTTAATTTATTTATTTTATTCTTTTTTTTTTTTTTGGCTGTGTTGGGTCTTCGTTGCTGCGTGCAGGCTTTCTCTAGTTGAGGTGAGCAGTCTTCTCGTTGCAGTGTCTTCTCTTGTTGCAGTTGCTAAGCATGGGCTACAGGCACACAGGCTTCAGTAGTTGTGGTGTGTGGGCTCAGTAGTTGTGGCTCACAGGCTCTAGAGTGCAAGCTCAGTAGTTGTGGTGCATGGGCTTAGTTGCTCTGTGGCATGTGGGATCTTCCCAGACCAGGGCTCGAACCCATGTCCCCTTTATTGGCAGGCGGATTCCCAACCACTATGGTACCAGGGAAGCCCCTCTATTGTAGGTTTTTGATTTGTGTTTACCACAGGTTTCATATATGATGAACTATCTCTAAATCTACTTGTTTTGAACTGGCAGTCATTTAAGTTCAAACACATTCTAAAAGATCTACATTTTTTATTCCCCTCACCCATATTTTGTGTTTTTGATGTCATGTTTTACATTTTCATGTTTATCCCTTAACTGTTCGTTGTAGTTATAGTTGATTTTACAGTTTATTGTCTTTGAATCTTCATACTAGCTTCTTTAAGTAAGTGGTTAATTTTCAGCTCTTACTTCATATTTTCATTTCCTAGTGGGATTTTCCCTTTCCTATGGAATCTTCCTTCTTTTCCACTTAGGGAGGACCCTTTAACATTTCTTTTAGGGTAGGTTTATTATTGATGAACTCTTTTTCTTTTTGCTTTTCTGAAAAGTTCTTTATTTCTCTAATTCTAAACAATAATCTTGCTGGGTAGAGTATCCTAGGATGGAGATTTTTCCCTTCTGGCATTTTAAATATATCATGTCAATCTCTTCTGGCCTGCAGAAAAAATCAGCTGATGGACTTATGCAGTTTCCTTTATATATGACTCTTTGTTTTTTTTCTTGCTGACTTTAGAATTCTCTCTTTAAGTTTTTCCATTTTAATTATGATATGTCTTAGTGTGGGTCTGTTTAGGTTCATCCCTCTGTGCTTCCTGTGCCTGAATATCTGTTTCCTTCTTCAGGTTTGGGGATTTTTCAGCAATATTTCTTCAAATACATTCTAGATCCCCTTCTCTCTCTCTCTCTCTCTTCTCCTTCTGGAACCCCTATAATGCAAATTTTGGTATGCTTGATGTTATCCCAAAGATCTCTTAAACTATTTTCATTTTTTTAATTGTTTTTTTTTTAAATAATAGAGCTGGGATTTTATTTTATTTTGGCCACACCACACGGCTTGTGGGATCTCAGTTCCCTGACCAGGGGTTGAACCTGGGCCACAGCAGTGAAAGCCCAGAATCCTAACCACTAGGCCACCAGGGAACACCCATTAAATTTGTTTTTCTATTTGCTGTTCTTCTTTGGTGATTTCCATTAATCTTCCCAATCACTTATGTGTTTTCTGTATCACTTAATCTGTTATTCATTCCTTCTTGTGTGTTTTTTATTCCAGTTAATGAACTCTTCATTTCTGATTGGGTCTTTTATATATATTCTAGTTCCTTGTTAAAATTCTCACTGTGTTCATCTATCCTTTTCCCTAATTCAGTTAGAATTTTTATTTGACTTTGACTTTTTTATCTGGTAAACACAACTTTCCAAAATCTGTGGGATTCAGCAAAAGCAGTTCTAGGAGGGAAGTTTATAGTGATACAGGCCTTCCTGGAGAAACATGAAAAATCTAAAATAAACAACCTAATGTAAAGGAATTAGAAAAAGAACAAACACAGCCCACAGTCAGCAGAAGGAATAAAATGATGAAGATCACAGAGAAAATAAATAAAATAGAGAACAAAAAAATTAGAAAAGATCAATGAAATGAACCAAGAGCTATTTTTTTGAAAAGATAAACAAAATTAATAATCCTTTAGCCAGGCTAATCAAGAAGAAAAGAGAGAGTATCCAAATAAACAAAATAAGAAATGAAAGAGGAGAAATAACAACCAATAACCACAAGACAATACCATAAACGGTTATAAGCCAACAAACAGCACAACCTAGAAGGAATGGACAAATGTCTAGAAACGTACAGTATGCCAAGACTGAATCAGGAAGAAAAAGACAACTTGAAAAGACCAATCACTAGTAGTGAAATTGAATTTGTAATTTTAAAAACTCCCAGCAAACAAAAGTCCAGTACCAGATGGCTTCACAGGGGACTTCTATCAAACATGTAAAGAACAGTTTATACCTATCCTTCTCAAACTATTCCAAATAATTGAAGAGGACAAAACACTCCCAAAATCATTCTACAGGGCCACCATTACCCTGATTCCAAAACCAGACAATGACAGCACAAAAAAAAGAGAATTACAGGCCAATATCTTAGATGAATATAGATGCAAAAATCCTCAATGAAATGTTAGCAAATTGAATCCAACAATATATGAAAGGATCATATATCCCAGTAAGTGGGATTTATTTTAGGGATGCCAGGATTGTTAAGTATTTGCAGATCATCAGTATGATATACTACATTAACCATAAGAAGGATAAAAATCATATGATCATCACAATAGATGCAGAAAAATCATTTGACAAAATTCAATATCCATTCATGACAAAAACTCTCATCAGTGTTGGTATAGAAGGAACATTTCAGAAAATAATAAGGACCATTTATGACAAACCCACAGCTATCATCATACACAACAGTGAAAATCTGACAGTCTTTCTTCTAAATTTAGGAACAAGACAAGGATGCCCACTCTCGCCACTTCTATTTAACATTATGTTGGAAGTCCTAGTCACAGCATCAAAAAAGAAAGAGAAATAAAAGCATCCAAATTGGAAGGGAAGAAGTAAAACTGTCACTATTTGCAGATGACATGATACTATAGATAGAAAACTCTTAAAACTACTGAAAATGATTAGAATAAATGAATTCAGTAAAGTTGCAGGATACAAGATTAATATACAGAAATATGTTGCTTTTCTATACTAAAATCATGAACAATCAGAAAGAGAAACAAAAAAACAACCCTGCTTAAAATTACATTGAAAAGAATAAATTGCCTAGGAATAAACTTAACCAAGAAGATGAAGGACCTATACACTAAAAACTATGAAACATTGATGAAGAAATTTGAAGATGATACAAAGAAATGGAAAGATATCTTGTGTTCTTGAATTGAAAGAATTAATAGTTAAAATGGCCATACTCCCCAAAGCAATCTACAGGTTTAATGCAATCCCTATCAAAATATCCAAGACATTTTTCACAGAAGTAGAATAATCCTAAAATTTATATGGAAAAGCAAAAGGTCCTGAATTGCCAAAACAATCTTGAGAAAAAAGAACAAACTTAGAGGTATCATGCTCCCTGTCTTCATACTATACTATCAAGGTACAGTCATCAAAACAGCATGTACTGGCACAAAAACAGATCTATAGATCAATGGAACTGAATAGGGAGCCCAGAAATAAACCTACACACCTATGGCCAATTAACCTATGACAAAGGAAGCAAAAATATACAATGACAAAAAGACAGTCTCTTCAATAAGTGGTGCTGGGAAAATTGGACAACTACATGTAAAACAATGGAATTAGAACATTTCCTCACACAATATTAAAAAAAAACCCTGAAAATAGATTAAAGACTGAAATATAAAACCTGAAACCATAAAACTACTAGAAGAAAACATAGGCAGAATGCTCTTTGACATAAATCATAGCAATATTTTTTTGGATCTGTTCCCTAAGGGAAAAGAAATAGCAAAAAGAAGCAAATGGGACCTACCTAAACTTAAAAGGGTTTGCACAGCAAAGGAAACCATCAACAAAACGAAAAGGCAACCTACTGAATGGGAGAATATATTTGCAAATGATATGACCAACAAGGGGGTTATATCCAAAATACATAAACAACTCATACAACTAAATATCAAAAAGAACAAAACAACCCAATTAAAAAATGGTCAGAACACCTGAATAGACATTTTTCCAAAGATGATGTATAGATGGCTAACAGGCATATGAAAAGATGCTCAACATTACTAATCACCAGAGAAATGCAAATCAAAACTACAATGAGGGCTTCCCTGGTGGCGCAGTGGTTGAGAGTCCGCCTGCCAATGCAGGGGACACGGGTTCGTGCCCTGATCTGGGAAGATCCCACATGCCGCGGAGCGGATGGGCCCGTAAGCCATGGCCGCTGAGCCTGCGCGTCCGGAGCCTGTGCTCCGCAACGGGAGAGGCCACAACAGTGAGAGGCCCGCGTACCGCAAAAAATTTTTTTAAAAATTAAAAAGATTAAAAAATCTTAATAAACATAAAAAAGGTATTAGATCATGTATAGTATTGATTTCTCGTCAGAAAATTAAAAATGGACACCTTAACCTCAAGTGGCAGCAGGGACCATACCATGCAGGATATAAAGTAAAAGTATAAGATAAAAGAATTATTATATTTAAACACTGTTCTAAGATTTTATCATGGATAAATAATGAAATCCAATCTCATTGAAAATTAGTCAGTTTAACCAATCTGTTTAAGCTCTGTATCTCCTACGTATATTCAAAATTGATTTATATTAGGTATTAATAATATAGCATTCACTTTGTCAAGGTGAAACAAATTTGCTGAGTACCTTGTTGAAAAGAACTCCAAGGTAAGAGAAAGCTTTTATTCTCTATTTCCTTTCCTGGTGTTGCCTTCAGCCATCCAACTTCATTCAAATATTTATTGAAAGCCTACTATGTGGCAGGCAGAGGTCTAAGCTCATGGTAAAGATGAACAAAGATAACAAAGTCTTTGCTATCAGGAGTATTTATCCTGGTTTGGCAGTCAGAAAATAAAATGATAAATGCTATGAAGAATAAAAAGCAGAAAAAGAATACAGCATGATGAGGGAGGTAATATTTTAAATAAACCAGTCAGGGAAAGCATATATGAATAGGTCATCTTTAAGCAGAAACCTGATTGAGGATGAGAGAGTCGAGCTTCAGGCTGAGGTAATGGTGGAGGCAAAGACCACAGTGGAAGCATGTGCTTGGTCTTAAGCCAAGTGGGTGAGGGAAGGAGGAGTAGAAAAATGAGGTCAGAGAAGTAGCCAGGGGATCCCTCTGATTATGGGAAAACACTGGGGAATTGAAAATAGAGAATTGGCAAGATCTAAATTAACCTTTAAAAATACCATTCTGGCTTCTCTATGGAGAAACTGTAGGCAGTGTTAGCACTGAAGTAGTGAGGCCAATTGGGAGGCTACTGTAGTCATCCAGATGAGAGATAATCATTTTAGAGTAGGGTGCTAGCAGTGCAAGTGATGAAAAGTGGTCAGATGCAGGATACATTCTAAAGTACAGCAGCAGAGTTTGCTGAAGGGTGGAATATGGGATGGAAAAAGAGAAGGCAAGAATGACTCCAAGTTTTTGTTTTTGTTAATTCCTTAAACTAATGGATGAATAGTGATGCCATTTACTGAAACAGAGAACCCTGGGGAAAGAGCAGTCTGGGGAGAAAAAAGTCAAGATTTCTATTTCTGTCATGTTAAATTTTCCTATTGAACACCCAAGTGAAGAGGCCAAATAGGAAGTTAGACCTACAAGTCTGAATCTCAAAGGAGACATAAGAGCTGGAAATATAAATGTGGGAATCAACAATCAGGAAACTGGAAGATGAGTGATAACAAAAATCTGGGATGTAAGAGGATCAATGTTGATTTTACATTAAAATCCACCATGAATTCTGGCTAACAAAAATACATTAAAAACTGACATATAGAAATGTATGGGCTTCTTTTTTTTTTTCCATGTGAGGTACCTGAATCAATTCTCCCACTGTAAACAACTAATACTCCTGGATAAAATATCTTCTAAAAGGATTTGTCAAGAAAGAAAAGTTCTCAGATCAGGGACTGAGTAAAGATGGGAATGCTGATGTAAGCAGAGCAAGGCAACTTGTTTCCTGAGAGCATTTGCTGAATCCCAAATTGATAAATTAATACATTTCATTATACAATATCAAAAAAATGACATTAGTGATTACACACTACTGATCTCATTTTTAAAAAAGTCTAAGTATCAGGAAGCTATCAAGCTCACAGTGGTTGATAGGCAGGTTTTCCTAAATTCTCATTTTCTCTCGAAAAGTCAAATTTCATCATTAATGACAAAGTTGTTTTCTTTGAAGCAGTAGGCTAAGTTCACTTTTGGAAAAATGTCTGCCAAATACCCAAGCCTTACTGACAATAGTTAGCCAATCGTTCTTTCAACTAAGTTGGTGTTCTGTGAAAAAAGTGGCTAGTTCAGCTCACAACTCAATCACATCGGTGCTTTTACTTAAGATAACTGTCATATTCCTGTTGCAGCGGAAGTGCTTTATGTGTACCTCTCAATTTGTCAAACAATATTTTAAAAACATGTATTTAAGGTAAAGATTTAATAAAACTTTACTAAAAGATTTATTAAAACTTTATTAAAGATTTAAAAGATTTAATAAATTTTACAGCTTCATCAAGGAATTCCTAATTGTAACTGGCTTTTTTCTTTTCTTTTTCTTGCTAGTGCATGGTGGTGAGGAATGCATGACTACTGGTACTGTTTGTTATACTGCCTTTATTAATGCTAAAGCAGCAGCAATTTTACCTGTCATTGCTTTTGCAACATCAGTACAAATGTTAACACAGTGAAAAAGGCACATGTCATCTTAGTATTATTATAAAATAGTTTTGATCCATACCCTGAGGTCTGTAGACCAACTTTGAGAATATTTATCCTAGAGAAACTCTTTGTTTATGTACCAGGGAACAAAAATAATATTCCTAGCAGTACTGTTTGTACTAGCAAAAAAAACCTGTAAACTATCAAAATGTCTATTAACAATAGGATGGACAAATAAATGGACTATTCATAAGATGTAATATGATGAAGCAGTGAAAATTAATGAACCGCAGTGACCCAACACATAAAATAGATGCGTCTCAGGAAAAATATTTCATAAAAAAAGCAAATCGCAGAAAAATAAATGTTTTTTTTTTTAACTATGACACCAAAAGCACAAGCAAAACACTAAATAAGTTGGGTATCTTTAAGATAAAAAACGTTTGTACTTCAAAGGACACTGTCAACAAAGTGAAAGATAACTCACAAAATGGCAAAAATATTTGTAAATTCTATATTTGATAAGGGACTTGTATCCAAAATATACAAAGAGGGACTTCCCTGGTGGTCCAGTGGCTAAGACTCCACAGTCCCAATGCAGGAGGCCTGGGTTCAGTCCCTGGTCAGGCAACTAGATCCCACATGCTGCAACTAAGAGTTTGCATCCCACAACTAAAGAGCCAGCATGCCACAACTAAGACCTGGCACAGCCAAATAAATAAATATTTTAAAAATAAATAAATAAATAAAATATACAAAGAACTCTTACAACTCAATAATAAAAAGACACATAACCTAATAGGCAATGGTTCTTTTTTTTTAACACCTTAATTGGAGTATAATTGCTTTACAATGGTGTTAGTTTCTGCTTTATAACAAAGTGAATCAGCTATACATATTCATATATCCCCATATCTCTTCCCTCTTGAATCTCGCTCCCTCCCACCCTCCCTATCCCACACATCTAGGTGGTCACAAAGCACTGAGCTGATCTCCCTGTGCTATGTGGCTGCTTTCCACTAGCTATCGATTTTACATTTGGTAGTGTATATATGTCCATGCCACTCTCTCACTTTGTCCCAGCTTACCCTTCCCCCTCCCCATGTCCTCAAGTCCATTCTCTAGTAGGTCTGCATCTTTATTCCCATCCTGCCCCTAGGTTCTTCAGAACCATTTTTTTTTCTAGCTTTCATATATATGTTAGCATACGGTATTTGTTTTTCTCTTTCTGACTTACTTCACTCTGCATGACAGACTCTAGGTCCATCCACCTCACTACAAATAACTCAATTTCGTTTCTTTTCATGGCTGAGTAATATTTCATTGTATATATGTGCCACATCTTCTTTATCCATTCATCTGTCGATGGACACTTAGATTGCTTCCATGTCCTGGCTATTGTAAATAGAGCTGCAGTGAACATTGTGGTACATGACTCTTTTTGAATTATGGTTTTCTCAGGGTATATGCCCAGTAGTGGGATTGCTGGGTCATATGGTAGTTCTATTTTTAGTTTTTTAAGGACCCTCCATACTGCCCTCCATAGTGGCTGTATCAATTTACATTCCCACCAACAGTGCAAGAGGGTTCCCTTTTCTGTAGGCAAAGGTTCTGAATAGACATTTCCCCAGAGAAGATATACAAATGGCCAATAAGCATATGAAAAGATGAACAATATCATTAGGCTTCAGGAAAATGCAAATTTAGCCACAGTGAGATACCACTTTATACTCACTAGAATGGCTACAATAAAAAAAAAGAAGAAAAAGTGCTGGTGAGGGGGTGATGAAATTGGAACCCTCATACACTGCTGGTGGGATTGTAAAATGGCGTAGCCACTTTGGAAGCCTTGCTTTGCCTCAAAAATTAAACACAGAATTGCAATATGACCCAGCAATCCCCTTCCTAGTTATATATCCAAAACAAATGAGAACTGCAAAACACACAAAAACTTAAAATACATGACTGTTCACAGATGCAGTATTCCTAGTAGCCAAGACGTGGATACAACTCAAATGTCCATCAGTCGATGAATGGATAATGAAATTTGGCATATCAATATAATGGACTATTTAGCAATAAAGAGGGAAGGAGGTACTGATACATGCTATGACATAGATGAAACTTGACAGCATTACATGTAAAAGAAGCTAGTCACAAAAGACCACATATTTATGATTTCATTTATTCGAACTACCCAGAATAAACAAATCTACAGAGACAGAAAGTAGATTAGTGATTACCCAGGACTGGAAATAAAGACGGTTGTGGGGAAATGGAGATGACTACTAATGGGTACTGGGATTCTTTGGGGGATGATGAAAATGCTCTGGGATTAAGTAGTGGTGATGGTTGTACAACCTTGTGAATATACTAAAAACACTGAACTGTACCCTTTAAGTAAATGAGCTTTATGGAATAGAACTCATACCACATAAAGATGTTATTTTTTTAAGTAGAATACACTCCTAAGATTTGCACACAGCTAAACAAAAATTAACTTTGACCAAGTGAAAATAATGTTTTCATTTATGTAAGATTCAAAAGTCGGCAAAACAAAAAAAAACATTGTTTAAAGATACAAATGTGAGTCAGAGCAGTCCAAGACGCCACAGGAAAACTCTGAAATCACCTCCTCCCATGGACATACCAAATTTACAGCTACAGTTGGAATACTTTTCCTCTGAAAAGGACCTGAGAACATGCACCTCCAAAACAGAAGACAAAGTTACATCAAAAATGGTAGAAGAGGCACAGACGTGGCCTTACCTGGGACCTCACCCTAGATGCTGTGACCCCACAATAAGGAGGGATCCCATAAATACAGAATTCTCCCTCAAGGTGTGAATGGATTGTGCCCCACATCAGGCACCCCGACCCTGGGGGCCAGCACTGGAAAGACGACCACCACCCCTGAAAAAAATCTGATTTTGAAACTCAATTGGTACTAAGACCAGGAGAATCATAGAACCATAGGGAACAGAAATCCCACTCTTAGAGGACTCTCATACAAACCCACTGGCCCTGAGATCCAGCACAAAAGCAACAGATTTAAAAGTGCCTAGACCATAAGTGAGGTAGACCCATTTACTAACTTTAAAGTGGCTGACAGCAAGACAAGAACCTGCAGCGTCTTTATCTGGGGATGGAAGCACTAGTGGACACCATTTTTGCAACCTCAATCT
Source organism: Neophocaena asiaeorientalis asiaeorientalis (assembly GCF_003031525.2). NCBI lineage: Eukaryota > Metazoa > Chordata > Mammalia > Artiodactyla > Phocoenidae > Neophocaena > Neophocaena asiaeorientalis. The sequence continues at coordinate 5,971,686 of NW_020172456.1, read as the reverse complement.
AAGTTGCTGGTGACAAGCCTACAGGAGCTATTTTTGGTGCCCTTCCTCTAGCCTGCTAGCACGGGACGGCATGCTCTGCCCACCTTGCACTATAACCAGGCTGGGCGAGCATCCCACCCTGTGCAGAACCCCAGGTGCAACGCAACCTGGCAATTGTCCTGTCCTCCCCACACAGCAGCCAAGCCACAACTGGCCTGGGAGGCACCCTGCCCTGAGCCCCACCCAACCCGCACAGAGAAGGAGCTGTAACCCTCTCTGCAGAGTAGCTGAGCCAAAACTGGACCAGGCAGAACCCCGAGCCCTGCTCACCCCAGGCAGCAGACAAGTCACAACTGGGCCAGCAAGTGTCCACCTTCCCCGACAGCAGCTGAGCTGTCATCGGCCTGGACAGGCACTCCAAGTTCCATCCACCGCATGCTGCAGCTCAGCCGCAATTGAATTGGGCAAGTGACTTGAACCCTGCTTTCCCCGCACAGTGGCTGAGCCACAGTTGGCTAGGTGAGAGCTCCCAGCCCCGCCCTATGCAACGCTGTCACAGCCATCAGACTCAAGCAGCCCACACAGGTGATGCCCATAGAGTGCCTGGCTCTGGTGGTCAGGGGAGACTGTGCTTCTGGACCACACAGAACAGCTCCTACCCAGGACCACTCTTTCGAGAGTGAGGGCGCTAACCATTTTGCCTAATTACATGTAACACTGAGAGGCAAAATGAGGAGACAGGAATTTGTTCCAAACTAAAGAACAAGGCAAATACCCAGAAAAAGACCTTTATGAAGTTGAGATTAAAAAAACTGACCTGATAGTTTAAAATAATGGCTATAGGCAGGGGCACAACACCCCTTTATTTTCAGGTGCAAACATCACCAGCCATCAGAACTGGCACCGAGAACAGGAGCAAGGCTGAGTCGCGGCAGCTCCGCCGCGGGGGCAGCACCGTGTGTGTCCGTGCAGTGCGTTTCCACGGGGCACGGCCTGGTCCCGGGCTCGCACTCCCACCGTGGGTCACCAGCCCACCCCACTCCAGCGAACCCTGGCCTGGCCAGGGGCAGTTAAGAATCTGCCTGCCAATGCAGGGGACACAGGTTCAATTCTTGGTCTGGGAAAATTCCACATGCTGCAGAGCAACAAAGCCCATGTGCCATGACTACTGAGTCTGTGCTCTAGAGCCTGTGTGCCACAACTACTGAGCCCACGGGCCGCAAATACTGAATCCAGGTGCTGCAACTACTGAAGCCCGGGTACCTAGAGCCCGTGCTCCGCAACAAGAGAAGCCACTGCAATGAGAAGCCTGCGCACTGCAATGAAGAGTAGCCCCAGCTCGCTGCAACTAGAGAGAGCCCACGCACAGCAATTAAGACCTAATGCAGCCAAAAAATAAATAAATAAAAATAAATTAAAGCAAAAATAATGGTCATAAAGATGCTCACCAATCTCAGGAGAATAGATGAACACAGGAGAACTTTAACAAAGAGAGAGAGAAAATATAAAAAGTACCAATCAAAGGTTATAACTGAAAAATACACGAGAGGTTCAACAGCAGAATGGATGAAATAGGAGCACGAATCAATGAGATGGAAGACAAAGCAATGGAAAACACTCAGAGCAGAAAAATGAGAAAAAGAATTAAAAGAAGCAGGGATACCTTAAGGCATCTCTGGGACAACATCAAGCAGAAAAACATTTGCATTATGGGGGTCCCAGATGGAGAGGAGAGAGAGAAAGGGCCAGAAAAAGTATTTGAAGAAATAATGGCTGAAAACTTCCTCATCTGGGAAGGAAAGAGACATCCAGGTCCAGGAAGCCTAAAGAATTCCAAGTAAGATGTCCCCAAAGAAAATCACACCAAGATACATTATAATTAAAATGGTAACAGAGAAAGAGAGAATCTTAAAAGCAGCAAGAGAAAAGCAACCTATTATGTACAAAGGAAACACCATAGGTCTATGAACAGACTTTTCAGCAGAAACTTTATAGGCCAGAAGAGTAGCATGATATACTCAAAGGGCTGAAAGGAAAAAACTGCCAACTGAAAATTCTCTACCCAGCAAGGTTATCATTCAGAATTGAAGGACACATTAACAGTATTCCAGGTAAGCAAAAGTAAAGGAGTTCATCACCACTAAACTGGCCTTTCAGCAAATGCAGCAAATGTTAAAGGAACTCCCCTAAGCTAAAAAGAAAAGGCACTAACGAATAAAAAGAAAACATATATGAGTAAAAATCTCACTGGAATATGTAAATAATAATAAAGGTAGTAGATCAATCACTTATAAAAGGCAAAAGACAAAAATATTAAAATTAATGAAAATACCATAGTTAAGGGATACATTAAAAGATGTAAAATGGGGCTTCCCTGGTGGCGCAGTGGTTGAGAGTCCGCCTGCCGATGCAGGGGACACGGGTTCATGCCCCAGTCCGGGAAGATCCCACATGCCGCGGAGCGGCTGGGTCCGTGAGCCATGGCCAGTGAGCCTGCGCGTCCGGAGCCTGTGCTCCGCAACGGGAGAGGCCATAACAGTGAGGGGCCCGCGGACCGAAAAGAAAAAAAAAAAAAGATGTAAAATGTGTCATCAAAAATATAAAGCATAGGGGGGAGTAAAAATATAAAACTTTGGAATGTGTTCAAAATTAAGTTACTATCAACTTAAAAAAAGACTGTTAAATACAAAAGGTGTTATATGTGAACTTCATGGTAACCACAAAGAGAAAACTTACAGTAAATACATAAAGGAAAATGAGAAAGGAATCTAAACATAACACTAAGAAAATAGTTAAACCACAAGGGAAGAGAGAAAGAGAAAAAGGGAACAGAGAGGAACTACAAAAAGAACGAGAAGACAGTTAACAAAATGGCAATAAGTGTATAACTACCAATAATTACTTTAAATGTAATGTATATTTGCCAATCAAAAGATATAAGGTGGCTGAATAAAAAACAAGACCCTTCTATATGCTGCCTACAAGTGACTCACTTCAAACACAAAGACACTTACAGACTGATAGTGAAGGGATGTAAAAAGATGCAATGGAAAGGAAAAGAAAGCTGGGGTGGCAATAATTATATCACACAAAAGAGACTTTAAAACAGACTGTAACAAAACAAAGAACAGCATATGATAATAAAAGTGTCAATCCAGAAAGAGGACATAACATCTGTAAACATTTATGTACCCGAAACAGGAGCACGTTATATATTGGGTTAGCCAAAAAGTTTGTTCGTTTTTTCCCATAAGATGACTCTAGTAGTGCTTAGTCGTCTTTAACTTCATTCGAAACAATTCTGTTAGATTGTATTATGACAGCTGACATATCAGCGTGCATTAAAAAAAACCAAAACGGGTGAATTTTTGTGTAGCTATTTTAATATTGAAGATGGAAGAAAAACAACATTTTTAGCATATTATGCTTTATTATTTCAAGAAAGGTAAAAACGCAACTGAAACACACAAAAAGATTTGTGCAGTGTATGGAGAAGGTGCTGTGGCTGACTGAACAGGTCAAAAGTGGTTTGTCAGGTTTTGTGCTGGAGATTTCTTGCTGGATGACGCTCCACGGTCGGGTAGACCAATTGAAGTTGATAGCAATCACGTGGAGACATTAAATGAGAACAATCAACGTTACATTACACGGGAGATAGCCGACATACTCTAAATACCCACATCAAGCGTTGAAAATCATTTGCTCCAGCTTGGTTATGTGAATCGCTTTGATGTTTGGGGTCCACATAAATTAAGCAAAAAGACCCTTCTTGACCGTATTTCCACATGCAATTCTCTACTTAAACGTAACAAAAACATTCCGTTTTTAAAACAAATTGTGACGGGTGATGAAAAGTGGATACTGTATGAGAATGTGGAATGGAAGAGATGGTGGGGCAAGTGAAATGAACCACCACCAACCACACCAAAGGCCAGTCTTCATCCACAGAAGGTGATGTTGTGTATACGGTGGGATTGGAAGAGAGTCCTCTATTATGAGCTCCTTCTGGAAAACCAAACGATTAATTCCAACAAGTACTGCTCTCAATTAGACCAAATGAAAGCAGCACTTGATGAAAAGTGTCCGGAATTAGTCAACAGAATACGCATAATCCTCCATCAGGATAACGCAAGACCACATGTTTATTTGATGGCCAGGCAAAAACTGTTACCACCTGGCTGGGAAGTTCTGTTTGTTTGTTTTTTGCGGTACGCGAGCCTCTCACTGCTGCGGCCTCTCCCATTGCGGAGCACAGGCTCCGGACGCACAGGATCAGCGGCCACGGCTCACGGGCCCAGCCGCTCCGCAGCACGTGAGATCCTTCCCGGGGGCACGAACCCGCGTCCCCTACATCGGCAGGCGGACTCCCAACCACTGCGCCACCAGGGAAGCCCTGGCTAGGAAGTTCTGATTCATCCGCTGTATTCACCAGACATTGCACCTTCGGAATTCCATTTATTTCAGTCTTCACAAAATTCTTTTTATGGAAAAAATTTCAATTCCCTAGAAAACTGTAAAAGGCACCTGCAACAGTTCTTTGCTCAAAAAGATAAAAAGTTTTGGGAAGATAGAATCATGAAGTTGCCTGAAAAATGGCAGAAGGTAGTGGAACAAAAGGGTGAATATGTTGTTCAAAAAGTTTTTGGTGAAAATAAAAAATGTATCTTTTATTTTTACTTAAAAACCGAAGGCACGGGATTTTGGATACAGGATCAGACATAATGCAAATTCCTGGAAACTTCAATCAAATGGGAAAGACTAAGTGTTCAAGGATATGGAAGAGCAAGGATTTGAGGTGGGCAGGTTTTACTACCCCTACAAGTTGGACACAGAGGACCAAAGGAATCCTCTAGGGTGGTTTTATCACTCCCTGGTGTTTCAACTTTTTATTTGGCAATAATTTTAGAGTTACAAAAATGTTGCAAAAATAGCCCAGCTATACTCTTCATCTTGATTTCCCTTAATGTTAACTTCTTACATAACCATAGTACAAAATATCAAAATCAGGAAGTTAACATTGATACAATACTATTAACCATGAGATGATTATTGAAATTAAGTTATTGCAATCTTGGAGAAAGAACATACTCAAATGGATAGATACTGGCTGCTAAAAACAGAAATGTGGAGCTCTCTTGTCCTACCAAATGGTAATAGGAAACAGTACCAGGCCCAGGATCATCAGTGAAACCACACCTATGATACTGGAATAACTGGGAGTCTGTTCCCACCTCCTGCCTCTTTCCCCTTTAACTCTCACTTGGGGTTATCAGAAAAGCAGATGGATCTGGGTGTTGACTGAGAATTACAGAAAACAATGAATTTTGTGTTAACTATGGCTGACACTGTTTCTCTATAGGAAGAGCTTTCTAAATCACCCCTGACTGAAATCCTTTTATTGATTTTACAAGCATTGTTTTCAATCCCAATACGTTTTAAATATCAACAGCAGTTTGCTCTCACTTACAGTCTTGCCTCCAAGATATTTCAATTCTCTAACATTTGTCATAATCTGTGAAGGGGGGATTTAAACAGGTGTCCTAAACCTAATTCAGGTAGTAAAATTACTCATTATTAAAATTACCGCAAAAAAAAAAGAAAAAAAAATCCTTTACAGATAAGGAAACTGGATTCAGAAGCTTAATTACGTACCTTGCTAAGAATCACCAGGCTATTAAGGAGCAGGATCAGACTGGAACCCAGGAAGTTCTCTCTCCAGAAACATCTCCCTGCTCTGGAAGCCATTGTAGGTATCCTTAGCTCTAGGAAAAAGGCTCAGTAAAGGATTGAGGGTTAAGGGTAGGATTAGGACTATGTTTCCAGTGATCCCTTGAATTACAAATCACCTGGGATGCTTTTTAATACTGATAAATCAAATATTTATAAATCGAATGGAATG
>NW_020172456.1:5952611-5965769 GCF_003031525.2 Neophocaena asiaeorientalis asiaeorientalis | reverse complement strand
AATAAACAAAGGATGTCACAGTCATCAACGATTGCAACCCTCCAACGTAAGCCGGTGAGCCCTGAGGAAACTCAGGGCTGAAAAGAATACCTGCCATCTAGCAGCCATCAGACTGCAGCCACTTCCTGCAATCCTGGCTCCTTCCCTCACCTCCTTGGAGCAGTTTCTCAGAGTTATCTGAAATGCTGTCTCCAGGGCTGCAGTCCTCATTTTGCCCCAAATAAAAATTAACTCACAACTCTTCACGCTGTGCATTTTTTAAAGTCAACAATACTCAAACTTCTTGGAACTGCCCGGTATCTTTCCCAATCCTTTAGCTGTCAGCAATCTTTGTACTTCTATTTCGACACTCGCCATATTGGACCGCAGGATTAATAATTACCATAAAACTCTTATTTTAGCAGATACTCTTCCAGGCAGGCAGTAGTGGACTGCACAAACTCCAGGAGACCTCACAAAGCGGTTTAGCAAGTGTCCCTTCGGCCGCCCAACGGGAGTAGCGCAAACGTTCCAATTGCGACTGCCTCCCAGGGAGGTGGAGAGACGCCAGGCCCTGCCCTTCACTCCGCCGGGCCGCCCCTTCTCTGCTGGGATCCAGATGGCGGCGACGGTGACGCTGGAGCCTGCGGGCCGCTGCCGCTGGGACGAGCCCGTGCACATCGCCGTGCGCGGCCTGGCCCCGGGGCAGCCGGTCACGCTGCGCGCGTCCCTGCGCGACGAGAAGGACGAGCTCTTCCGAGCCCACGCGCGCTACTGCGCCGACGCCCACGGCCAGCTGGACCTGGAGCGCGCTCCCGCGCTGGGCGGCAGCTTCACAGGGCTCGAGCCCATGGGGCTCCTCTGGGCTTTAGAGCCCGAGAAGCCCTTGATGCGGCTGGTGAAGCGGGACGTGCAAACGCCCTTCGCCGTGGAGCTGGAGGTGCTCCATGGCCACGACCCGGAAGCCGGAGGGCTCCTGGGCCGGGCGGTGCACGAGCGCGACTTCCTGGCGCCGGGGGTGCGGCGAGAGCCCGTGCGCGTGGGCCGGGTGCGCGCCACGCTCTTCCTGCCGCCAGGTGAGCAGCCCACTTCCCAGGCTGTTGTGGAAAGCCAGCTAGAGTCCTGAGACCCTGGGCGGCCCCTTGCCTGGCTAGGGAACCCCGTGGTTGTGGAACTTCCCTAAATTCGTCCCCAAGCTCCAAAGTCTATCATGAATTCTGGGTGGAAGTTTCTCCTTTAAATTTCAGGACACTTGCTGGAGGTACTGCCATTCCCTTAGCTATATGCTAAAAGTTCATTCAGAGTACTCAAAAAGTGTATGCTGCTATGTGCCAGCCATGCAGCTGTGTCTCAGATACTAATATTAGGCAGTGACTTCTGCTGGTGTGCAGGAGTGATTTTGGTCTTCTTTCACATCAAACTTCAAAGGAAACTAAAACCCAGAGATAGAGGCAGTGCCCCATAATACTAAAAAACAAACAAAAAACTCCCTGAAGGTCCCCTCCCCCATAATAAACAGTCTGTCAGTGTTTCTCAACCTGGGATGATTCTCTCCCACTCCAGGGGCATTTGGTAATATCTGGAGACATTTTTGATTGTCACAATTGGAGAGGGTGCTGTTGGCATCTAGTGGGTAGGTGCTAAACATCCACAATCCACAGGACAGCCCCACAACAAAGAAATATCTTACTCAAAATGTCTATAGTGCTAAGGTTGAGAAACCCTAGTCTAAGTAAAAACAAGGTGCTTGGTAGGTAAAAGTGGCCTGTAAACAAGACAACTGACCCGCCCCTTCCAACCAAATTCCTGACTGAAACCCCTGCTATACAGAAATGCTGGAGTTGCCACTGCTCACAGAATTGCTAAACTGAATTCTGTGATTATTCTCCAAAACAGGAGGCCCTGCTTTATTCTTACAGCTCTTCAGCAATTCACAGCCTTAACTAGCACTGCCCACTCAACTGTGAACTCCTGGGTCTGGAATTGGGACTTATACATCTCCATATCTCTGTATGCCTAGAGGCTTACACAGGGATATCATAAGAGCTCAATAAATCATACTGACTGATTCAATAAGAATCTCCTAAAAACTTTAATTTTTAAAAAAATATTTCAAAAAAAAATCTTTCACTGCCCAGTTGTGATATTTCAATCAAGTCAGTTGTTAACTATTTTAGTATCTACTCTGTGGCCCATTTAAAATTTATTGTTTTCTGACTCAAAGTCTTTTTGTAAATAATGCAGAAAAGTTCAATTATTTAATAAATATGTGTTAAATCAAGGACTATGCTACATACAGTAGCTAGCAAATTCAGACATGGGCCTCACTGTACCTACTGCCTAATAGAGGATACCGGCAGCTATACTTGGATCTGTGAGTGTGGTAAGTGCTATGATAAGGGAGGTACAGGCCCAGGGTGCTGGTGGGAACATATAAAAGGCTATGTAATTCAACTCAGCCTTGGAGGGCATCTGGGAAGTCTTCCAGGAAGGGAGATCTAAACTTAGATTTGAAGATTGATGAGCCAACCAGTTCAGAAATGGTGGAGAGGGGAGGAGAATAGTATACACCATTTTCAGGGCCAAAGAGAGCATAGCACATTTAGGAATGGCGTTCTTTAAGGCTGGAGCAGAGGGTGTAAAGGAGGTGGGGAGTATATTCTAATAATCCCCTGTATATGTAGAGCGCTTTACAGCTGTCTAAGAATTCTCAGTTTGGGGGGGGGGGGTTTGAGGAAAATTTGGTGGAAAATGTACATTTCATCTTATGTTATTTCTAATTTGGTTTATATTATCGTTGTTGTTTTTTGCAAATATATGAAAAATTATGGAGAAAATAAGGCATTTTGTTCCCCCTCCCTTCTCCCCAAAGTTTATTAAAAAAAAAAAAAAAAGACAAAGTAAAAAGAGTCCTTTTCCACCAAACTCCCACCCACAGCCTTCCTTGCTTTAAAAACTTCTCTTTGCTGACTGCCAAAATCTGAAACCCAAGAATGTCTTTTGAGTGTCTAAAACTCCTTATGATTTGTGGTGCTCTCCAGGCACAGGACCATTCCCTGGAATCCTCGATCTTTTTGGAAGTGGTGGTGGCCTTTGTGAATACAGGGCCAGCCTCCTGGCTGGACATGGTTTTGCTGTGCTCGCTCTGGCTTATTTCAGATTTGAAGACCTCCCTAAATATTTGAATAACGTGTGCCTGGAGTACTTTGAAGAAGCTGTGGACTTCATGCTGCAACATCCAAAGGTGGGTTCTGGTGCTCACCTGAATGCAGAGGAGAGGGGGTAGAGCAGGCACAGGGCTGGATCCAAAAGCTCTACCAGGACACCCAGGGCTGGAAATATGCCATGAGACACAAAGGCTCCTTCAAAAGTTGTTAGGATTATTATTTTCATTTCTGCCCATCTCTCTCCAATCCCTTAAGACTCAACTGTTTAGTTCCCTGTAGTTCTTGACCAGAATTCAAAGAGCTAGACTAAAAAGTTACTAACCTTAAGTTCTGGTTCTGTGTCTACCACCAAGTGGCATTATAATCCTGAATAAGGCAGTTTACCTCTCTGGAATTCAGTTCTTTTCATTTGTAAGAGTAAGGTAGGGACTTCCCCGGTAGTCCAGTGGTTAAGACTCCGCGCTTCTGCTGCAAGGGATGGGGGTTTGATCCCTGGTTGGGGAACTAAGATCCTGCATGCTGTGCAGCACGGCCCAAAAAGAAAAAAAAAATTAATGTAAATGTATAGAGAAGAAAGTTTGACTGTAAAGAGATTTTTGAGACAATTGGTGACATTTGAATAGGGGTTGTGTATTCGATGATATGAAAGAACCATTAATTTTGTTAAGTGTGTTAATGGTATTGTGGTTTTGTAGAGAAAGTTCTTATATGAGACTGGAAAAATTAATTAAAACATTTTGGTATGATTATCAATGGAATACATAGTCTTTGCTACTATCTAGACTTAAAGAAACCCAAACATTCTAATGTTAAGGAGTAAGATTTACTGCAAGGCCTAACTCTGTTAGAATTCAGGGACTGGTCTCAATAGAGCTGCTAAAACCTAGATGATCATGAACTGTGATGACTGGTTTATTTATGGGATATAAGCCCCCAGGAACAAGAAGAGACCAATATATACTATCAGTTCTGCCCTTAGACCTAGGCAAGAGGGGCTTCTGCTCTGGACCTTTTGTTTTAGATGACCACTCTCTGGCCTTCCTTTGGCTGCATCCCTGACCACAGGGTGCAGAGTTTGAGGGGCCAAGGGAATGTGTCTACCTGGAACCCATGTGCCCCTCACACCATGCCCTTTGGATCTGGAACCCCACAATTATCTTCCAACCAGCTTTGATCCTGCTTCCAAGTCCTATGCCTCTTCTTTGGGTCCATTAATGTGAATACACCTAGGCCTTAAACATATAGGCTGGGGTGTCCAAACGCATGTGTGAGAGGGCCCTTATGGTACATAATGGAGCCAGGCAGGGATGGGAAGAGAAAGAGAGTTGGCCAAGGACCAGGGACTAGGGCCAGGGGCTGGCACTCCCCCCATGCCATGTTCTAGTACAGAACTCCAGGAAGTTCCAAGATATAAAATTTGAACCTGACCTTATAAGTTGTTATGGAGGTATATTTATCAAGGTAGCAGAAAAGAATATATTTTATTTAATTTTCAAATATTTATAACTTTTAAATATTTAGGTATAGGGTATATGGGCCTCTGTGTGTACTCTTGACCTAGTCACCATAAATGTTAGTGGAGGGCCTGCGTACCAGGAAGTTAATTGATTTGTTTGGGACTTCCATGTCAGCCCAGTGGTTAAGATCCTGTGCTCCCAATGGAGGGGACACAGGTTCAATCCCTGGTCAGGGAACTAAGATCCTGCATGCCGTGCCAGTGCAGCCAAAAAAAAAAAAAATTGATTTGCTTATTAGAAGATACGTTTGAACTTTGTGGATTGTTGCATAAGAAAGGAAAGCAAATGACATTTGAGAAAGCTGCCTAGACAATGTAAAATCACAGTTTAAGTTCTCCATTTATGAATTCTAGACTTGTTCTCTCTCTCTTTCTTTCTCTCTTTTCATCAGGTGAAAGGCCCTAGTGTTGGGCTTCTTGGCTTCTCCAAAGGAGGTGACCTGTGTCTCTCAATGGCCTCTTTCTTGAAGGGCATCACAGCTACTGCAGTTATTAATGCCTGTGTGGCCAACACAATAGCTCCTCTGCATTACAAGGATATGATTATTCCTAATCTCAGCAGTGACCCAGGAAAATATAAAATCACTGAGTCAGGCCTTTTGAATTTGGTGGATATTTGGAACGACCCACTGGAGAAACCCCACCACCAAAGTCTTATTCCATTGGAAAAGGCCCAGGGACCCTTCCTGTTTATCGTTGGCATGGATGATCATAACTGGAAGAGTGAATTCTATGCTCAGATAGCCTCTGAACGGCTACAAGCCCATGGGAAAGACAGACCCCAGATAATCTACTACCCAGGAACTGGCCATTGTATCGATCCGCCTTATTTTCCTCTTTGTAGAGCCTCTGTGCATGCAGTTTTGGACCAACCAATATTCTATGGAGGTGAGCCAAAGGCTCACTCAAGGGCACAGGTAGATGCCTGGCAGCAAATCCAAACTTTCTTCCATAAACACCTCAATGGTAAAAAATCTGTCAAGCCCAGCAAGTTGTAACATTGTAATCATAGACCATATACTGTTAATAAAAATCCTAGTCATACAACATGTATTAGGTTTTCCAGAGAACCTAGGAACCTTTTTGTAACAAAGCAGCCGTCTCAGCCTCATTGTCAGGTCCTACTGGATTCTGAGCCTTAGCAACACTACTCTCTTCACCGCTGGGTCCATCCCTTTCTCCCCTGAGCTTTTCCCAGTGTATAGGCTTAACTCTGATCTTATCTGTGGGACCAATCTTAACCTTAAGCAGGAAAAATGTAAGAAGTGCCTGCCCAAGTCTCAACTGCTGGCCTAGATTTGGCCTGTGTTCTGGTTCTGAGGACTGAGCTTTTGTACCGCTGAGAGTCCCATATACTCTCTGGGTCCTAACTGACCATGTCTGAACCTTGGGAACCTGCGCACTTGAGCCCCTTAAGGAGTGGACTCTGCTTCATTCTTGTTTCTGAACCCCACTTTGAAGATTGGGGGCATTGACATACTTAGTATCCTAAGCTTTGCTTTTATTTTATGAATGAGGCCCTAGACTTCGATTTCTTCCTTACTGATAAAGTATCCTTTACAAATTTTGAATTTAAAATTCAAAGGATACTTTACAAAGTAAAATTGAATCCTTTACCAAAAAAATTGCTGTAAGCAAAACAGTTTATTGATATATACTGTTGATATACTTCCTCTGTATTTACCGTCTGAATTCTCAATCTCGGTACTTGGCTACCTAGAGGAATGCCTTGATGCCAGTAGATTTTCAGGACTTAATCTTTGGATGTCAGGTTATACCTGACAAATTAGACTTCCTCCTGGTACCATCGGTTCCTATTACCTTCCTACTGGGAAGGACTGGGATCAGTCTATCTTAATCCATTGCCTTACACTGGGCACTATCTAGAGTCATGAGACCAGAGCAGAGGGTCTTCCCTGAGCGCAAGAATATTTTTCTGAGACTCATCACTTGGCTTGCTGGGCACATACTGTCTTTCACCAGTTTGAGTCTATTCAAGCAAATGCCCATTAGATCTTAATCTAGTGAGAAGGGTTCCTTACTTAATTTTGACCAATTGTTAAAAATCCGTGTTGAGTGTGTTTATTCACTATGAGTATAATTTTCTGTGATTTGAATCCTTAGAGCCTGTGCTTTAACTCACTCTGAGGTGATCCTGCTACTCTAGAGATGCCTTTGGGATGGGGTATCATAGGAAGAAGTTATAAGGAAAATGGCTGGGAGGGTGAGAGAAGTGAGGGGTGGAAAGGTAACACCAGAAGCTTAAGCATGAGGGTGATGACTAAACGTATCTGTGTACTAAAGCACTAGGTGTAGGGATGGCCCTACATCCTAATTTCTTCCTTACTAATAAAGTAGCCTTGGAATGCCCTATACTGACTAAGATATTTGGTCACTTTCCCCTCAGAGTTGATTATATATGGCCCCCCCTGTCTCTAAGATTTGAAAAAGAATTTCAGGTTGTTACAAAGCTACCTAAAATATGGTAAATGTGAATTAAAAGGGAGAAACAGAAAAGGTATCCATGAAATGGAGCCAGAAATGAGGCCAATACAATATGAGGCCTATATACTTGCCTTGATTGGGCCACTTGTTCAGTCATTTGTTTTCTAGTGGTTTATGCAGAGAAGGAAACCTAATCAGTTACACAAAATTTACAGCCTTCATAAAATAAAATCAAAGCTTAGAAATCATTTTCTCCCAAAGGCTGTCTTACTAAGAAACATTAAATGATGTAAAGGGTAGTACCCTCAAGGTTGCCTCTACAGTAGATATAAATCCCAGGCTCCATCGCTTACTGTGTGACCTTGGGTAAGTTATTAACCTCTCTAAGCCTCGATTTCCTCATCTATAAAGTGGGGATAATTATAGTGATAATAATAGAAACTACTTCATTGGGCTGTTGTGATTAAATTAGGTCATCCAAGTAAAGCATGTAACATATTTAAACTCTCAAATATTAGCTCTTATTATTTCAGATGAGGAAATTGAGACCCAGGAGGGTTAAGAAATATATCTGGTTGATGAGAGAACTGGGCCAGTCCAACTCCAAAGTCCATGGCCTTCATTAACCATTTGGCTCTACAGCCTTCCAACCTGAGGAGATAAGCTCAAACAGTGCAGAGCTGACTGGTGAGGATTACTTAGCTGGAAAGTCAAGGATAAGTTAGGGTCCCATAATGGAGGCTCCATAAGCCAAATTGGAGAGTTCAGATTTATGTATTTATTTTGGAAACCACCATTTTATTGAGCTCTCCTCACACGCAGAGACCTATTCCAGCAGTCTTTTTGCCACAGGCATCACAGACACAGGGGTGTGACCAGCGCGCCCCCCACTGCCCACTATTTGACCCACCCATGAGAGGGAGATGGAGAGTTTAGACTTAAAATAAGAAATAAGGAACCATTTTTTAACATACTGATTTTTGTTTTTCAATGACAGTCAGTAATTTTTCCTTGATGCTTAGTGGCTCAAAGAAGTTGAAGGCTAAAAGAAACTTAGTTGGAGACACTTAAAAACAACAACAGCAACAAAAAACAAATCAAGGGCTTCCCTGGTGGCGCAGTGGTTGAGAATCTGCCTGCCAATGCAGGGGACACGGGTTCGAGCCCTGGTCTGGGAAGATCCCACGTGCCGCGGAGCAACTAGGCCCGTGCGCCACAACTACTGAGCCTGCGTGTCTGGAGCTTGTGCTCCGCAACAGAGGCCGCGACAGTGAGATGCCCGCGCACCGCGATGAAGAGTGGCCTCTGCTCGCCGCAACTAAAGAAAGCCCACGCACATAAAAAAAAAAACACACCACCAACAAAAAAAAACCCAAAAAAACAAAAAAAAAAAAAAAAAAAAGTTGGATCATATATTCAAAAACAAAAAATCAGAAAATATAACCAAATTCAGCCCATTGTTCTGCTTTTGTTTGTACACCTAATGCCCTTGAATGTACTTCCATCAGGATGAGAAAGGCCAATGAACCATTTTGAAAGCAAATATTGATACATGTTTTTGTCAACCACTGATCCTTTAAGAAATATTTGTATAAACCTGTTACAATTTTCAGCAAACTGAAAACCACAAACACTTCTTAATTCTTTCAGAGTATCATGGTTAAGCTATCGTGTACATTCATTTTAAATGGTCTTTGCACACTGGAAAGATCAAAGCTTGTGGGAAGCATTCTGTTTTTTCACGTGGTACATGCAGAGATGCACAACATCCAATATTTATGGCCACTATAATGATGGATGTGGGTGGCAGAAGTCAAAATTATTTGAGTTAGGGACTTCCCTGGTGGCGCAGTGGTTAAGAATCCCTCTGCTAGTGCAGGAGACACAGGTTCAAGCCCTGGTCTGGGAAGATCCCACATGCCACAGAGCAACTAAGCCCGTGAGCCACAACTACTGAGCCCACATGCTGCAACTACTGAAGCCCGCATGCCTAGAGCCTGTGCTCCACAACAAGAGAAGCCACTGCGATGAGAAGCCCACACACCACAACGAAGAGTAGCCCCGGCTCGCCGCAACTAGAGAAAGTGCTCGTGAAGCAACGAAGACCCAACGCAGCCATAAATAAATAAATTTATTTTTTAAAAAAATTACTTGAGTTGTTTTCTAAAACTGGGAGTCAGCCATGTATTCTCCAAAGACAGAGAGACTTTAAACAAGTACTTTTCAAAAAGACAGGGTTGTTGATCCAGTAACCATGTGCTTTCAGTGGCAAATATTTTCCATCCATAAATCAGAATACATGATAATTACAATCTTATTTATGGGGTAAGAGGGATAAGATATATATCTGAAAATGAGATTGTTCCAAAGGGAATTCAGGATTACATATCCACACATCTTACTTGACATAGCAGTTTAATAGAATGGTTTTACCTGGGTTAATTAACCTCATTTTACATGTACATTTTAAGATAGAATTCTATACTGGAAAACAAATTTTAAATTACATATATAAGTACATTCTTCATTGTAAAAGATTCAAGTAATACAGATAAAATTTAAAAACCTCTTAACTCATTACTCAATCGCAGTCTTCTCCCAGAGGTATTTACTGTTACCAACTTGAAGTGTAGCCTTCCAGAATCATTTTGTATACATGGACAGTTTTATTTTGTGAGTTCTACGCCTTTTTCTTTTAAAAAACAAACAAACCATAAATGTCATATATAATGTAAGTTTTTTTCCCTGCATGTAAAAATATACATTTTTAATAATTATGCCAGGCCACAGGACAATATAGATTATTTCCACAGTGTATATACATCTGTACTCTGCCTCATCTGAAACGTTTAAACTTTAATCTCGACAGTCTTTTTTTCTTTTTTAACAGTCTTTATTAATCCAGGCAAAAATAACCTCAAGCAAGAAAAGGAATTTGGCGGGAGCCTAGGACATGTAGCCTCCAACTAAGTTTAGGGAACAGTGTCCCCTAATGGCCAGAGAGGGATTTTAGAGAAGGCGACCAGAGGCATTTTGTCAGAAATCATTAATTTCTCATTCTCGACACGTCGAAGGGTAGGCTAGGTATAAGCTCCTGCCACTTCCGGACGGTCCCACTTCGGGATCTCCAAAAGCACAACCGACCCCGGGCCCTCCTAAGTCGCCCCTTTTTGCAGCTCTTTACTGAGTGACACCCCAGGAACCAGTCCAGGTCCTCTTGAGACCCGGCCTGCTTTTTCCCCTCCGGGCCACGCCCCTCCGGGCCCAGCCCCTCCTGCTGCACTCCAGCCGGCCCCGCCCCTGCTCCCGGCCCCGCCCCGCCTACTGAGTCCTGTTCCCCTTGCGCCAAAGCCACGTCTGTGTGCCTGCGCTCAAAGCCGCAAAGATTCCCGCCCAGTGACTGGCGGCTCAGGCTGTGCTCCGAACTCCCGGGACTCCCGTCCAGCTTCGGAAGTCTGTGTCCACATCATCCCTTTCCTCCCAAAAGGCCGCGACCCTGGCCGTCAAGCGCAAGACTGGACTAATCAATAAGCTCCTGGGTATTAAAGTGGAAGGCTTAGGCTCCAGGGAGCGGGGCCCTTTGGGGTTCAGTGATCGAGGCCGCCTCTTCCTTCCTCTCGCCTGCCGACAATGAGGCGGACGGCCGTGGGGCGGGAGGTGTTGAACCCGTCCAGGGACCGATCTCCGAGCTCTGGGCGGCGACTTCAGGGGCGTGGAGCCCATGGGGCTCCTGGGGAGCCTAACGCCGGCCGGCTCGGAGGATGTCTCCTCTGCAGGATGCCGAGGGGAGTGATGAAAACCCCCTCAAAGTGGAGGTGACCGTCCACCACGCGCCGTGTCGGCTGGCGGTGCAGCTGAGCCCGGCGCCCGCCTCCGCCCAGGTGCAGCACAGTTCTCTCCGCGCCGAGCTCGGCAGCGAGCTGGCCGCCTGCGCGGCTTCCTGCTGCCCCCTGGTGCGTGAGGCCTTTAATGCAGAGAGCCTTGCAGTGGATTTAGGGACTGGACTTAAACGGGCTTGCTTTGCTAGTTAATTTGTCGTCTGAGAATAACGCGAGTGTCTTTTTTTTTTAAACACATGATATCGTTTATTCTGGAAGCATTTCCCCCTAAAAAGGCACAGTGTTTTAAAGAAAATTAGCTTTTCATAGGCACTTGTATTTCAATATAGAAAATATTGCACAGTGCATTTAGAAGAAGAAAGTAATATCTGGTGAAGTTTTTTTTTTTTTTTTTTTTTAATCTGGTGAAGTTTTGCATGGTTTTCCATCACATGAGAGTTATTTCTCTGAAGTGCCAATTATGTTATTCAATAAGATACTATTATTTTTTATTTTATTTTATTTATTTTTTATACAGCAAGTTCTTATTAGTTATCCATTTTATACATATTACTATATATATGTCAGCCCCAATCTCCCAATTCATCACACCACCCCCCCACGCCCACCCCATGCCTCTTTCCCCCTTTGGTGTCATATGTTTGTTCTCTACATCTGTGTCTCAGTTTCTGCCCTGCAAACCGGTTCATCTATACCATTTTTCTAGGTTCCACATATATGCGTTAATATATGATATTTGTTTTTCTCTTTCTGACTTACTTCACTCTGTATGACAGTCTATAGATTCATCCACGTCTCTACAAGTGACCCAATTTCGTTCCTTTTTATGGCTGAGTAATATTCCATTGTATATATGTACCACATCTTCTTTAGCTATTCGTCTGTCGATGGGCATTTAGGTTGCTTCCATGTCCTGGCTATTGTAAGTAGTGCTGCAATGAACAATGGGGTGCATGTGTCTTTTTGAATTATGGTTTTCTCTGGCTATATGCCCAGTAGTGGTATTGCCAGGTCATAAGGTAATTCTATTTTTAGTTTTTTAAGGAACCTCCATACTGTTCTCCATAGTGGCTGTATCAATTTACATTCACACCAACAGTGCAAGAGGGTTCCCTTTTCTCCACACCCTCTCCAACATTTGTTGTTTGTAGATTTTCTGATGGTGCCCGTTCTAACTGGTGTGAGGTGATACCTCATTATAGTTTTGATTTGTATTTCTCTAATAATCAGTGATGTTGAGCAGCTTTTCATGTGCTTCTTGGCCATCTGTATGTCTTCTTTGGAAAAATGTCTATTTAGATCTTCTGCCCATTTTTGGATTGGGTTGTTTGTTTTTTTAATATTGAGCTGCATGAGCTGTTTATATATTTTGGAGATTAATCCTTTGTACATTGATTCGTTTGGAAATATTTTCTCCCATTCTGAGGGTTGTCTTTTCACCTTGTTTGCAGTTTCCTTTGCTTTGCAAAAGCTTTTAAGTTTCATTAGGTCCCATTTGTTTTCCATTACTCTAGGAGGTGGATCAAAAGAGATCTTGCTGTGATATATGTCAAAGAGTGTTCTTCCTATGTTTTCCTATAAGAGACTTATAGTGTCCGGTCTTACATTTAGGTCTCTAATCCATTTTGAGTTTATTTTTGTGTATGGTGTTAGAGAGTGTTCTAATTTCATTCTTTTACATGTAGCTGTCCAGTTTTCCCAGCACCACTTATTGAAGAGACTGTCTTTTCTCCATTGTATATCCTTGCCTCCTTTGACATAGATCAGTTGACCATAGGTGCATGGGTTTGTCTCGGGGCTTTCTATCCTGTTCCATTGATCTATATTTCTGTTTTTGTGCCAGTACCATATTGTCTTGATTACTGTAGCTTTGTAGTATAGTCTGAAGTCAGGGACTCTGATTCCTCCAGCTCCATTTTTTTCCCTCAAGACCGCTTTGGCTATTCGGGGTCTTTTATGTCTCCATGCAAATTTTAAGATTTTTTGGTTCTAGTTCTGTAAAAAATGTCATTGGGGGCTTCCCTGGTGGCGCAGTGGTTGTTTTAATCACAGTTTCAATTTCATTACTTGTGATTGGCCTGTTCATATTTTCTATTTCTTCCTGGCCCAGTCTTGGAAGGTTTTACCTTTCTAAGAATTTGTCCATTTCTTCCAGGTTGTCCATTTTATTGGCATAGAGTTGCTTGTAGTAGTCTCTTAGGATGCTTTGTAC
>NW_020172456.1:5876949-5952215 GCF_003031525.2 Neophocaena asiaeorientalis asiaeorientalis | reverse complement strand
CTCACTTTCAGTCTGTATGTGTCCCTAGGTCTGAAGTGGGTCTCTTGCAGACAGTATATATATGGGTCTTGTTTTTGTATCCATTCAGCGAGCCTGCGTCTTTTGGTTGGAGCATATAATCCATTAAATGGATTAAATCCATTAATTGGGTTCCCTCCCTGTTGGTTGTTTGGCCTGAGGTGACCCAACACTGGAGCCTACCCGGGCTCTTTGGTGGGGCTAATGGCGAACTCTGGGAGGGCTCATGCCAAGGAGTACTTCCCAGAACTTCTGCTGCCAGTGTGCTTGTCCACACGGTGAGACACATCCACCCCCCGCCTCTGCAGGAGACCCACCAACACTAGCAGGTAGGTCTGGTTCAGTCTCCAGACCTACCTGTGGGGTCACTGCTCCTTACCCCTCGGTCCCGATGCGCACAGTACTTTGTGTGTGCCCTCCAAGAGTGGAGTCTCTGTTTCCCCCAGTCCTGTCAAAGTCCTGTAATCAAATCCCACTAGCCTTCAAAGTCTGATTCTCTAGGAATTCCTCCTCCTGTTGCTGGACCCCCAGTTTGGGATCCTGACGTGGGGCTCAGACCCTTCACTCCAGTGGGTGGACTTCTGTGGTCTAAGTGTTCTCCAGTTTGTGAGTCACCCACCCAGCAGTTATGGGATTTGATTTTACTGTGATTGCGCCCCTCTACCGTCTCATTGTGGCTTCTCCTTTGTCTTTGGATGTGGGGTATCTTTTGGTGAGTTCCAGTGTCTTCCTGTCGATGATTATTCAGCAGTTAGTTGTGATTCCGGTGCTCTCACAAGAGGGAGTGAGAGCACGTCCTTCTACTCTGCCATCTTGAACCAATCCCACATGAGTGTCTTAATTCCTTTATTTTGTCTCCTAGACATCAGGTGGGACATTCATTCCCCTAAGTGGTGGCCGGGATTTACCTCTCTTCTGCCAGCTGCCCATCCTAACTCCTAGTGCTGCAGAATCTATTCCTCGAGAGCATATACTTTGCAAATTTGCTCTTACTAAGCCTAAAATTGCTGTACAGTTTCTAGCATTACATGCTTGCTTGCCTACCTCTGCTAGGCAGAGCTTTGTGTTAACTTTTCTCGTTATCAATTCTTGTTAAAAAATGGCGAGCGTAGTGGATACAAACCTTATCTGTCATTGGTATCTGTCCAAGCCCCAAAGTGACTGAAGGCACACTATGTATTGCTCACTCTTTTACACTGCCTTCATGTTAAGATAAAGATGACCTTTTTGTTGTTATCTGACATATTGTAATAACTTGGAGACCTCCACCATGATGAGAAAACTGTTGTGTTGCTCATTTCATAGATCAAAGAACAGCTTCTGTATAATATAAATGAGGAAACCAAGGACCAAAGTGTTTTAACCAAATCACACAGCTAGGTGATGCTGAAATCAGGGTGCAGTCAACTCTTTGAGGTCTAACTCTAACCTTTATAAACACAGGCTGAATGAGTGAATCAATGAGTGAAATAATTGGGTTTTTAAAAGCCCAGTCTGGCTTATCCCCTACTCTCACCCTCAGGATCCTCAGGAACAACTAACTAATCTTTTATTTAATTTCTTTTCTTTTTTTAGTATTTTGGCTGCGCCCTGCAGCTTGCGGGATCTCAGTTCCCCAACCAGGGATCAAACCCAGGCCACGACAGTGACAGCACTGAATCCTAACCACTTAGGCCACCGGAGAACTCTCTAAGAATCTTTTAAATGAGAGATTTAACATTTTCGTGGCTGGGGTTTGAGGACGAGTAGGTAAGATTTTTTTGAAATAGCCTATAAGATCCTAGCAAATTTTCATACTGGGGATTAAATTAATGAATTGAAACAAAATAAACAAAATTCTGAGTTATTTTAATGTGATAAGCAGGTTAGTATTTTGAAGCCTATGGTTGGAAAACTATTGCCAGAATGATTTGAGGGTCTGTACGTTGTGTCTTTTTCATGGTTTGCTTTAGGCTTTCTGGAACTAATCTTGAATCTAGAAATGCTTGAGATTTATCTAATTTTAAAAAAAGCAGTTCAAGATATGCTGAGATATCTAAATGTTAAGAAAACCACCTTATAAAGATCACTACCTTAATATGTACACCCTAGATTACATTTTGGTAGTTAGATGTGCCTAACGTCTTTCTAGATTTGAGAACTTAGAAATGGCCTCTGGCACAGGAATTTTAGGCCTCTTAGTTTGGTTTCTATCCTCATGTTCTTGCCATTTCTTCTGTACTTATATAGATTTATCTAGCACTTTTAATTGGAATAACACAGGTATATATCAGAAAAATACTAGGAGGCAATTGGCTGGGAAATTCCTCTCTTGGAGTGGTGAATGAATAACATAATCTCCAGTAGGTTTTTTTTTTTAATTAATTAATTTATTCTTGGCTGTGTTGGGCCTTTGTTGCTGCGTGCAGGCTTTTCTCTAGTTGTGGCAAGCGGGGGCTACTCTTCGTTGCGGTGCTCGGGCTTCTCATTGCGGTGGCTTCACTTGTTGAGGAGCACGGGCTCTAGGCACGTGGGCTTCAGTAGTTGTGGCTCGTGGGCTCTAGAGCGCAGGCTCAGTAGTTGTGGTGCATGGGCTTATTTGCTCCGCGGCATGTGGGATCTTCCCGGACCAGGGCTCGAACCTGTGTCCCCTGCATTGGCAGGCAGATTCTCAACCACTGCACCACCAGGGAAGCCCCAGTAGGGGTGTTAAGAGAGAAATAACAGACCAATGTTAGGGGGGCTATTAGTTTGACATTTTACTACCTTTCCACACATACTGTTCACTTTATATTACACCTTTGTTAGACCTTTAAAATAGTTTAAACCTTGTTTAATTACAGATTTTGGTCACTCTGTTTCTTGTTTTGTTGAGAAGTCAAAGGGCCTTTTAAAGCTGGATTTTTTAAAATGAGGTATTATATTTTCATAACTCAAAGTCTGCATAACTATTTACTTAGATTTACCAGGACTGACACTTCAAACCAAAACACTTTCCATTTCTTTGGTGCTAATTTTCATAATTTTTTCCATTTCCCAGTGATTTTCTCATGGGGGGGGAGATATAAAACCATTTGTACATTTACAGCTTCAAAATAGTCTATTTATCTATTTCAACCACAACAATAATCCTATTTCAACCAAAACAGATGTTTTCTTTTCCAAGCAGATAGGCAAATATTTAAAAAAGAAAAGAATACATCATACAACTAGACTCTGACTTAGAAAATGTTAGCTGGGTATCATAGTTCATTAAATGTTCTGTCATCTAATCCAAGATTAATCCCCTTTCCTGGTTTATAGGAGATGGTCCTTTTCCTGGTTTGATTGACATGGTTGGTGATGGAGGATTAAATGAATGTTAAGCGAGTCTCCTGGCTTGTCAAGGATTTGCCGTGTTTTGGTTATGAAGATCTACCTCCAATCACGAAAGATTTAAATTTAGATTACTTTGAGGAGGCAGCTACATTTGTGCAAAGTCACCCAAAGGTGAGTGGAATGGTGGAGAGAAATGTGTTTAAAATGAACTCATTAGGCAAATCAAAACCATCTCACACCTGTCGGAATGGCTGTCATCAAAAAGATAAGAAACAATAAGTGTTGTCGAGAATGTGGAGAAAAGGGAACCCTCATGCTCTTTTGGTGGGAATGTAAATTGGTACAGCCGCTATGGAAAACAGTATGGAGGTTCCTTAAAAAACTGAAATAGAACTACCATAGATCCAGCAACTTCACTTCTATATATTTTTCTGAAGAAAATAAAAACACTAATTTGAAAAAATATATGGACAACTATGTTCATTGCAACACTGTTTACAATAGACAAGATGTGGAAGTAATGTAACTGCCCATCAATAGATGAATGGGTAAAGAAGATGTGGTATAAATATACAGTGGAATATTAACTATAAAAACGAATTAAATTGCGGGACTTCCCTGGTGGTCCAGTGGTTAAGACTCCATGCTCGCAATGCAGGAAGCCCAGGTTTGATCCCTGGTCAGGGACCTAGATCCTGCATACCGTAACTAAGGGTCCACGTGCCGCAGCTAAAAGATCCCACATGCCACAACTAAAGATTCCACAGGCCACAACAAAGATCCCGCACGCGGCAAAGATCCCACCTGATGCAACTAAGACCTGGCGCAGTCAAATAAATAAATAAATATTTTTTTTAAAAAAAATGCAATTACCATTTTTAACGACATGGATGGACCTAGAGGGTATTATGCTAAATGAAATAAATAAGAGAAAGACAAATACTGTGTGATTTCACTTATACATGGAATCTAAAAAACAAAACAAATGAACAAACATAACAAAACAGAAACACAGTCATAGATACAGAGAACAAATAGGTGGTTGCCAAAAGGAAGAGGTGTTGGGGTAGGAGAGAAATAGGTGAGGAAGATTAAAAGGTAAAAACTTCCAGTTGCAAAATAAATGAGTTACAGTTGAGGAATGTACAGTGCGGGGAATATAGTCAATAATTACATCTTTGTATGATGACAGATCGTAACTAGATTTATCATGATGATCATTTTGAAATGTATGGAAATATTGAATCAGTATGATGTGTAACAGGAACTAACATAGTGTTGTAGGGAAAATATACTTCAAAAACAAACAAACTCATAGAAAAAGAGGTCAGATTTTTGGTTACCAGAGGCAGGGAGTGGGGTGGAAGAGAATTGGATGAAGGTGGTCAATAGGTACAAACTTGCAGTTGTAAGATAAGTAAGTACTAGGGATGTAATGTACAACATGATAAATATAATGAACACTGCTGAATGTTATATATGAAAGTTGTTAAGAGAGTAAATCCTAAGAGTTTTCATTACAGGAAAAAAATTTTTTGTTTAATTTTGAATCTATATGAGATGATAGATGTTCACTAAACTTATTGTGATAATCATTTCATGATTATGCTGTAAACCTTAAACTTATATAGTGCTGTATGTCAATTATATCTCACTAAAACCGGAAGAAAAAAAAAAGACAGAAACAGGCTCATAGATACAGAGAACAAACAGGTAGTTGACAGAGGGGAGAGAGGACAGGTGAAATGAGGGAAGCAGATTAAGAGGTACAAACTTTCAGTTATAAAATAAACAAGTCATGCGGATGTAATGTACAGCATAGGGAAAGTAGTCAATAATATTGCAATAACTCTGTATGGTGATCATTTCATAATATATAAAAATATCAAATCGCTGTGTTATATACCTGAAGCTAATATTATATTTCACTTAAAATTCAATTTAAACATTCTTAATAAAATAAACTCATTAGGGTTCAGTTTTATATACAGTAGTGTGTATATGTTAATCCCATGCTCCTAATTTATCCCTCTCCCCCTTTCCCCTTTGGTGAACATAAGTTTGTTTTCTACATCTGTGAGTCTATTTGTTTTGTAAATAAGTTCATATGTATCCTTTTTTAGAATCCACATATGTGATATTATATATTTGTCTTTGACTTATTTCATTTAGTATGATAAATAATCTCTACATCCATCCATGTTGCTGAAAATGGCACTATTTCATTCTTTTTATGGCTGAGTAATATTCCATTGTATGTATGTATCACATCTTTATCCATTCTCCTGTCAATGGACATTTACATTGCTTCCATGTCTTGGCTATTGTAAATAGTGCTGCTATGAACATTGGAGTGCATGTATCTTTTTGATTTAGAGCTTTTGTCTTTTCCAGATATATGCCCAGGAGTGGGATTGCAAGACCATATAGTAACTCTATTTTTGGTTTCTTTAGGAACCTCCGTACTGTTCTCCATAGTGGCTGCACCAATTTACATCCCCACCAACAGTAGAGGAGGGGTCCCTTTTCTCCAGAGATTTTCTGAATTGGGGGAAATGGTTTCAATAGGATTTTTAACCTTTCTCTTAACTTTCTTTTACCCAGGGCTGCAACAAGAGCAAGTGGACCCAAAGCTATATTCTCTGGTGAATAGCTTTTTGAATCTACTTTGTCATTTTGCAGGATTTAAAAAAACAAAGGAAGGATCCCAGTTACATAATTCATTTTTCTTGTGTGACTGTTTTTTTTTTTTTTTTTTTCCGGTAGCGGGGCCTCTCACTATTGGGGCCTTTCACTGTTGTGGCCTCTCCCGCTGCGGAGCACAGGCTCCGGATGCACAGGCTCCAGATGCACAGGCTCAGCGGCCATGGCTCACGGGCCCAGCCGCTCAGCGGCATGCGGGATCTTCCCGGACTGGGGCACGAACCCGTGTGCCCTGCATCGGCAGGCGGACTCTCAACCACTGCGCCACCAGGGAAGCCCTGGGTGACTGTTTTTAACCTTTGAGTATCTGAAACTCAAAATGTACTTGATGGGAAATACATCAAGATATTGTGAGTTCATTTGCAGAGACAAGCAGATTTCTGTTTATATAGTGGTAAATAGTTTATATGGTGTTAAATAAAACATATTTATGGTCAAAGTTTACCGCTGCAATGACAAAAAGGAAGCAGAAGTAATGTTCTGAGCAAGCATGAAGATAAAATTGATTCATTAATGATATTTCATTATTAATACTAACTCCTTATGGTATAATCCATAGTTTTGAGTAAAAGGACTACTCTGCTGGGTTATGAGATATGTTTAAGGATTAGATGCCCATTACAGTCACATCAACAAAACTGGTAGAGACTGTGGCAGGTGAAGAAGAATCCTAGTTTGCAGAACTGTGGAGATGTGGAGATCTGAAAAAAAAATGAAAAAAACCTACAAGAACAAAAGTTGGATATGTTATGAATATACATTTTTTTCTTCAGTAAAAATTTTACTTTTTCCTATTTTTAGGAATTGATTAAATTACCTTTTTCAAAGTGAAATTTATTTCTTATTTCAAAATTTAAAACAGGCTCATTATAGAACAATCAGAAAACAGACAAGCAAAATGAACCTTGTATTAGTCAGCTCAGGTTGCAAGTAATAAAATACCATAGACTGGGTGCTTAACAGAAGTTTGTTTTCTCACAGTTCTGGAGGCTGGAAATCCAAGATCAAGGAGCAGACAGGGTTGGTTTTTGGTGAGGCCTCTGTTCTTGGCTTGCAGATGACCAGTGTCTCACTGTGTCCTCACATGGCCTTTCCTTTCTGCACACCAGTCCTGGTGTCTGTTCCTATAGGACCCCAGTCCCATTGGGTTAGGGCCCCACTCTTATGGCCTCATTTAACTTTAATTACCTCCTTGAAGGCCCTGTCTCCAAATACAGTCACACTGGGGCTTAGGCCTTCAACATATGAATTTTGAGGGGACACAATTCAGTCCATAACAAACATTAAAACCTCCTAATATCTTTTTTATTTTAAATTGCATGTAACTTTTATATATTTATTTATTTCTTATAAATTTGTTTATTTATTTCTGGCTGCGTTGGGTCTTGGTTGCTGCATGCGAGCTCTCTCTAGTTGCAGCGAGTGGGGGCTACTCTTTGTTGCGGTGCGTGGGCTTCTCATTGTGGTGGCTTCTCGTTGCAGAGCACGGGCTCTAGGTGCATGGGCTCAGTAGTTGTGGCTTGCGGGCTCTAGAGCTCAAGCTCAGTAGTTGTGGCTCATGGGCTTAGTTGTTCCGCAGCATGTGGGATCTTCCCAGACCAGGGCTCAAACCTGTGTCCCCTGCATTGGCAGGAGGATTCCTAACCACTGCACCACCAGGGAACCCCCCTCATAATATCCTTAATAATACCAATTCTCTGTTGTTGACATTTGGGTTTTCTTTTCGCTGTTAAAACGTTGAACATATATCTCTGTGCATATGCCTGATTATTTCTTCAGGATGAAGTCCTAGAAGTGGAACTGCTGGGTCACAGAGGTGCAAAAGTTTTTAAAGCTTTAAAATTGCCAACAGCCTGCGGAAAGGCTGTATCAATTACAAACAGCAGTGTATGTATGCGTCCCCACTTCTCCATACCCCTAGCAACTCTGGACATTTTTAGTTTTTGGCTAATTTGATAGTTGGGGGTAAAAAGACACCTCGGTTATGTAAAACCAGCATTTCATGCTTCAGCCGCCTCAGGCTGCCTGAAGGGGTTGGGAGAAGCTTACTGAAGAAATGCAGCCGTGTCTGGGTATCCTCAGTCGGACAACTAGGTAAATTACAGCAGGGAGTCAAGAGAACGGGAAGGGCAATCTGCGAAGGAAGGGAATTTTTAAAGTTCCTTTATGGGGTGTGGCAGTTGTTACAGGGAGGTTTCAAAGTTTTAAACTTTAAGCCGGTACGTCACTCCAGATTAGCTGAAATTACTTTCACAAGGGAAAAAGACATCTCCCAACCACTCCGCGAGGTTACGCTCTCGACCCCTCTGTGCCACCAGTTGCTGCGCTTGCAGTCCCTGGGTAGCTAGCAACCGCGGAGCGGGAGGACCCCGGCGTACACCGCGCGGTCCCACAATGCCCTGCTTGCGCCACACTGAGGGCGGAGAGAAAAGACCGCTGCCGGGGTAGGGATCCAAGGAGAGCTCCAAGAGGTGCGCATGCGCACTGATCCCGGCGGGCCCTAGCAACCAGAGCAGTGACAGTAGCAACCGCCGGAATGGTGAGTACCCTCCAGGCCTCGTAGCCAAAGCTGAGAGAAGATTGGAAGTGGAAAAGGGTAACTGGAGGGTTGAGGATGGCGGAGGTCCTCAAACAGCGGAAGGGAGTCGGTAGCGGATGCTGGCTCGGTAGATTCTGAGGCCTAAGGCGAAAGAGAAGCCCTGGCATCGGGTGGTGTGGGGCTGATTGGAGGTTGGGTTAATCTCTGCCAGAGACTCTGGCAGAGAAAAGGGAGGGCAAAGAGCAGAGGGCAAAAAGCAAAGAGCGGAGTAGAGTGGGAAAGGTGATGGAAGGGGGAGTGTGAATAAAGATATCTTTTTACATGGAAGTAATCCGCCCCCCCGGCGCCGGCGAGACAGAGGGTGGGGTTGGTTACGAGAGGAATGTGTATAACACTGATTGCCTCAGTATTTGTAACCTGTGATACGCCCAGGTTGCCCTCTGAATGACTGTCAGTTCAGTTATTAGTAACATTGTAACATTATAAAACCCTCTCTAACACAGCATATTAGGGTAGTGTTTCTCAAATTTCAGTATGCATGAGTATGACTTTGGCCTAAGTTGGAGTGCAGATTATGAATGTTTAATTAATTGGGGGGGATTCAGGAATGTGCATTTCAAATGATTCTAAAATTGGAGGGCTCCCACAACACTTTGAGAAATACTGCTATCTTAGACTTGAAATCTGTCGGCGGGCTATCTAATCAAAGCTCTTTATGAAGTAATGGTTTTACTTAGTGATGCTCCTCAACTCCTACGTAAAGTGAGCACTCTCTTGCTTACATACTTGGTAGATCCAACTAGTAGTTGAAAAAGGGATGTTGTTGGTTAGTTACAGACCCAGCCAAAGCTATTTAGCAAAGTATATGATTGTCCTGCCTGATGGAAAAATTTTTTTTGATGTTGGGGGTAGGAGTTTATTAATTAATTTATTATTATTTTTGCTGTGTTGGGTCTTCGTTTCTGTGCGAGGGCTTTCTGTAGTTGTGGCAAGTGGGGGCCACTCTTCATCGCAGTGCACGGGCTCTCTTGTTGCGGAGCACAGGCTCCAGACGCGCAGGCTCAGTAGTTGTGGCTAATGGGCCTAGTTGCTCCGCGGCATGTGGGATCCTCCCAGACCAGGGCTCGAACCCGTGTCCCCTGCATTAGCAGGCAGATTCTCAACCACTGCGCCACCAGGGAAGCCCCTGATGGAAATATTTATAAAGAATAAGTTTAACTAGTTTTCTTCTTTTTGTGATTCCATTGCTATATAACTGGGCAGAAATTGAGCCCAGGAAATTGAAATGATGAGGAAATCATGCCTGACCTCAACCACGAGATTAAATGCTACTCTTTTTTTTAAAAAAAAATAAATGTATTTGTTTTATGTCTTTTCTCTAGTTGTGGGGAGTGGGAGCTTTCTCTTCCCTACGGTGTGCGGGCTTCTCATTGCGGTGGCTTCTCTTGTTGTGAAACACAGGCTCTAGGCGCGCGGGCTTCAGTAGTTGTGGCTTGCGGGCTCTAGAATGCGGGCTCTGTAGTTGTGGCGCATGGGCTTAGTTGCTCCGCGACATGTGGGATCTTCCCGGACCAGGGCTCAAACCCGTGTCCCCTGCATTGGCAGGCGGCTTCTTAACCACTGCACTACTAAGGAAGTCCAAGATGGTTAGTATTTTTCTAAAACTTCATCAGTGCTACCTGGCTGCAGCAATTATAAATTGTTCCTGGTTGTAAGATGTATCCAAATTTCAAAGATATTAAAATATAAAAGAAGATATAAATCTTAGAATCAATGAAATAAGATATATTTTAATATCAGTGTTGAAAGCTATATGTTTTTTGTAAACCAAGTGGGAGTGAAGTATCTGACATTACATCACGATTTCCTTAATTTCTCTGAGAGATATTTAAATGAGTATTTCTGATTTCAGGAAATTGAAACACTCTCCTTGCATATAAAGTCTCAAAAAAAGAAGTTAATCTTTTTAACGGTAGATGCCAGGGCTAATAATTATTGCATGAAAATTGAGTCAACAAATCACACCAATAAAGACAGCTTTGTTTTTTCTTCTCTTTTTAAGGCGAAAGCAACAACAATCAAAGAAGCCCTAGCCAGATGGGTGAGTTTATAAGTTTTTACTTCTTCTAGAAACTACATAAAGAGAATTTTTGGATAATTATTAAAATATGGCCATTCAATACAAGGGATCTTTGTGGTATTGGAACTGTTTAGCTATCTTGATGGTGTTAGTGGATACATGAGCCTACACAGGTGATAAAATTGTATAGAACTTAATACACACATGCAAACACATTCACACTCGTATGTACAAGTGAGTACAAATAAAATAGGGAAAATCTGATTAAAATCAGTGGATTGCATCAATATCAATATCCTGGTTGTGATATTATACTATAGTTTTGAAAAATGTTACCATTGGGGGAAACTGGGCAAAGTGTATAAGGGATCTCTCTGTATTATTTTTTATAACTGCACATGAATTTTCAAGTGTCTCAATAAAAATTTCAATTAAAAAAATCTGACCGGGCTTCCCTGGTGTCCGCGTACTGAAAAAAAAAAAAAAAAAAAAAAAAAATTAAAAGTAGATCTACCATGTGATCCAGCAGTCCCACTTCTGCATATATACCTGAAGGAAATGAAATCACTATCTCAAAGAGATACCTGTATCCCCATGTTCACTGCAGCATTATTCACAATAGCCAAGACATGAAAACAACCTAAATGCCCATCAGTGGATGAATGGATGAAGAAAATGTGTATTTGTATACAATGGAATATTATTCAGCCATAAAAAGAAGGAAATCCTGCCATTTGCGACATGGAAGGACCTTGAGTGTGTTATGCTAAATGACATAAGTCAGATAGCTAAAGACAAATACTGTTTGATCTCACTTACATGTGGAATCTAAAAAAGCTGAACTCATAGAAACAGATTAGAATGGTGATGGCCAGAGTTGAGTGGAGGAAATGGGGAGAAGTTGGTCAAAGGGTATACACTTCCAGTTATAAGATCAATAAGTTCTGGAGATCTAATGTACAGCATATTTAATAATACTGTATTATGTACTTGAAAGTTGCTAAGAGAGTAGATTTTTTAAAAAAATAAATTTATTTATTTTTGGCTGAGTCGGGTGTTTGTTGCTGCACGCCAGCTTTTTCTAGTTGCAGCCAGCGGGGGCTACTCTTCATTGTGGTGCGCTGGTTTCTCATTGCGGTGGCTTCTCTTGCTGTGGAGCATGGGCTCTAGCCGCGTGGGCTTCAGTAGTTGTGGCATGTGGGCTCAGTAGTTGTGGCTTGTGGGCTCTAGAGCACAGGCTAAGTAGTTGTGGCGCACGGGCTTAGTTGCTCCGTGGCATGTGGGATCTTCCCAGACCAGGGCTTGGACCCATGTCCCCTGCATTGACAGAGAGATTCTTAAGCACTGCGCCACCAGGGAAGTCTGGAGAGTAGATCGTAAACGTTCTCAGCACACAAAAAAATTATTATATGAGGTGCTAGATGTGTTAACTAACCTTTTTCTGGTAATCATTTTGCAATGTATACATGTATCAAAGCATCACATGGTATACCTTAAACATAAACAATGTTATATGTCAGTTATATCTCAATAAATCTGTAAAAAATAGTGATCATTTTGTAATGTATAGAAATATTGAATCACTATGTTGTACGCTGGGAATTAACATAGTATTATAGGTCAATTATATTTCAACAAACAAATTCATAGAAAAAGGCATCAGATTTGTGGTAACCAGAGCCAAGGAGTAGGGGTAGGGGGAATTGGCTGAAGATGGTCAATAGGTACAGGCTTCCAGTTACAAGGTAAATAAGTACTAGGGATGTAATGTACAACATGATTAATGTATTTAACACTGCTGGATGTTATATATGAAAGTTCAGAGAGTAAATCCTGAGTTCTCAAAACAAGGAAAAATTTTTTTCTTTTTCTTTTATTTTGTATCTGTATGAGATGATGGATGTTCACTAAACTTATTGTGGTAATCATTTCATGACTTTGTAAGTCAAATTGTTATGCTGTATATATTAAACTTATTCAGTGCTATATATCATTATATCTGGAAAAAATACACAATACATACACAAAATACATTTTTAAAAAGTATATAGTAATATTAGAGAGGAAACTGCCTTGTAAAAATGCATTAAATATAAACAAATATTTTGAATATAACATTCTATAAAGTTTGAACAGTTGTATTTCAGCATTATAGATAGAATTTCCATAGAGTGTAGAGATGGCTTCTCAATTTCTATGCCCAGTGATAACATATTTGACTATGTTATCAGTTGTTTTTTTGTATAATAATATATCTTTTGCTTTTGTAGCTGGGCTTTAAATAAAAACTCTTTCAAGAAACTTGGTGTCTAGGGAAAATAGACAAAAGGGTAGGATAATGAAATATTTGAATTTTTATTTTAGTGCTTATAAACTTCTTTGTACTCTAATTACATTAAAAATTTTTTTTCTTCTTAGTGAAAGATTTGTTTTGTTTAATTAAAAAGTGTGCAGTAGGCTTAGTATTAGATTTGATTTCCTTCAATCAGATTTTAGGATTTTATTTTATTTATTTATAATAACAAGTGGTTGGTTGTTTTGGTTTGGTTTGTAGGTTCTATTTCTAGATTACATTATGGCCATAAATCTTTGACTTTAAGATTATTTGAAGACATTATGCTCATCCTTGCACTCATTAACCCAACATTTATTAAGGATCTACTTGGTGTCAGTCTCCCATCTCCTAACCTATAAATGTATGGCACAAAAAAAGTGCTGAGTGAATGTGTATTAGATCTCTTTCAACTGATTATATATTTTCTGTTATTGATGTGTTATGATTTGATTTTTTTTTGATTTGATTTTTTAAAAACAAGCTTCTTTTGTGTCTAATATCAAGTTATAGAAAATATAGGAAAGCAAGAAAATGGTCCCTGAGCTGTAGGATCTTCTTGTTTTGTTAGAGAGATAGAGCTAACTCTAAGTATTGAGGTACTTAGAAACTATTATTAGGCAGCATATCCTGGTAATTAAAATTTAAACTGCATACTTAGTACTGAAATTAAACTCTAAGGTAGAATTTAGTAGTAAATTATTGTAGAGCAAGTAAATTTGACCTCAGCTTTGTCATAAAGAGAAAATCTTCCCAAATTCTTGGTATTTGGCGGTTCTAGCTCTGACTAAATTGTATATAGGAACAGAAAGATGAGATGACAGAAAGAGTTGATCTTATAGGTCTGAATCTGATACTTAGGAAAAGTTTGTTTAGGGACAAGGAATTCTTCCCAGGAAAATGTTTTTGTTGTTGTGTTTTGTTTATTAATTGATAGGCTCTAAAAGGATTTTTTAAATTACGGAAATAAAAGTTATTTTCTTTCCTCCTCTTTTCCATTTGGTTGAGACCTAACAGTGAATTATCTGAATCAGCCATGTATAAAGTTATCAAGTTCAGTAAGTAAATGTTGTCAATAAGTAAACTGTCAGGAATGTACAGAATTATTGAATTTTAATAATTGTTTTGAAATAAACATTGAAAAGCCTTGAGAAATTTTGGCCTTTTTTAGTTCCACATTTGGATTATTTTCTTCCAAATTAATTTTTAACATAGGAAGAGAAAACCAGTCAGAAGCCATCCGAAGCCAGAGAGATAAAGCTATATGCCCAGATTCCCCCTATAGAGAAGATGGATGCGTCCTTGTCCACGCTTTTTAATTGCGAGTAAGTTCTCTTGTCTTTTTTCGTCCTTTCTAGTATTGCTGTTAAGTTTCACTTCCTTTCCTAAATACACAAACTAGAAAAATATATTTATTTTCTTGATCTTCATTTCCCTTCCTTCCTTCCTTCTTTCCTCCCTCCCTCCCTTCTTTCTTTCTTTTTCTGCTTCTCACTTTGGCAAAGCCAAACATAAAAGATTATTGGTTTCTACGATTATTAATAGAGTAATCCTGAATAATCCTGTACTGTATTTTTTAAATATTTTTTTGGCAGTACTTGGGCCTCTCACTGTTGTGGCCTCTCCCGTTGCGAAGCACAGGCTCCCGACGTGCAGGCTCAGAGGCATGGCTCACGGGCCCAGCTGCTCCGTGGCCTGTGGGATCCTCCCGGACCAGGGCACGAACCAGTGTCCCCTGCATCGGCAGGTGGACTCTCAACCACTGCACCACCAGGGAAGCCCTTGTATTTTTTTACAGTATAATTTTTACAATATGCCTGGAGAATAGGAGAAGCTATCTCTTCTCCTATTTCTTTCTTTCTCCTGTCTCTTAGGAGAAGCTAAATAACACAATTAAACTATTGCTCTGTCATAAAATCTAGTACTTCCTCTTGTAAGATTATCCACCAAAGTCAATACTGTACTTACTCAGAGGCATAGAGATACTGCTTTAAAAAATAATTTTCAAACTATGAAAATACATTGTAAAGCACCTAGAAGGGCTTCCCTGGTGGCGCAATGGTTAAGAATCTGCCTGCCAATGCAGGGGACACGGATTTGATCCGTGGTCTGGGAAGATCCCACATGCTGCAGAGCAACTAAGCCTGTGCACCACAACTACTGAGCCTGTGCTCTAGAACCCACGAGCCACAACTACAGAGCCCACATGCCACAACTACTGAAGCCTGCGTGCCTAGAGCCTGTGCTCCGCAACAAGAGAAGCCACTGCAATGAGAAGCCCACACAGCGCAATGAAGAGTGGCCCCCACTCACCACAACTAGAGAAAGTCCGCGCACAGCAACGAAGACCCAACGCAACCAAAAATAAATAAATAAAATAAATTTTTTTAAAAACCAGCCCTCTTTAAAAGTCATGAGGGACACAAAATAATTTTTTTAAAAACCTAGAAAATATTAAAAGCACAAAGAAAGGGAAATAATATCAACCAAAATTTCACACCTTTTGAGAACCAGTGTTAGCATTTTGTTTTTTATTTTATTTTATTATTTTTTTAACTTTTTAGCCGCACTGCAGGGCATGTGGGATCTTAGTTCTCTGACCAGGGATCAGGGATCTCACCCCTGCCCCCTGCAATGGAAGCACAGAGTCTTAACCATTGGACTGCCAGGGAAGTCTCAGCATTTTGATATAGAGCCTTCTAATTTTTTTTTCCTAATTGGGATCAAGTTACATTTATTTGTAATCCTATTTATCCAAGACTTTAAGTATCAGATCTATATTTATTCCTTTTAACTTACTTTCTAAATACACACTTTTTAGCAGGGTTCTGTGGCTAATTTGAGGCAATTGTACCATGATACCTTGTAACCGTGCTCTCAGACTGCAGTGTCTTGTCAGGGGTATAGAATGTTACAGAATCACTTGGGGTTTTTTCTGATTTCTTCATCCTGTGTATTTCTAACTCTGCTCCCCTGACTACCTATATAAGAATCTCCTTGTGCAGTAGATATGTCCCACTCCAAATTTATAGAAACAGAATCTACTGATGAAACTAGGTATCTGTATTTATAATAAGCAATCTGAATGACTCTTAGATGCATATTTGTGAACTCATGCATTAGATTAATATCTGTCTTTGGAATTAAAGGGAAAAGCAAACGTATTTAGTTATTGTATGCAACTTGTCCTTTGTGATGAGAACACAATGTATTACATAAAAACCCACCTTAGATGTGTTTTTGGCTTCAAAAATCATAATTTCAAAGAGAATTATTTCAAAGTGGTCAAATATCTTTTTATCATAAAGCCATTTCAAAGGCAAGCATTTGAGAAGGTTCTGTACCCCATACCAAAGTACCTTGGAAACCGCTTAGAAAGAGTCACCGTGTTCATATTTTTGCTGACACTCTTTGAGCAGGTTGCCTAAATAACAATTAAAGAATCATTCCCCAACCGTAGTCCCAGATTTTCCAGTCCATTTTTCACTTTAACTGGTTGTTCTTGAGAATGGGGAATGACTAGAAAATACACAGATTTGACCAGTAATTTACAGCATACAGTAATTGCTTTTAGTGTTTCAAGCAAAAAAAAAAAAAGAAGAAGAAGAAGAATTCCTCTTCAGGTCAAATCAGAAGGATGAGATCATATGTTCTAGAGTCAGTTTTTTGGCGTCTTAAATTTGCCTGTGCTACTTTCTGGTTGTATAATATCAGGCAAATTGCTTAACATCTTTGTGCCTCAGTTTCCTCATTTGTAAAATTTGGATAATAATACTTATTTCATAGGATTGTTCTGATGGTTAAAATAGTTAATACATGTAAAACACTTAGAAGAATACTAGGCACACATTAAGTGTTCAATAAAATTAGCCTTTGTTATATTCTTTGCATGATATTTACTAAGATATTAAACATTTTTGTCAAGAAAGAAAGATTAATAACACGTAATTATGCTCCCTTTAAAAATTTGTTTTTATACGATTAAAGTATGTATAGGAAAAAAATCTAGAAAAATATATACGAACTATTAAAAGTCATTATCTCTGGGGGAATGTGTGGGGTGGTTAGGATTACATAACTTTTTATTATACACATATCATGGACATTTTCCCAAGTTGGTATGTATAGCCCAATATTGTTTGCTTTAGTAGCAGATAGTATTTCATTATCTGTATTCCTCAGCTGATGGGTATTTATAAATTTTTTCCCACTTTTTTGCTATTACAATAATACAGTAAATAATCTAATTCATATATTTTTTGGCATTTGTATTAATATTTCAATAGGACATATTCCTAGAAATGAATTACTGGGTCAAAGAATACATGCATTTAAAAATTTAATAGATCACACCAAATTACCCTCAAAAAGTTTTCTTTGATTTTATACAATAGTGTATATTAACTTTTGTAATCAGGGAAAAAGTATGAAGATTTCAAAATGAAAGAATATATGTCATGTCTGAGAGGGAAAAAAGGATTCAGTGTAAAAGGAAATGTGACTTAAATATCATCTTCTGTGGACACTTGAGGAATAATTTCTGATATACCATTAACATTTTTTTCTTATTAATTTAAGTGTTTCTTTTTTTTTTTTTTTTTTTTAGGAAGCTTTCACTGTCTACAAACTGCATTGAAAAAATTGCAAACCTGAATGGCTTAAGTAAGTGATCCACAGTAACAGATGGTTCTTGGATTTTGTAGTTATTTGGAATAAACATTCCAGAGGCACTACATAATCCTAGAAGCTGGCACCTGTTTTAACCACAGTAATTGTCAGATGTCAGAAAGAATATATAAACCATGTGTCTTATTTAATTATCCAAAGAAAAGTAGAGATAACATGAAACTGGAACAGTTTAAAGACATTATAAAGTTTTTGTAGTGTTAGAATTGAAATATCTTAAATAGAAAATCAGGTTTTTTATATTTTTTTGTTCAGATTTATCTTGTTTCATACTTATTATATTTAAAATTTTATTCTTCACCATCCCTGTTTTTCCTCTGCTCCTTGTCTTTGTTAATGACATCGACATCTTCCCATTGCCAAGGCTCCTTGTGCTAGTTGCCTGTGGCTGCAGAAACTTGGTGGCTTAAAACTGCAGAAATGTATTCCCTCACTGTTCTAGAGGCCAGAAGTCTGAAATCAGTTTCACTGGGCCAAAATCAAGAGGGCCACACCTTCTGTAGAGGCTTCAGGGGAGAATTTTTTCCTTACCTCTTCTAGATTCTGATGGCTGCCAGATTCCTTGGCTTGTGACAGTGTCACTCCAATATCTGCCTCTGTCGTCATATTGCCTTCTCCTCTTTTGTCTCTGTCATATCTTTCTCTGTCACCCTCTTATGAGGATACATGTGATTGCATTTAGGGAACACCTGGGTAATCAAGGATACTCTCCCCATCTTAAGATCCCTAACTTAATCATATCTGCAAAGTACTTTTTCCCCATGTATAGTAACATTCACAGGTTCCAGGGATTAGGATATAGGTATCTTTTGGTGAGCCATTATTTAGCGTATCATATTTCCCTTTACTTCCCTCAAGCCCTACATGCAAGTTCATCAGTAAGTCCTGTTAACTCTATTCTTTGAAAGAGCTCTCAAATAATTTGTTGCTTTTCCATTTCCAGGAGCTTCAGCTTTAATTTAGACCCTCATCATCTCCCCCTTAGGTCATATTTTTCAAATGTTTTTTACCACTTCCCACAGTAAGAAATACCTTTGAATTAACGACTCAGTATATATATATTCGTATGAATACACATATCAAATATAGCATATGCATATGAACTGGATTAAAATTTGTAAAACAATAGTTACCCTTATAGCATAGGTTCCAGTATAAATTTTTTTAGCGTGATTTCATTGTTTTTTAAATGCTTGTCACAACCCACTAAGTTGATTTCACATGACCCACAGTTTGAAAAAACACTGCCTTACAACTTCTGTTATAGCCTCCCAATTGATCTCCTTGTCTCCTATCTTTCTGTTCTTCCATTGACCTTCAGCACTGACACCAGAGTTTTCTTTTTAAAAATGTTCTCATTATCATTCCTCCAGATCAGAGATCTTTAATGCCTCCCCTTTGCCTAGTAAAGACCAGATGCCTTAAGATTGCATTCAGGGTCATCTAAAAGCTTGTGACATCCTCTTCACACCCAAACATATAATTATTTTTTTATGACTTTGTGCACTTGTTAATGCAGTGCTTTTCATTGAGAACAGCCCCTTCCTCTAGCAGTAAAACCCTACAAGAAACAAAATTAAGATTAAGAATGCCAAGTTTAGGGGCTTCCCTGGTGGCACAGTGGTTGAGAGTCCGCCTGCTGATGCAGGGGACACGGGTTCGTGCCCCGGTCTGGGAAGATCCCACATGCCCGTGAGCCATGGCCGCTGAGCCTGCGTGTCCGGAGCCTGTTCTCTGCAACGGGAGAGGCCACAACAGTGAGAGGCCCACGTACCGCAAAAAAAAGAAAAAAAAAGAATGCCAAGTTTAAATGTCATTTAGAGGGAGACCCCTAAGACTTCTTTAATCTCCATCATCATAATAATTACTCTTTCTTGGGAACATTTATAACAGTCTACCTTAGATTATAATAATAATTACTTCATATAGTTATTGTAAAGATTAAATGAGTAGTGTGTATAAAGTTCTTAGAATAGTGCCTAGTGCATATAAATGCTCAAGAAATATTAGCTGTTATTATAGTTAGTGAGGAATATGTTCTGTCTCTTCAGATAACGAGCTCCTTTAGGGCAAACATCACATCTTATTAATCTATCTTCTATTCCAAATCTCCATCCCCCCCCAGTACTGTACTCAAAGTTGCACTCAGTATTTATATAGTGCTGGAGAGGAAGTGTTTCCTATTAGAGTTGTGTATAAGATGATTCAGTCTATTCCATTTTTCACTGACTCATTAAACAATTTGTTTCATTTTATTCCCTATTCTTTGCCTGTATTTGAAATAACTTGCTTAAAGGAGACTAAATTGATAACATTATTTATCAGTATGGATAACATGCTTTTCTTTCATAAAAACATGACTGTGACAATATGAAAATGAAAGTATGTAAAACCTATATAAGGCTGGTAATGGGTTTGAACTCATATTCTCTTTGGTCAATTGGTAGTGACTCTCAGGAAAGTCATATGAAGAAGAGTTCCAAAAATTCAGTGGAAAAGAGTACCTTGATCAATTATTGATGTCTGATGTAGGCATGGAATGAGAGAGAATAGGCATTTGTACCATGTATTTGCTATATTTGATGCATCTCAGTTTAGTTCTGCTTATAACAAATGGTATTTCTGCAGTCTACGGAGAGAATACACTTTGTCTGTGACTATGAAGCCAACTGATTCATGCAAAAGATTGAATATATGACGCTAGCTTGCCTCCCACCCCTTTCCTTTCATGAGCACTATAGTCTTACCTACTACGCTGTGATAAGAGGATCTGAAATAAGTAGGTATTCCTATTTAACAGTGGGGTTATAAGGCAGAATAACTCTAACAGCAATATATATTGTTTCAAGACTGTGACTAGAAAACTGTATGACATGACTATGTTCAAAACTGTGACTAAAAGCTGTACAATGTGAATACTAATAGTCTCATACTAAAGATTAGAAAGTAAAGTTTCTTGGTAAAAAAGTATACTCCTTTAGTTTACTAAAACTTTAAGATATTGTTTTGATTTCGTCAGGACCTAAGAAGAAAAAAACCATGTTTTCCTTCTAGTGGTGCTCTCTACTTATGCAACATATAAAATATGGAAAATACATAATTCTGTAATGTTAGAAGAGTTAATCTATTAAGTTTGATATCATAATTTACTTCCCCATACAGCAATAAGATCTCTTTAGACTTTCATTGCCATTTTTATGTGCATTTTTTAAAAAAGGAGTTGTATATATTTAAGTTAGATACTATCTTTAAAAGATTTGTATATATATCTGTTATCTCTAATTTCTGGGATCAGTTCTTATCTTAGTTGACCTAAGTGTATTTTGACATGGATGATTTCTTTTCTCTTTGAAGCAATTTCAATATTGGATTTCTAGGACACTGTACCCTTCTGATTTTCTCCTGCCTTTTTGGCTACTTCTTCCCAGTCTCATGTCCTCAAATTTTAAATGTTGGAGTATCTGGGGACTCAGTTCTTGGATCTCTTCTCTTTTCTGTCTTCACCTACTCCCTAGATTATCTCATCCAGATCATGGCTTTACCATCTACATGCTGATGGCTCCAAAATTTATATCTCTAGTCCATACATCTCCTCTGAACTCCAGATTCACACATTCAGTTGCCCGACATTTCCATTGGATGTCTACTGGACATCTCATACTTAACATGTCCAATACTGAGTCCTGATGTCCTTCCCCAGCCCTAGTTAACCCAACTTCTTGTGTGTCTGTCTCAGATAGTGACAACTGCATTCTTCTAGTTGCTCAGGCCAAACTCCTTGGTAATTTCTTGATTCCTCTCTCACTATATATGCCTGATACACACACACACATACATCATTTATTTGTACTTACCATGGATTAGGCCTTGTGCTGAATATTTTAAACAACTATCTCATTTAATCCTTATACTCTTATAAGGTAGATCCTATACTTCCTCATTTTACATATGAGAAAACTGAGATTCTAAGAGGTTTGGTTACTTCCCTAGAGAGTTAGGATTGGAACTCAGTTATGGATTTGTGCTCTTAACGATTGATTTATGGATGTTATAGAACAGTGCCATCCAATAGGATTATCTGCACTGTACCGATGTAGTTGCCACTAGCCACATGTAGCTATGAAGCTCTTGAAATGTGATTAATGTGACAGAGAAACACTGAATTGTTTATCGTATTTAATTTTAATTAAATAGCCACATGTGGTTAGTAACTACCATACTGGACAGCATAGTTATAGAAGTTTAAGTTGTGAAAATTAAATGTATATCTTATGCATAAGTAATCACAGTAGATTTTTAGGACAAAAGTGAGGTTTCCTGTGTTTTACTAGAAATCTTTTAATTTTGAAAAATAATGTATGTACATGGTTTTATGCACATAGTTCAGAAGAGGATACAGTTAAAAATGTCTTCCTCCAGGGACTTCCCTGGTGGTCCAGTGGGTAAGACTGCACGCTCCCAATACAGGGGGCCTGGATTCGATCCTTGGTCAGGAAACTAGATCCTGTACGCATGCTGCAGTTAAGAGTTTGCATGCAGCAACTAAGAGTCCTCATGCCACAACTAAGAAGCCCACATGCCTCAACTAAAGATCCCTCATGGGCTTCCCTGGTGGCGCAGTGGTTGAGAGTCCGCCTGCCGATGCAGGGGACACGGGTTCGTGCCCTGGTCCGGGAGGATCCCACATGCCACGGAGCGGCTGGGCCAGTGAGCCATGGCCGCTGAGCCTGCGCGTCCGGAGCCTGTGCTCTGCAACGGGAGAGGCCACAACAGTGAGAGGCCTGCGAACCGCAAAAAAAAAGATCCCTCATGCCGCAATGAAGATCCCGCATACCGCAACTAAGACCCGTTGCAGCCAAAATTAAATAAATAAATAAATATTTAATAGATAAATAAACATAAATAAAAATATCTTCCTCTGACCATAGACTGACTCTCAGTTCCTCCCCCAAACCAACCATTTCTACTTTTCTCTTCCAGAAATAACCTATAGATATAAAAATAGAAACATTCTTTTAAAAAATACAAATAGACATTTTTTAACCAATCACAATCTAATTATTTTAAGAAATGAAAGCAAAAGATTTTTAAAATACTGATTCATTTGATTTCACTTCTAATCCTTTGTAGAGCAAGATGGACCAAATATGTTTTCTATTTTCTAGTGTAAGTCTCATATTATAAGAGGTTTGAAATATATATGCTCCCAAATTTAAAGTTCAAATCTTCTTTACTCGTATTTTATCCTTGTAGTATTAAAACCATGCATTTCAAATAGCTAACCATTTAAAATTTAACATTGACATGATGTGCAATTGTAGTGTTTACCTTAGTGATATGTCTATGTTGTTTCTTACTTGATTACCATTTTTTATTAATACAGCCTTTTTTATTATATAAGAATATTTATTATATAAATGTATTTTTAATTTAAAAATTATTATTATTTTTTAACTTTTTGGCTGCATTGGGTCTTTGTTTCTGCACATGGGCTTTCTCTAGTTGCAGCGAGTGGGGGCTACTTTTCGCTGCAATGCGTGGGCTTCTCAATGTGGCGGCTTCTCTTGCTGTGGAGCACGAACTCTAGGCACAAGACTTCAGTAGTTGTGACACGCGGGCTCAGTAGTTGTGGCTTAAGGTCTCTAGAGTGCAGGCTCAGTAGTTGTGGCACATGGGCTTAGTTGCTTTGTGGCATGTGGGATCTTCCTGGACCAGGACTTGAACCCGTGTCCCCTGCGTTGGCTGGCGGATTCTTAACCACTGCGCCACCAGGGAAATCCCTATATAAATGTATTAAAGCTTTATTATATTAGATTTATAACAATTGTGTAATATGATTCTAATAAACCAAAATTGTTTTCTTTCCTCTACAGAAAACTTGAGAATATTGTCTTTAGGAAGAAACAACATAAAGAACTTAAATGGACTGGTAGGTTGTTATTTATTACTTAAAAAAACATACACTCTTTTTCTTGAGTATGCAAATAATACTTGTCTGTTGCAGAAACTTTACAAAATAGAAAAGCAAATATAAAAATTACCTATAAACCACAGCTAACATTTTGATTGACATCTTCCTTGCCTGTTTTTCCTATTCTTTGGTGGGTATGTAGAAAATGAAATCATATCATATATATTGTCTTGCATCTCTTTTTTTTACTTAGTATATAAAGATCATTTTTATGTCATTCATTCATTCAGCAAATTCATTCAATATATTTCCTGAATGCCTACTTTTAGCCAGGCACTGTTCTAGGCACTAGAGATACAGCAGGATATAAAATAAAGTCCTTGCTCTCATTGAATTTAAATTATAGTGGAGGGAGACAGACTAGAAAATAACTGCATAATAATACATCAGGTGGTGATGAATGCAGTGAAGAAAAACAAGGCATATATATTCCAAATAGATAATTATTTCCATTAAATTTTACTGTTAAAAATTATCTCAAGTTTCTGCCTGGCCAGAAAATTTTAAATTCTAATTTTATATTTTCCTAATTTATATATTTTTCCAAATTTATGTTATCTTCCTATGTGGTTAACATGTCATCTCTATCTTTGTAGCATTTATATGGATTTTATGGTGATAGTGGAATAAAATATAATTATTGATTTAAGAAAAACAAAAACGAGGCATATAAGAGAATGTAGATTGATGGGAAGTCCTCTCTAAAAGTGAGAATGTAGGCTCTAGAGCTGACCAAGGGACCAGTGCTCCAGACTGGTGAGGGACAGCAAGTGCAGATGTCTTGAAACTGAAGCTCCT
The DNA here is from genome assembly GCF_003031525.2 of Neophocaena asiaeorientalis asiaeorientalis. Lineage (NCBI taxonomy): Eukaryota > Metazoa > Chordata > Mammalia > Artiodactyla > Phocoenidae > Neophocaena > Neophocaena asiaeorientalis. The sequence continues at coordinate 5,927,791 of NW_020172456.1, read as the reverse complement.
TGGTATGCTTGAGTAAGAGCAAGAGTTGAATGAGGGAGAATTGTCCTCATTGAGGTTGGAGAGGGAGCCAAGAACCAATCCTTATAGGACTTGGTAAGATTTTAGATTGTTTTCCATGTGGATTGCAAAGCCATTGGAGGTTTTTTTTTTTTTTTTGTGGTACGCGGGCCTCTCACTGTTGTGGCCTCTCCCGTTGCGGAGCACAGGCTCCGGACGCGCAGGCTCAGTGGCCATGGCTCACGGGCCCAGCCGCTCCGCGGCATGTGGGATCCTCCCGGACCGGGGCACGAACCCGTGTCCCCTGCATCGGCAAGTGGAGTCTCAACCACTGCGCCACCAGGGAAGCCCCATTGGAGGTTTTTGATCAGAGGATTTTATTTAAGTTTTTAAAATAATTTTCAACCATACTTTTAAAATGACAGCATAATAGTCTATTTTATTGATGTACCATAATTTATTTAAATAAGTTATTATTCGTTATTTATTTACAGTTTGGAGTTATTATAATCAATGCTGTTATAAATCTCCTTTTAGCTATATTATTGCACACATCTATGAATGATTCCTTGGATAAATTCCTTGAAATGGAATTGCTGGGTCAAAAGTATGAATTTCTTTTAAGGCTTTTGTGACATATTATCAAGTTATCCTTTGGAAAGCTTGTAACAATTTATACTACCATCAATAATGTATGAGGGTTTTCGTTTCCCTTTACCAACCTTGGGCATTTTTAAATTTTTTTGAAGTTTTTGACAGTGTATTTTATTTGTATATTTATTGGCCATTTCAATTTCCTTGCTAAGTTGAGATGAAACAATATTGTAAAACTAGGCAATTTCAGAAAAGATGAAACAAATTTCTTTTTCTTGTGTACGTTCCCCAAAAGATAATAATTTTTTTTAAGTGCTAATTGTTATCATAAAAACCCTGAAATATTTTGTAACTTGGGTTTCCTGTCCCCTTCCCAAGCCCGTTAATTCTAGCCGTTCTTCATAAGAGTCAATGAGGCTGAAACTGCAGTGCTTCCCAACAATAACCTCCCAAGACCAGACAGGCTAAAATGACCATTCTCTTTCCCCACCCATTACAGAAACAGCCAAAACACGTGAATAGGAGTCAGTGTTCAGAGGTGCAATTTTGGAATTATCTTCAATTATCTGATAATATTCCCACATCTACATGTCTACTTACTGACATAAATTTATAAAATGCTTGGAAATTCTTAGAGATTACATTCTGTAGTTAAATAAAGGGAGTTTTCTCCCCCAAAACAATAACCAGTAGATGAATTATTTGCTTTCTAGCTAGATGTGATGAATAAAATCCTAATGATCTATAAAAAAATTTTTTTTTGATGTTCTAAATGATTGGTAAATGTAACGACATTTTGCCTTCTCTTCATTCTGTTAGCCTTAGATGGTAAAAATGTCATATATAGGGACATTATTCATAATGGATAAAATATTATAGTACAAAAATTCAGAATTTATTATACTTCATGCTAAACATTACTTTGAATTATCTGTAAAGGAAGAGTTTGCAAATAAATATACCCCTAAATTTTTAGGGCCAATATGATAAATGCTTGATGTTCCCCCAGGTATTTACAGAACACCAGATTCTCAACTATTGATATGGTGTATAATTTCTCCCATGAAATGTAATATATACCTAGAAACCACAAAGAAATTGTAAATATAGGATTAAAGGCATATATGGAGATATTATCTAGCTGAACCATCACTTACTTAGATCTCTTTACTTTCTATAGACTGCTATCAATAACCCCCAGCAGCTGGTTTTTTCCCCAGGATATGTGTGTGTGTGTGTGTGTGTGTGTGTGTGGGTGTGTGGGTGTGTGTGTGTGTGGGTGGGTGTGTGTGTGTATACATACACCAAAAACATTTAACCAGTCCAAAAGCTTTACTACTTATGCAAAGATTAAAGAAAAATATGTCTGCATAGGGATACAGATGGTGGACTTCAGATAGGGTCACATGCTGAGTTATTCATCTAGACACATCAGCCTCATAGCATGATTTGAATAGCTGCCTCAATAAGTTACAAATAGCGACTCTAATATGTGCAACATGTAATGTTAAATTGAAGAAAAGGAGTCTATTTAAAACTACTTAGGAAAACTGACTATTAAGGTACATTATAAGCCTGTTCTTATATGTGATTTGCTGGCCTCTGCTTTCCTTTCGGATCTCATTTCATATTACTCTTCTTCCTAGTTGGTAATCTCCAGCAACTGGCCTTCTTTCTCTTTCTTGAACATGCCAGGTTCATTCCCACCTGAGGACATTTGTACTTGCTGTTTCCTCTGCCTTAAAAAACTCTGTTACCCTGGATTTCCACATTACTGGCTCCTTAACTTTCACACTTCAGTTCAGATGTCACTTCCTCTAGAGACCCAACTATCCTATATCTAAAGCAGTCCTCTAGGCAATAACTCTTATCACCTATAATTTTTTTCCATTTTTCTTATTTGTTTGTTTTCTTTCCCTCTCTCTGTCTCTCCCTCTGTCTCTGTCTCTTTCTCTCTGTGTCACACACACACAAATTCTGATAAGCACGTCAGTTCTGTTCATCACCATCTACACTGGTGTTTTATACATGTAGTAGGCACTCTATAAATATTTATTGTGACTTAATAATGCTTTGTAATATTACTAATTAGAAAAACTATTAGGTTAAAATTTTAATTCTAAGAGTCATAGATGTAATTGTATTTAAAAAACAAATCAAGCAATTCATAAATGTATGAAATACACTGTGAAAGTCTTTCCTCTCCCTACCTCCTCAAGTCCATGAGGTAACAGAAATAATATTGGTATACTTTAAATTTTTTTCTGTGCACAAATAAACAGATATCTGTGTGTGTGTTTGTGCGTGTGCATGCGAGTGTGTGTGTAATATATATTTGTACTGATAATATACTGGGCATATTTTTCCTGCTTTTTCATTCAATAATATATCAGGAATATCCTTCCATGTAAAAACAGGCAGATTTAATGCATTCTTTTCAATAGCTGTTGTTTTCTACGTTATCAGTGTATGGCAATGTATTTAACTATTCATATATTGCTGAACATTTAGAGTGTTTCCAGATATTTTATTGAAGAAGGGGCGTCTGTCTGTCTGTCTCTCTTTTTTTTGCTATTACAAATCATGCTGTAGTGAACATCTTTTTACATATATCCTTTAGCAGTTATTTGAATCTTTACATGGGCTAGATTCCTAAAAGTAGAAAAGCTGAGGTTATTTTTGTGCATTTAAATTTTTGACAAGTACCTCAGATTGCTCCCACAATGCTTATGCCAGTTTCCACTTCCATCAATGGTATAAGGGTGAGGATTACTCCCTCCACCCTCAACATCCCTGAGTATTATCCATATTTTTAATATTTGCCAATATGATAGGCAAAAAAGGAGTATTACATTGTTTTAATCTGTATTCTTTAGTTAGTTGTGACTTTGAACATCTTTTTATATACTTATTGGTTATGCATGTTTCCTCTTTTGGAAATTGACCTAACATCTTTTACCCATTTTCTACTTTTATCTTCTTCTTATTACTAGGCACTCCTCAATATTCCTAATGTTTATCTAGTATTGATAATGTTATTACTATTATTGTTGTTCCATTTATGAACTGTGTAGCAGACTCTTTACATGCATTATCTCATTTGAAACTCACAACAAGTAGATAATATCCTCATTTTAAGATAAAAAATCCTCAGTCCTTGGGCTTCCCTGGTGGTGCAGTGGTTGAGAGTCCGCCTGCCGATGCAGGTGCTTCCCAAAAAAAAAAAAAAAAAAAAAAATCCTCAGTCCTCATTTTAAGATAAAGAAACTGAGGCTCAGATAGTTATGTAAAATGCCCAGGTATAGTGAACAGGTGCTGTTAAACCCTATTGCTGAGATGAGCAGTCTGTCAATAGCTATCAGTGTCTTCAATGTGTATTTACTTTGTCCCAACTATTCTATTTTTTTTTTTTTTTTTTTTTTTGCGGTACATGGGCCTCTCACTGTTGTGGCCTCTCCCATTGCGGAGCACAGGCTCCGGACGCGCAGGCTCAGCGGCCATGGCTCACAGGCCTAGCCGTTCCACGGCATGTGGGATCTTCCCGGACTGGGGCACGAACCTGTGTCCCCTGCATCGGCAGGCGGACTCTCAACCACTGCACCACCAGGGAAGCCCTGTCCCAACTATTCTATATCGAAGAGTTTTTCATACTCACATACATGAACAAAGATGGTGGACCAAGTACATTCATTGAAATATAGCTTGTATAAAAGACTGCAACAATCTAAGTGCCTATCAGTAGTAGACGAGCTAAACAAAATATATCAAAGGGGAAAATGAGGTAGGACTTACCTATATGTGCTGAAATAGACTAATTTGCAAAGTATATTATTAAATGAAAAGAAGCAAAGTGGATATTTCTATGTACATATATGCATAGAATATTTCTGATGATAGCTGTTACCTCTGGGGAAGGGAACGGGCGTGGGTGAGAAAGAGACTTTTCATTATACTTGTTTGCACTATTTGATTTTTGTTATGTTGTTATCTTGTGTGTTACTCTTTTTTAAAAAATATTTAATATTTTTATTTAGGTGATGATTATGTATGTTACTCTTTAAATTAAAAACAACTAATGATCCCCCTCAAAATACAAACAAAATACTTGTGCGCTTATATTCATAGCAGCGTTATGCACTGTAGTCAAAAGATGGAAGCAACCCAAGTGTCCATCTACAAATGAATAGCTAAACAGACAAAAGAAAAGATGATGAAGGAGAGAAAAAGGGCAGGAGGGAAGAGGAAAAGGTGGAGGACTTAGTCAAATCTAGGTAATCTGATTACAAATTCCATACTGCAATTTAATGCAAAGTTTTCAGAATTATTTAATATATTTTCTCTTACTTTGTCACTTGTCTTTTTACTTTATTCATAGTTGCCGTATGGAGTTTTAAATTTTTTATTTGTCAAATCTTTATAACAACTGTGTTTTGTATCTTATATAGAAGGTCTTCACTTCTAGATTATGAAAAAATCATCTTATATTTTCTTTTAGTACTTCTATTGCTTTTTAAGTATAAATTTAAAAAGTTTATACCTTTAAACCATCTGGAGTTTATTTTTGCAAATTGCATGTGACAGATATCAGACCTTATTTTTTTTCCTCCAAATGGTTAGCCATATATTGAAAAGTCTCATTTTCCTACTGTTTGGAAATGCCACATACTAAATAAACTCTTGTATATGCATGGGTAGGTTCCTGGATGGTCAAGTTTTTTTTTTGCGGTACGCGGGCCTCTCACTGTTGTGGCCTCTCCCGTTGTGGAGCACAGGCTCTGGACGCGCAGGCTCAGCGGGCATGGCTCACAGGCCCAGCCGCTCCACAGCATGAGGGATCCTCCTGGACCGGGGCACGAACCCGTGTCCCCTGCATCGGCAGGCGGACCCTCAACTACTGCGCCACCAGGGAAGCCCTCTTTTTTTTTTTAAGGCTAATCCTTTTGGCAAGTGTTTTTTATTTATTTTATTTATTTATTTAAAATATTTATTTATTTATTTAGGCTGTGCAGGATCTTCAGTTGTGACATGCAGACTTCTTAGTTGCAGCATGCAGATCTTAGTTGCGGCATGTGGGATCTAGTTCCCTGACCAGGGATCGAACCTGGGCCCCCTGCATTGGGAGCATGGAGTCTTACCCACTGGACCACCAGGGTAGTCCCTCAAGTTTCTTTCTGTTTGTTGTTTTACCTATATATTTCAGTTCCAATATCATGTTGCTTTACTTTTCTTTCACTTTATAATATGTTTTGATATCTATTGAGACAGGTCCTCTCTCTTTGTTCAAAATATTTGTGGCTTTTCTTGGACATTTATTCTTCAAGAGAAACTTGAAAATCAGTCTATCAAGTTTGTAAAAAATAAAATCTCATTGGAAGTCTTAGTAGAGTTGCATTGAATCTATAGATTGACGTGGAGAGAATTGATTTCTTTTCATTTTAGAAAACCGAACCTCTATACCTATTAAACAGTAACTTCCCATTGTCTCCTCCCACCAGCTCTGGCAACCACCATTCTACTTTCTGTCTCTATGAATTCGACTACTCTAGATATCTCATATAAGTAGAATCATACAGTATTTGTCTTTTTGTGACTGGCTTAGTTCACTTAGCATAATGTCCTCAAGGTTCATCCATGTTGTAGCATATATCAGAATTTCTTTCCTTTTTAAGGATGAATAATATTCTGTTGTATGAATAGACCATATTTTGTTTATCCATTCATCCATCAACAAACACTTGGGTTGTTTCTTCCTTTTGGCTGTTGTAAATTATGCTGCTATGAACATGGGTATCCAAATATCTCTTTGAAACCCTACTTTCAATTATTTTGGATATATGCCCAGTAGTGGGATTGCTGGTTCATATGTTTTTAATTTTTGGATGAACTGCCAAAATGTTTTCCATAGCATCTACACCATTCTACACTCACACCAACAGTGCACAAGGGTTCCCATTTCTCCATATCCTTGCCAATACTTGTTATTTTCTGTTTATTTGACAGTAGTCATCCTAATAGGTATGAGGTGCTAGCTCATTGTGGCAGCCTCCTTATTTTACAGAGTTAGAAACTAAGAAGAGAAGTGATTTATTCACATGCAGAAGCAGACCAGTTTGCTAAATGCCTGTTCATTCAATGTACAGTTCTCCAAAGGGCTAGTTTATTGAATGACAGATTTCACTGAATTGAGTCACACAGACTTAGCCAGTTTTTATTGATTAACAGTCACCAGATTGCTTCACCAGAATTTTGTCTTTATTACCTACTTACAAATATATAGAAAATTGTGTTGCTTGGAATGGTTTCAACACCTTTTAAACTTTTCTTTAAGATTTTATTTAGTGTTAATTTTAGTGCAGCTGTTTTATCCCAGCTGTTAGATTTGTCAGTCCATCTTTGTAGAATGTCAGTTTCATATGTTAGACACTGATCACTTCTCAAATGATTAAAACACATAAAAATAGTAATCTAATTGAGTTGGTTAGTGAATTGTTATATTTAGGGGAGTAGGAAAAACAGTGGAATAGATTGAAAATGTACTGAAAGACAAAACTATGCCCTGGACACCCAAAATCTATACAACATTTGTTAGTCAATATACATAAGAAATTCTCATTCTGCAATGAGAATTTATATTCCCAAGTAAAGTCCCCAAATGCACAGAAATTTGGCATGGCAGAACAGCTGCATCCAATTGGCTGAAAACTAAACTGAAACTCAATTAATGCTTGTAAGGAATGAACAAAGCAAAACAGACATCTTCAGAAGTTATCCTGTCTAAAGTAATTTCTATCCTATCCTATCTAAAACAAATTGCTATAATTTGTAAGTAGTTAACCAGTTTTTCAGTAAATCAGTAAAAGAGTAAATTCAGCAAATTGGCTGTTTGGAGAACTGATCAAATTGGCTATGTGAAAACTGACCAAGAGTCCTCATCTGCACATGTAAAATGACACTAAGTAAGTGGCAGAATCCAGAATTGAGCCTAAACTTTCTAATTAGTATTATTTAGTCACTATTTTTTCTGCTGCCTCACACTTTCAGTGCCAGGATGGACTGATTTAAAAGTTTATTTTACTTTGAAATTGTTGTTTCTCCTACTTAGAAAGTTGAAACTAAGATGAATTGTGGGCCTTGGGATGACACACAGAACTAACTCAGACCATTCCATTCTCAGCTTTTCCCCTTGGTTCCATCTGTATGGAAAATGCATTAATGATCTTTATCCAGAGTACATTTATTCTCTTTATAGTCTTTAAAGGGACAGTTACCAGGACATAGACCTGGGTCCTACATTCTAACATTACCATGTGGATGTAGGTAAATCCTTTTGGGTTAAGAGGGGATTGAACATCGAACTGATTCTGCCTAGTCACTTTTTTGTTTTTTAAGGAACAAATAATCACTACATTTTGTCTTTTGTATATGAAAGAAGGAAAAGTTTTTGTGCCACTATTGATTGTATCTAGCAGTTAAGAGTCAGTATGACATAATCATTATAGTATAATGAAAAGACTATGGGTTTTAAGTTGAGTTTTATACATCAGAAAAAATAAGGTGAATTGATGCATAGATAGCAGGATGGATAGATGGACCAGATATGTGACAGGAAAAGGATAGTAAAATGTTAATGGTAGAAGCTGGGTAGTAGATATATGGGTATTTACTGTAATATTCTTTCAACTTTTTTATGTTGGAAAGTTTTCATAATAAATATTTTTTTAAAACCCTGAAATTTAGACATAGGTCTACTATTTAATAACATTGTTGGGAATTCCTTGGTGGTCCAGTGGTTAGGACTGTGTGCTTTCACTGCTGTGGGCTTGGGCGCTATCCCATCCTGCAAGCTGCGTGGTGCAGCCAAAAAAAAAAAAAAAAGCATTGTGATCTTAGAAAAAGCCCTTAATCTATCTAGAATAGAAATCAAATAACCTGCTTTGCCTATCTTAATTAAATAAGGATCAAATAATACAATGTATAGGGAAGTGATTTGAAAAGTATATTATTCAATAAAAATGATAAAATAGGGCTTCCCTGGTGGCACAGTGGTTGAGAGTCCGCCTGCCAATGCAGGGGACACGGGTTCGTGCCCCGGTCTGGGAGGATCCCACATGCCGTGGAGCGGCTGGGCCCGTGAGCCATGGCCGCTGAGCCTGCGTGTCCGGAGCCTGTGCTCCGCAGCGGGAGAGGCCACAGGAGTGAGAGGCCCGCGTACCGCAAAAAAAAAAAAAAAAAAAAAAGATAAAATAGTGCTCTTAGGGCTTCCCTGGTGGCGCAGTCGTTGAGAATCCGCCCTCCGATGCAGGGGACACGGGTTCGTGCCCCTGTCCGGGAAGATTCCACATGCCGCGGAGCGGCTGGGCCCGTGAGCCATGGCCGCTGAGCCTGCGCGTCCGGAACTTGTGCTCTGCAACGGGAGAGGCCACAACAGTGAGAGGCCCGCGTACTGCAAAAAAAAAAAAAAATAGTGCTCTTATTTCCTCTCTTGGTGATTTCAGTAGGTATTCTTAGTTCAGATCAGTTTGAAGAGAGGAAGAAAATGTTCTACTTGGCTTTCTTAATGAGAAAAAACTCCCACACAGCCTTCAGCTCTCCTGCCAGTGGACAGGTTGGTCTCAGTTCTCTCTGAAGGCCATTGTCTTTATGTTTATGAGGAGGGGGACAGAAGGAAAAACTTAAAAATAAGTATGTAAATAAAATTGCTTTCTTTTTCAGGAAGCAGTAGGGGACACGTTAGAAGAACTGTGGATCTCCTACAATTTTATTGAGAAGTTGAAAGGGATCCATGTAATGAAGAAATTGAAGATTCTTTACATGTCCAATAACCTGGTGAAAGACTGGGGTAAGTGAGGTTGTCTTTGCTAACTTTCTACCTCATGTTTATAGAAAATAGCCCTATAGGGAACAAGATACGAAATGGGGACATTTCTTTCTAAGCACAGAGGGAAATAGCTATAGGAGTTCCTATATTTCATCTAAACACTTGAAATTTATATTTAAATACTTACTTAGAATGATTATAATTGAATAGGTCCTGGTCCTATTAATCATGAAAAAAATTAAACTATTGTCCAAAGGCCAAAAGGAATCGGTTTAATAATTCTTGGGTGGAAGACTTATTTAACATATATATTGCTTTTCTTTTTTATTGTACATTATCCATTTAGCATTTTAAAGCCCTATTGTGTGCCATGAACTATGCCAGGCTGTTGAGATACATAGTTGAATAGGACATTATCCCTGCCCTCAAGGAGTTCACAGCTTAGTTTTAAAGCCCTATTGTGTGCCATGAACTATGCCAAGCTGTTGAGATACATAGTTGAATAGGACATTATCCCTGCCCTCAAGGAGTTCACAGCTTAGTGGGAAAGATTATGAGTTAATAATTGGAAAACTGTGTGATAAGTTCTACAATAGAGGCTTGAATGAGTTGCTTTAAGAATTTAGAGATGAGGGAATGGTAGAGACAAAGGCAGTTTAGTTTAGCTGATACTGATGTAGTACAGTATAGAGAAGACCTGTCACTGGAGATTGATTTGTTGATTCTGAACCTCATTTCCTCTTCTTATCCCATCCTTAGATTAGCATAAAGGTAGAAGAGGTATGTCTCGCTTTCCCTCCCTTTCCATAATGTCTTCAGAGAATGACTTCATATGGTATAATGTCCCCTACTTCCTTCAAAATCTTAAACAATGAATTGTTCTGAATAGTCACAAACTGAGGGCTAGTGATACTGAGATTCACCCTTCAAAATCATAAGAGTAAAACTTGCCATTTTAATATGGAATGTATTCTTTGTACTTGTAGGTGAATTTGTGAAGCTGGCAGAACTACCATGCCTAGAAGACCTGGTGTTTGTAGGCAATCCCTTGGAAGAGAAACATTCTGCTGAAGGGAACTGGATTGACGAGGCAACCAAGAGAGTACCCAAACTGAAAAAGCTAGATGGTGAGTGACTCTGGGCCAGCTTGGAAATGTTTTCTGGGTGTAAGAATTGAACTTGTAGCATGGAATCATGAAAAGGAGCAAAACTAAAGAAAATGATCGGTTATCTCTGGTCGCCAAGGCCACTTCTGTCTGTAGGAAATTTTGTGGTCCCAGTTTGGGCCAGAGTGAGATGAAAGACTTCTAGAATATTTAGACTGGTATAAGATCATCACTAAACCAAAAGCTTATAAGAAAGCTGGGTTCATTCTCAAGTCCCAAATGTATTATTTTGCAAAATAATTAGACATAAATAGTAAGGAGTTGCTTTTTCACAATTGGATCAAAATTATAATGTTCTCTCTCCCTCTCCCCCCTAATTTTAGTTTCTCAATACCTAAGATAGGTGAAAATGTCAGGAGAGATCCCTGACTGACTGGGTTCAAGTCCCAGTTCTAGCTTTTTTGTCATCGGGCTGGTTAATTCATCTCACCAAACTTTGTTCTTTTGTCATCTGAAAACCAGAAATAATAAAAGAGTCACAGACCTCCCTGGGTCTTTACTCCTTCCAGTGGTCCTATGAGGAAGCCAGGCCATTTTTACCTTAAACCTACAGAATGTTACATATCAATCATATCTCAATAAAGTTGGGGGGAAAAGATAATGAACATATATATCACCCACCAAAAATTTCCTTTTGCCTCTTTGTAATCCCTCCCTCCTGCTGCTCACCACCATCCCTCCCAAGGCAGTCACTGATCCGCTTTCTGCCCCTATAGATTAGTTTGTATTTTATAGAGTTTTATATAAATGGAATCATGCAGAATGTTCCCTTTTTTCCCTCTGGCTACATACCTAGCAGTAAAATAACAAAGACACTAGACTGCCTCTTGTGGGAGGTACAGGAATAAACAGGAAGAGGCAAATGGGTTTCTTAGATACTGGTGATGTTCTGTTTCCTAAATTGGGTGATGGGTATACAATAATTGGCTTTGTTACTCTTTATTTATATTGTATCTATATGAATGAATATTTCATAAGTTAAAATAGAACAAAAGAGAGGGTACATTAGAGCCTTGGACTTCAGCCTTTTTATGTTCAACTTTGACCTCTAGAAACCATTTGAAATCATTTGTCTTCCTTTCTCATTGTGCACAGGAAGTGAACCCTTCCATTAAGAATGGAAAAGAATCCCTTATATAGACCCTGAATAGACCAAGCCACATTATATACAGGCTTTTGGACCAAATATTGACTTCAGGCCAATCTGAACAGCCCCTAGAAAAACCAGCTGGTCTATCCTAAACCAGTGAGATGGACCAGAACACAGGTGGCCACAGCTGCTAGCTTGCCTCTTTTTGCTCCTCTTCAGTTGCTTGTAAGAAAAACTGAGGGGGCTTCCCTGGTGGCGCAGTGGTTGAGAGTCCGCCTGCTGACGCAGGGGACACGGGTTCGTGCCCCGGGCTGGGAAGATCCCACATGCTGCGGAGCGGCTGGGCCCGTGAGCCATGGCCACTGAGCCTGTGCGTCGGGAGCCTATGCTCCGCAGCGGGAGAGGCCACAACAGTGAGAGGCCCACGTACTGCAAAAAAAAAAAAACTGAGGGGTGCGAAAGAGCTAAAAAAGACAGACAATACCAAATGTTAGTGGAACATGGAGCAACTAGAACTCTCACACCCTGCTGGATAGTAATGTAACTTGGTATAACTTTGGAAAACTGGCATTATCTACATACATATCCCACATGACCCAGCAACTTTTCTCCTAGCTGTATACCCAGAAGAAAAGAGCATGGATGTTTACCAAAAGATCTGTATGACAATGCTCATTGCACCACTATTTTAATAGCTATAAATTGGAAACAACCCAAATGCCCAACAACAGTAGAATAGATAAGTAAATTATGACATATTCGTACAATGGAATATTCAACAGCAATGAGAATGAATGAACTATAGCTTCACACAGTATACATGAATCATATAAACATAATGTTGAGTAAAAGAAGCCAGACACAGAGCGCACGCGACATCATTCTATTCATATCAGTTTTAAAATCAGGCAAAATAATCCATGGTGTTAGACATTAGGATAGAATATACCTTTTGTTGGGGGACAGTGACTGGAAAGGGACCTGAGGAAGTTTTGGGGGTTCTGATAATGTTCTCTTCCTAACCTGGGTGCTGGTTACCAGATATGTTCACTTAGTATACATTTATCAATCTGTACACTTATAATTTGTGTACTTTGTATGTATATTTCAATAAAACATTCACTACCCCCCACAAACAGATGTTGTGGGGAGTACAGAGGGGTAAGACTCTGCTCGTTGCCATAAAGAAGAATCACACAGGAAGAGGCACTGGAGATGGCTCTTAATTAAGGGTAGGGCCTAGATGGAAGGGGTGTTACGGGGGGCATTCCAAAATGGAGGAACTTTGTTAGCCAGGAGTCCAGAAGTAGTAGTCTGCAAGATGAGTTTGGGAGACAGTGAGTTGATCAGTTCATCTGGAGTGGAGGGTGACTGGCTGAAGAGTTAAGACTGAACAGTTGACTAGGGTCAGATTGTGGACATGCTTCAAATGCCAGAGCTCAGAAATGGCTGGCTCTTGGGCCAGTGAGAGCCTGCAGATGTATTTCATTTTCTGTGCCTTGGTTCTTTTTATTTTTTTCCAATTTATCCCCAATGTTTAGTATTTGGGGGAGTAACATAAAAATTCAGATTCTGGCAATACTGGGATTGCGTATTTTATTGTGAAAAATGAATATTTCTTTGTGTTTAACATACAGAGTTTTTAGTGTGTATAGGGCCTTATTTTTCTGCCTGGTACCTGTAGGCATTTTTATTTGTAACTCTGTATTTGGGGACCTGAATATTTATAATTACTTACATTAATCCATTTGGGAATTCTCCTGAGAGGCTTTTGGATAATTAGAAATTTAAAAGATTATTTTATGATATTACTTTTATTATGGCACACTTCTCAGCATCTCAGAACTCCTCAGGTTAACAGAAAAATATTTTCAGTTAGAATTTAACAATCTCTTGAGAATGACCAGTAATAATTTTCTTTTTCATTTTAGGTACCCCAGTAATTAAAGAGGATGAGGAAGAAGATAACTAACACCACATTTTCCACTTTGTGTAACTTATTTAAATGTCATAAGAACAATAGATAAGTTTTGTATAGTTGTCTATTTTAAAGATTCTGTGTGGGGCAAATGGTTCTTAAGATAAAACAAATCTTTCATTCCTTTTTTTCTCATAACCTATTCAGTGTTTCTCCCCCAAAATGATAACACCAACTTTATATATTCTAGTGCTCTTTTTAGAAGCTATAAATTTTCAATTTTTGTCTTCAGTCCCAGTTATGTACTGCGTGGCCCCATCTACTGAAACCTTTATAGACCAGTCGTTTTTAACAACAAAGGAACAAATGTGATTCTTTATTCAGTTTGTTCAGTTTTTTCATTTTTGTTTCTGTTTTTTTTTTTAGGCCAGGCATTTAAATATATACACTTAACTTTTGAATCTGTAGGCCATCTTTCTTGAAGGTCCATCTCTTTATGACTCAGAAGCACAAATGTGTCATGCCTTTGGTTTGGGAAGAGCTCCTCTTAGAAATATAGCAGCAGTCCTAGAATCAAGACTCCAAAGTCCAGTTTGAAAAACTATGGTGAAAAAAGGAAAAATTAGTACCTTGGAGGCCTTATAGCCCATGTTATATTTTCTTATTTGTTGTTCCAAAAGTGTGTGCATTGTCCACTGGAATTTATGTTGTGTTTACCTGCATGTCCACTCAAGTCCTGCAAACAGTCAGCCAGTCATTCCGTGATCCAGGTCAGTGGTTAAAATGACTGTTATAATCACTCCTTTGACCAATACTTTGGCCTTATTACACATATGGACCTGATCTTAGGCATATTTTTTGGTTATAGTTCCTTATATTGGGTTGGCCAAAAGGTTTGTTCGGTTTTTTTCCGTAAGATGGCTCTAGCAGCACTTAGTTGTCTTTAACTTCATTTGAAACAATTTTGTTAGATTGTATTGTGACAGCTGTCATATCATCATGCATTAAAAAAAAACATCAAAATTGGTGAATTTTTGTGTAGCCATTTTAATATTGAAGATGGAAGAAAAAAAGCAACAGTTTTGGCATATTATGCTTTATTATTTCAAGAAAGGTAAAAACGCAACTGAAAAGCAAAAAAAGATTTCTGCAGCCTATGGAGATGGTGCTGTGGCTGATCGAATGTGTCAAAAGTGGTTTGTGAAGTTTCGTGCTGGAGATTTCTCGCTGGAAGATGCTCCACAGTCGGGTAGATCAGTTGAAGTTGATAGCCATCAAATCAAGACATTAATTGAGAACAATCAACGTTATACCACGTGGGAGATAGCCAACATACTCAAAATATCCAAATCAAGAGTTGAAAATCACTTGCTCCAGCTTGGTTATGTGAATCGCTTTGATGTTTGGGTTCCACATAAATTAAGCGAAAAAAACCTTCTAGACTGTATTTCTGCATGCAATTCTCTACTTAAACGTAACAAAAACGTTCCGTTTTTAAAACAAATTGTGGCGGGCAATGAAAAGTGGATACTGTACAATAATATGGAATGGAAGAGATGGTGGGGCAAGTGAAATGAACCACCACCAACCACACCAAAGGCCGGTCTTCATCCAAAGAAGGTGATGTTCTGTATATGGTGGGATTGGAAGGGAGTCCTCTATTATGAGCTCCTTCTGGAAAACCAAACAATTAATTCCAACAGTACTGCTCCCAGTTAGACCAACTGAAAGCAGCACTTGTCGAAAAGCGTCCAGAATTAGTCAACAGAAAACACATAATCCTCCATCAGGATAACGCAAGACTGCATGTTTCTTTGATGACCAGGCAAAAACTGTTATAGCTTGGCTGGGAAATTCTGATTCATCCACTGTATTCACCAGACATTGCACCTTCAGATTTCCATTTATTTCGGTCTTTACAAAATTCTCTCAATGGAAAAAATTTCAATTCCCTGGAAGACTGTAAAAGGCACCTGGAACAGTTCTTTGCTCAAAAAGATAAAAAGTTTTAGGAAGATGGAATTATGAAGTTGCCTGAAAAATGGCAGAAGGTAGTGGAACAAAAGGGTGAATACATTGTTAATAAAGTTCTTGATTAAAATGAAAAATGTGTCTTTTATTTTTACTTAAAAACCAAAGGAACTTTTTGGCCAACCCAATATGTTAGATAAGTAAATATATATAAGCAGTAGTTATATCTGAATTCCTAGCCTAAATGTTGGCCATTCATATTTTCTAAAATTTGCCCTAATAACTTTGGTCTGTTGACCCTCATGTTGAGAGAAGTGATTGTTGTAAGGGTGTAGAACTTGAAAGACTGGATTTGGTACCTTTCAATAAGTGAAATTTAGTATTTCAAAATATATTTTTTCAAAAAGTTTAAGTTAAACAGCTCTTAAAATGAATTATGTATATGTTTGTGGATGGAAAAGAGATGTTTCATTATGGAATCCCAGGCAAACGGCATTATTTTTGAGGATTGCTTCTTCCGTGAAGCATAGCAGGTGATTTAACCTCAGAATTGCAAAGCAATAGTTGGATACAGAGCTTGGAATTTTTCATATAAGAAAAAGTTGTTTTTGGAAAATGCAAGATACGGTAGTCAGTAACCAGATGAAGTCCATAGTAGGCTGTGACTGAGTCACTGATAGATTGCAAAAAAGATGTCAGAGGCCCTCTGCCATATTGTGCCTAAAGTCCCTCAACCAGAAACTATTGGCTCCTATTTCCCCATTTACTTGTGTAAAACTAGTCAAAGAGGGAAGAGTCATTTTTAAAAAGTGATTGCATAAGTAGTCCTGGCTTTCTGAAGTTTTCAGCTGTCATTCAAGTAGGAATTACATGATTTCTCTGAGTCACTCTGATCAAAAGGGACCACTGCTTTGACAATCAATTCTAAATAAAGGTCCAATACTATTTTTAGCTTCCTTTTGCTCTTCCTTACAGTCTGATAGGAAGAAATCTTTACTCTGACTGGCTTATACATTCAAAGCCTTTGACTATTTCTTTTGTGAACCATAGGCAATGAGAATTTTCCTTGGTGATGTTTAAACTAAGAAGACGATCTTCTTTTCTTGTACTCTGCACTTCATCTAGTAGGTAAGCTTAAAGCCCTATTGCTAGGTATGGATGTATTTTCTAAAAGTTATGCTGGAAGTGAATATAGTAGGGAATGAATGAATGACTTCATACTGAATTTATTTATAAAATGACTTACAGTGTTGGTGTTTGGTTTTTCTGAATTCTTAATATAGAAACGAATTTTCCCTGTTTCTCCTTGTTTCTTAATGTCTTTTAATCACTGGTAGTTCTCAGAGAAGTGTAAGGTGCTTTTCTGTGTCCATGTCACACAAAATTCATAATTCAGTTCCACTCAACAAATATCGAATGACTTCTGTGCCTCCTTTTCTTGGAATTAAAGCCAGAATCCATGTTATTAGAAAATGGAAGATAAGGTATATGAAGAAGTTCAGAATATTCTCTCAAATCATTCCTTAAATCATCCTTTACTGCTGCAAATTTAGCTGATGTTAAATGCTTTTGGTTTATGCTTCTTGGATTAGATATTTGACCTACTTGGAAGAGATTCTCTCTGTGCTCCTTGTTTAAAGCATTATGCCGTTTTAGTGGATCATTCGATTTCTTCTGTTCTTATAATGATGGAATCAGTACAGTATTTTAATTTTTCACAGGAAATTTTATTTTCGTCTACCAAGGAATTCAGCTTTCCTATTTTCCCTAACATTAAGTTTATGGCTGTATTACCTAGTCAGGTCTTGAAAGGTTTTTGTGTTCTCTGTAAATAGGCGTTTGTTCCTTTAAACCAGAGTTTCTCAACCTTGGCACTATTAATATTTTAGGCTGGATAATGTTGTGGGAAGGGGGGCTGTCCTTTGTAATACAGGATGTTTAGCAGCATCTCTGGCTTTACACATTAGATGCCAGTAGAACCCTCTCCCAAGTTGTGACAATCAGAAGTGTCTTCAGACATTGCCATCTATCCTCTGGGGCAGAAGGGTGGGAACAAATTCGCCCCCGGTTAAGAACCAGTGCTTTGTAGCAACATTCCTTTTTCCAAGGTCCATTTATTTTCACTCTGTAGCCATCTGCTACCTGAGTTGTTATTTGAGAGAAGGTGATGTATTTAATAATCGTGGATGGAAGGAAATGGTCACCGGTGTTTTCCTTTGTCATGCTCATTTTAATAATTTTCACATAACATTAGAAACTCAGGGCTGGAAGGTTCAACTTGTTTTTTAGCAGGGCCTCAGCTTTTATTGTTTAGCATTCTTATCTTAGGACAGTAATTATTAACCTACCTCTCTCCTACTATCAACAAAATCCAACTTTATGATAGATTTTGCTTTGTCTCTAAAGTTTAACATTTTAAGTGTACTTTAGAAAATGGATCATCCTTCTTAGGTGTTCATTCTTTAAGTATTCATTCATTGTCCAATAATGCACAAATTTTGTAGACTGTAGCAGTCCTTAAATACAGAAAAATATTGTATAAAATTTGGTAATCATATATGAAAGTAGCTGGTGTAGACACCGATTCTGCATGTGGACCGAAGACTATCTGGTCATGATAACTGGCCAGTAACTTGGTATGGTACTGGATCTATTCCACAAATAGAGGTGGTATAAGACACATAAATGTGGTTCCTGTATAGAAAGAAATTTTGACTTGAATAGATGCTTCTTCTGATACCTCTTACCAGTGGTCTGAAGTGGAATAAAGAGGAGTAAGAAATGAATCTTAACTGTTAACTTATTCTCAGAGTTGGTGATGTGTAAGTAGAGTCGAAGGTGGTTATCTATGTGACCCAGAATCTTCCAGCTGGATTTTTCTTAGGACTAAATGGAAAAAAGTATAGGGCCTAGAGAGGTTGGATTAAATCATTAACTTTAAAAAATTGGGGGGGAAGTGTCAAAGCATCAATCATGAGTAGTCTGATTGTCTAACTGCAGTCTGATTGTCTGCTCACAAAGACCTTACATTGTTAAGTATTGGTAAAGGAGGAAGAAATAACTGCTAAACTGAGTTACCCTTTACCAGAAATTAATTTCTTTGGCACACATTTTCTTTATTTGGGCTGCTTAACGTGCCTGTAAATAATTAAATATAAAACAAGATTCAGTGTAGCAGAGTTGGTGCTTCTGACATAGCTAACAACTTGACCATATTCCTTAATCTTCATTTTAGCATGAGTGTTTTTAACTATAAAGTAAGTGCAATAAAAAAATTAAAGGTATTTTTTTTAAAAATCACTGAACTTTTAGAAATCCCTCATCTATATCTCTATTCCTGCCTTTTTATCAACCATTGACTTCAAAGAAAGAAAACTGAAAAACTAGACTGAGTCTTACCTTTTTCTAACTTAAGATAAATTTTCACTTGACACTTGGAGAAGTCATAACTGGATTCTAGTTAATTTCCCATATTGGGCAGGTTAGAAGGGAACCAGCCAACCAAATTATGATCTACCAAATTTAACCAGGGGGTGGGGGAGAGTAAGCTATTTTTCAGTAGATTTGCACTTTAAAATGAACTGGATGTTGGTTGGTGAAAAGTACTCTCAAAGGGAAGATGGGTAAATACCTAGCCTGCATGTGGATATTAGAGAATCAAACCTCATCCTTGCTCATTCTAAGCCCACCTGAGCAGTAGTTGTGTGTCAGCATAATCAGAGCCAGGATTTCCCTACTTCCTTACTTGGTGTCATCTTCCATGTCTGCTACATTAAGTCATCCCTCTGGGGGTATATCAAGAATTTCCTACTCAGAATAGAAACTTTGTGAGTTATCTTTCCTACATCTAGATTTTAAAAATTAATTTAGATGTTGGCTAGATTAAGCTGTGGCTAATGTTACAAGGGTGGGGAGTTCTTTGCTTGTTTGATCAGCAGGGTACCTGCCTCTGAGGTGCTATTGCCTAGAGTGATCAATCCCATCAAAAGACTGGTGAGTTGGTAGCTGTAGAGAATATACATATGGCCAGCTTCTCCCAGGGTGTCAGTCATGATCACGAGCATCACTCCAGAATCTTTGGCTTCTAGAACCAACTCCATTCTGAAGAACATTTTAACATCTATTAATACGTCGGTAATAATCTTTTATATGCAGGAATTTTGCAGCATGTCTTTATGACTAAACTTACTGTGTTAAATTATTTAGAAATGTTGAGTTTCTGAATGTTATTTTGTGAGATGTTTTAAAATAGTAATAAATCGTGTTATTTTATAAAAAAATTAATGTGTATCTTTTTTGGTTACATGTCCATTAGTTTTACCTAATATAGAGCAACTATGTGAACTTCCAATGATATTCAGTTCCGAAGCAGCTCAGTGTTTGGATAACATATTCCACACAGCTTGTGTGTGTGAGAGAGAGAGAGAGGGAGAGAAAGAGAGAATTGGGGATTGACTCATTTCTTTATGCCCCAAATTTTTTTTTCAGTAGTTTACTACCAATGATAACCTCCTCTCTCAAGTTTGTAAGTCTTCCCCAGAAGTTCTCTGGGCACAATTTCAAATGACTAGGATCCTGGAAGGCACTTCCAGCAAGTTACTACTGCACTTGGTTATTCCTAGTCCTCTCCTGACTTCCAGAAGTGTACAAGGTTAAGGTTGGCTGATGATAGGCCCTTGATTTGTGGTCTGGAATGACCTGACGTTGGCTAGCCCTTTTTTGATACACAAGAAACAGGAAGAACCCAGCAATAAATAGCAGTAATATTACACATTTTCCCAGCACATATTCTGTGCTATTATCAGTCAAATGTAATTTTGGTCACAGAATGGGAATATAGTGCAGTTTCTACTTCTTTATTCCACAATTCTTGGGTTGTGAGGACGTTTCTCTCCTCCTTTAAAAGGCAGAAAGATTTTAATTTGTGCCTATTAAGAGAAAACCTTAGGCTTCCCTGGCGGCACAGTGGTTGAGAATCGGCCTGCCAGTGCAAAGGATACGGGTTCGAGCCCTGGTCCGGGAAGATCCCACATGCCACAGAGCAACTAAGCCCGTGCGCCACAACTGCTGAGCCTGCGCTCTAGAGCCCGCAAGCCACAACTACTGAAGCCGGAGCGCCTAGAGCCCGTGCTCCACAACAAGAGAAGCCACCGCAATGAGAAGTCTGTGCACCGCAACGAAGAGTAGCCCCCGCAAGCCACTACTGAGCCCGTGCTCTAGAGCCCACGAGCCACAGCTACTGAAGCCTGCTTGCATAGAGCCCATGCTTTGCAACAAGAGAAGCCACTGCAATGAGA
This sequence comes from Neophocaena asiaeorientalis asiaeorientalis, assembly GCF_003031525.2. Taxonomy (NCBI): domain Eukaryota; kingdom Metazoa; phylum Chordata; class Mammalia; order Artiodactyla; family Phocoenidae; genus Neophocaena; species Neophocaena asiaeorientalis. The sequence goes on along the minus strand of NW_020172456.1, from coordinate 5,906,940 downwards.
AGCCTGCGCACCACAACGAAGAGTAGCCCCCGCTCGCCTCAACTAGAGAAAAAGCCAGCGCGCAGCAACGAAGACCCAATGCAGCCAAAAATAAAAATAATTCAAAAAAAGAGAAAACCTTAATTCAGAGCATAAATAGCACGTTATTTTTAGTTAATTGTTTCCTAGAACAAAGGGGGAACATCTAGAATTCTGACATTTTTTTCTGCCATATACATGTATTACATTAAATATATGTATGTATATGTAGATATATACAATTATTATATATAATAAAAAGATCCTAAGTGATGACCTTCCCTTCTAAAATGCAATCAACTCGACAGCCATAAAAAGATGGCATATCCCTATGTACAGGTAAAGTATGCCCATAACATACTGGGTGAAAAAAGTGAAGAACCTATTATTTCTTTTTGTTGTAAATGTAGTGTGTGTGTGTGTGTGGTGGGAGGAGGGAGTATGTTTATGATGGAGTGTTGGGGAGAAGGTAGGAGTGTGTGTGAAGACAGGACTGAGAGGTATGGAGAGCGTGTATGGAGCGCCATGCCTGTGGGAATGGAGGAGGAAGTTATGAGTGGGGAGGAGGGGCAACGGGGACATTTGTCGGGGGACGTGAAGATTTGCGTGTCTGTTGTGGGGTCCAAGATGTGGAGATGTGTTGAGAAGTGTGAGAGGGAGTCACAGACATAAGTGAGGACGTGAATAATTGTACAGAAAAATCTTAGGACATATACCAATATCAGCCTTCATAAATAAAAATTTTTACCTTGTGATTGTTATGCAGGCCAGCTATAAATTTAAAGCCTTGTTACTAGGGGAAAACCCCACTGAATTCTTATGTTCATTTAATCACTTCTGGATTTACTAGAATTTCAAAAGATGGACATCTTCAGTCACTGAATCTCTGCAACCAAACATGTCTTTAAACTGTATTTCCCTTTTTATATCCTCTTGATATAAATGGCTGCTGCAATACTGAAGCATTAATTTTATACAGGTATGATGAGTTATTCCTGCAGTGAAACATTTTTAGCTGAAAAAAGATTTAAAAGGGAACAAAAGCATTACTAGATAACCTCCTAAACCATTTCAGGATTTTCTAACATCTAATAGTAAGTTAACATTTACTTGTGTCTATTTTGCCTTCAAACATTTGTCTTGTAGAAAACATGCAAAAATTGAATATATTAAAAAGTACTGCTGGGGCTTCCCTGGTGGCACAGTAGTTAGGAATCCGCCTGCCAATGCAGGGGACACGGGTTCGAGCCCTGGTCTGGTAAGATCCCACATGCCGTGGAGCAACTAAGCCCGTGTGCCACAACTACTGAGCCCGCACTCTAGAGCCCGCGAGCCACAACTACTGAAGCCGGCGTGCCTGGAGCCCGTGCTCCACAACAAGAGAAGCCACCGCAATGAGAAGTCTGTGCACCGCAACGAAGAGTAGCCCCCGCTCGCCACAACAAGAGAAAGCCCGCGTGCAGCAACGAAGACCCAACGCAGCCAAAAATAAATTAATTTTAAAAAAAGTACTGCAATTTAAAGTTACATACTATGATATAAAGCTTAAAGTAAAACAACTGAGGTTTGGGGTTTTTTTTTTTCAGTGACATGGGTAAGTCTTCCTAAGAAAAGAAAATATAATAGAGCTTAATTACACTGAAAGTTTTTTATACATGTCAGAAAAACAAGACAATAGAATTTTAAAAATATTTTTATTAATATACATGTATTTGATAACTTCGAACTTAGAACACTTAGAATCAGCATGAACAAGGTAAACTACACTTCAATGACAAAGATTTGAAATGGGGGAACAGATACTGTAACTGGTTCATATTAACCTCCCCTTGCAATCTGTATCTGTATCTTGTCCAGTGAAAACGATTTACACAGCTCTACAAGTGCAGTATTTTTCTAACAACCCATTTTGTAGTCTCGGAACACTTTACAGTTAAACTGATTTAGATGTTTAAAGATGAAAAATAAGAAATTTGCACTCTAAATTTGAATATCTAATTCACATTTCTTTACGTTAATGTAAATCAGGAACAATTTACAGTAAACACAAAAACTATTCACGATAGTAGTAATAACAGTTCACATTTTTACTGAACACTTCTTGTGTTAGCCAGGCCCTGCACAAAACATCTGAACATGCAATATCACATTTAATTACCTCGACGGGAAGTGTCACGAGTTCACGTTTTCCACAACTGATGATGATGCAAGCTGATGACAGCTTGCATTGAGCACTCGTGTCCAGACCTTTCCCTGGCATCGTAGCTAGCATGACTCGTACCGCAGCAGCTCTGGTGCTTGTTTGCACGATTTTACTAATGTCACATGAATACGCAGGCCTGACTTCCCCCCCCCCCCCAAAAAAAACGTGTAAGACAGCACAGAGACAACGAACGAAAGCAGCTGTGATCTAGGTCTGCACTAAAGCCTCTTTTATGGGGACTCAGAAGGACCCCTCCAGGCCTAACTGCAGGAGGGCAGCCTCAGCCTCCTCCTCCTCCTCCTCAGCCTCCCCCTCGCGGATCTGCACCAGCAACTGGAAGAGGTTTGGGGCTGGCCCTTCCGCAACCCCGGTCAGCCACAGCCTCCGGAGGGCCCCGCTGTGGTTGGCCCCGGCAATGACCTGCTCCAGGCGGGCTTGATTCACGTTATCTTTATCTATGGCCCCCTTCTCCACCACCTTCTGCAGCAGAGGCTCCAGACGAATGACATAAGCAGATAACTTTTCTCCCGGGTTCTGGTAAGTGTTCAGAAATCTGACCTGCACATCCCTAAAGCTCTCCACGCTCCCAAACACTTGCTCAAGCGCCTTCAGGCATTCGGCGGTTGTAATCGCAGGGTTGCTGATCTTGAGGATGCGTATGACATCAGCAGCAGGGCCTCTAAGACTCTCCATCAACCGCCGCCTCTTTTCCACATCTGACACCTGCCATTCCTCTATGACCTCATTAGTGTGCTCCAGCCAGGGATCAAATGTCTCCTCTCCAGGCCCCAGGATGTCCCTCCCGGAGAAAAGTGTCAGCTTCTTGTACCATATAGACTCAACAAGAGGCGGAATAACATTATGCAAAATACAGTTTAGCATCTCAGCTGGCATATGTGGGGTTGGGGCCGGAGTGGGGTTCTGAAACCCAAGGACACGGGCAACATCTTGCACGGTCCACCCCTCTCTTGCCAGGAAGAGGTGCAACCTTTCTAGAAATTCAGCATCGGAAGTCGGGGGCTTAAAGACCACTTTCCACACCCCTCCTTTACCTGGCATCTCCCTGGGGATCGCGGTGTAATCGACAGCACCAGTGAGCTCTAACAAGGCTGCTTTGGCATTCTCTTCCCTCCAGAACATTCTCCCAAGCACTCGATAGGGCACCTGGGGCATCGCAGCCTGGAGGGTCTCTTCGATTTCAGCCTCATCACAGTTCACTGGGATCCCCCAGACCAGCAGGGCTCTCTGGGAGTTCAAATCCATCCCCCTACACCAGTCTTCCAACAGTGTCATCGCCATTTTGCCAACTATCAAGGGCCCCAATTTTACAAAATACGGGTTACCGTGGTTCCCTGTGCTCTAGGACTTAGGACAACAGCAGACACTCGCCCGCAATATGCCCGAGGAGTCAAGCTTCACGCCACCACGATTAACAAACGACACCAGAGTCCTGCTCTCGTCCTTCCGCTGCCCCCCAGTGTCAGTCCTCCGCGTTCTCGGAGCGAAGCCTGCGGGATGCTCAGTTACGCGGCCACCGCCATCTTGAGTCTCTGGTCGGGGTCTGCGGGCCGGGTCCTCCACCTGCAGGCAGGGTGTCGCGTCGCAGCTCAGAGGCGAGGAGTGAAGGCGGGCGGCGACGGCTGGAGCCGCCGGGCTGCAGAGGCCGCCGGGGTGTAATCGCGGGGCGTGGTCTTCTGTTCTCAGCCCGGGCGCCAGGCACTCGCAGCTGCTTCCGGCGTCAACCGGGCTTTCGCGGTCGGAGCCGGGCCTTCAGGCGCGCGAGAAGCCGCTTCTCTGCAGACGAGAACTGTGCCGCCCCCGGAGGAAGAGACTATCCCGAGGTCGCAGCGGCGGCAGCGGGGCCAGCCCGAGAGAGGGTCCTTCGCTGGCGCAGGTACCCGTCTGGGCTGCGAGGACAGCCGGGGACCCAGAACACACGCGGCGGAGGCGCGGGTAGGATGCGGAAGCAAAGCTAGAGGCGGCGCAGACGAAGGCACGCCGCGGCGACTGCGCGCCCGAGCTGCTGCACGTTGAGGCGGGATGGCGCAGCGCGACTTCCGGTTGGTCAGACCCACAGCCAGCCGAGACGTTACGACCGCAGTGGAAGGCGGGGCCGGCCGGCAAGCGGCTTTCGCCCCGCCCCGCCCCCGCGGCCGAGCTTGCGCGAGCGTAGCCACGGCAACGGCGGCCCAGAAGACTGGCGAGCCGAGTGCTCCGGCGGCCCGCAGAGGCGAGCGATTGCCTTGGTGCCAGCAAGGGGCTCCGGGCATTAATTTCTCTGACGGCGCGTTTCCTTTTTCACATTTTCCAGATTTTTTTTTCTCACAAAGCACTGTATTTAAAAGACGATAATATAATACCGGAGTGGATTTAAGATGATATGCGTCCGTCAAGGAAGATTGTCTACTCACGTCGCTCGTTCAAGTCAATGCTGTATAAGAAAATACCCTATACCATCTGATCGCACTCGGCAACCTCCGCGAATTTCATCCCAATGAAACTAAAACGTTGGAAGTGTGCCGTGTGTTTGTGTGAGACACTGAGTCGAGACTTTTTCTTGTCTAAAATTTTGTAAGAAGATCTAGATCTATTTAGTAACCTTTGTAGCCAGGCTACATGTGTTATTTCCCTTGTCCTGGCATCACTGACAGTGAGCTGATAAAACAGAATCCTTACGGTTCAAAAACGTCAAGTAATCCCTTGCAAGCAAACCAAGGCCTATTTACGTCAATCCCAGATAGTGAAAATCTCCCCAGAAGGACACAGCATTCAACTCTGAATTTTTAAAACCTTATTTAATAAAAGGTTTAAAGATACAGAAGAACATTCAAAAGTAAATAAGTTACATAGGTACATTACAATCACATCAGCAAGATTTTCTTTAGTGTGTTAATTTTTTTTTATAAAAAGCACACAAAAAATAAAATCTTCAGTCTGGTCTATCACAACTGTACAGCAAAAGAGGTAATATTTATATATATGTACACTATTTTAATATGTAACAGTCTTTTTAAAAAAGGGTGCCACAGGCAGCAAACACACAAAAGGCAGTGTCTGATATTTTTCAAAATAAAAGGAATATACTTATTTATATGCTATTAAAATATTTGTACAATAATTACAGACTGTCAAGGCTATTCCTGTGCTCTGTCCCCTCCAACAAGGCCTTCGACTGAGAGACGAATGAAAAGGTGAAACAGCTGCAAACTGTGAGAGGCAAATATTAACACAGCAAAAATATGGGGAGGACATACAATTGTTTTATAAAAATATGCATACTTCCTATAAACCTAAGGAGTTAGGCTTGCCAGTCTGGTAATAAATACCGTCCCAGAATAGTGAGCCCCAGTAAAAACATACTTAAATAGCTGAGGCTTGAGTATGTGTTGTATTCCTCCTTCATCTTAACATCTGGCACATGAGAAGAGGTTAGGTCACTGAGGCAGTTAAATATAGGGGATCCCTTTAGACATAAGCAGCACACGACCTCTGTGCCAAGGGTGGAAGTGGGGTAGCAGAAGGGATGGGTGTGTACCTTAGTTGTGAGGGGGGCTGCTGAAGGCATGGAGGACAGTGCCTCAGCACTGTCTCCGTGGGTGGGTAAGAGACCTCAGAAACGGTCTAGAACACAGGCACTAGGTTAGTTTCATGCCCTTAGCTGAGTGTAGATGGAGGCTGAGAGATGGATATGTGAGATGGTGTGGGGAGGACATTATAAAGCCGAAGGTGTTTGTCATTTAACTTCTTAAAGCAAAGAGCTCTGACTATAAGAAAAAAGAAAAAACCAAGTAGCCTAATGGTTCACAGAGAGAAAGCACCATAAAGGATACACCTATGCCAGCTTCTATGGGTGCACCTACTTTATTGGCAGGTCACTTGCCACAATTGCATCTGCCCTCTAAACATTTTACCTTTTACCCTGCATTCTAGATACTAATCCATTCTGGAGCATAAACCCTTCTAAAATACGGTGTTGGGTGGGGTTAATACAGAGAGGTACCATCTTGATTTTCTCCACCTATATTCACCTGGTCTGGTCTCCGTGAGCTTAGAAGAGGAGAATCACTGTAGACGAAGGAGGTTTCTGTTACTACATGTCCAAAAAAGAAGCCTGAAACTAAATACAGTTTAAATAGAAAAAACCTTGGGAAACTTAAGTAGCACTTTGGGGCAAAGCTGTGAAGGCACTCATATTACATATGTGATTTAGAAGAGAGCCTAAATTTGCTACCCTCCTGTTTTTGGAGGGTATACCAGATTTTTGCAGTCTTGGGCCGTTGAGCTTGTAAAAGCCTATGGAAGAAACTAGCTGGGAAGTTAGAGGTCTAGGTAGCCATCAGAAGTTGAGGAGGGGGGAGAATTTTAATTCCCATAGCTGGGCTCATGTATAACCATATTAATGCATAAATGAATGCTAATACACACCTGATAGTGCATAGTTTAGAAACAAAACTCCCTCCCCACTCCCAGCTACCAATATGACGCCTTTAGGCTATCTCAGAAGAGTAGCAGAATGAATACTTTTTGGCTCCTTCCTAACGTGGATTCACTTAGAACTTCTTTTACACAACTAAAGTTGAATAGCAAGATCAGAAGAATAACTCAGCCCTCCTATGGGACCGGCAAGTGAAGGGGCCTCCAGAATCTTCCAGCCCTTCCACTTCAGTGACTCCACACCAAATATGGCTTCTTCAAGCCAGAAACAAAACCAGAATCTGGCTTCCAGCCAATCCCCTCAAGCTACTTGAAAGTACAGCCAAAGAAGAGGTAGCAACAAGAACTGCCTTTGATCTCCCTTGATCCTGCTAGTCTCCGTGTGCCTTTGTGACATCTTCCACCTTTCCACCCTCTTTCAGTGCTACTATCATTCCTATTGGCAGAATGAGGGACTTCAGGGTCTTGGAAATGTGGGGGGGAGGGTGGTGCCAAGAAGGTACCTTGTTTTGGGATAAATGCACTTGGGCCTCTGGAAAGGAGGAATCCCCTGGTCCCTGAGAGGATGTTAAAAATTAAATATTAAGAATAAATAAATAGCTCCCAAATGACACAAGTCAAGGAATGAAGGCTCCTGTCCCATCTGGCTAGGAGACCTCCCCCTCCCAGGGAAGGATCCAGAAATCTCCAGCATGCAGGACTGAGGGCTGAGCTGTGGGTATCAGCACTAGACCAGGTCGGGTGGGGTTAGGTGGCAGCTGCCAAGGGCAGGACAGAGGCAGGCAAGAAACTTGCACCAAGGAGGAGCAGGCTGGGCCTAGGCTAAGCTCCCTTAGCAGCCTCCAGGGCCCAAAGGTATTTGGCAAAAAAGTGGGAAGCAGGAAAAGCCAAGGCTTATCAAAAGCTCCCTCAGGCCTAGCCCTGTAGCAGCCCTGCAGCTTCCTTCTTCTGCACAGTTTCCTTCCCTCCAGCAGGCTGAGAGCTTGCAAAGAACATTGGCTCCTTCCCCAAACATCTGAGAAAACTTTCCAGCCCCAGCAGGCTGCTAGCGAGCAGCAAAGGGATAGGTACCAGTCCTGGTCTCTCTCCCTGCACCTGTTCTGGCAGCCTCCCTCCCACGGAGAACGTGGCCTCTCTGAGGACATAGTCACTGGAGCAGCATGGCCTGGACACTGCCGCAGAGGAGACAGCACAGATGCCAGGCTGAGCTCCCTCTCGGAGATGGCCACCACACTCCTTCCCACGGAGTCCCTCTTTCCGGGGCTTGGGGCAGGGCCTGTACAGGTCCCGTGGGGCGGGGGATTAATGCTGCCAAGGGGGCGCGCTTGTGCTTGTCTCTCCATGGTGACCTAAGGGAGCAAGGGAAACAAAGAGGGAGAGAAGCAACCTCGTGGCGTGGCGGCAGAGGTCCATGTGAGAGGCAGCTGCGGCAGCGCTGGAACCCCTCCCCAGGGGCAGCCCCAGCGAGCAGGGACTCTCCCAGTCCCAGGAAAGCAGGAGGGAAACTTCCGACAGACCAAATGCAAGAGAACTGGATCCTGCAGCCCTTAACACTGCTCCTGGACCCTATATAAGTAAAAGAGCCGTTTATTTAATTGTATCCGTTTTGCAGAGACAAGTCCACGTGATCTCTCCCTCCGGAGGTTCCAGTGTTGGCAGAGCGTCTCAGGCTGGAGCAGGGCCCGGAGCCCTGGGCGTCAGCCCCTCTCGCCTGCGCTGCTCTCCTCCCTCAGGGCCGGCTGGTGGGGGGAGGCGGCCGCAGTGGCCGCAGCGGCCGCGGCCTCTTTCTCCTTCTGCCTCAGAGCGGCCGCCTTCTTCTCCTGCTCGGCGTGGCTCTTCATGTGAGCGCTGCGGCTCTTCACCTTGTAAAACACCCTGTAGCCGGGAAGGAGGGGCTCCAGTAAGAGGTCTGTCTCCACCCCTGGGACCTCCAGGCTAGAGCACCTGCGTGCGTGCGTGTATGTCTCTGTCTGTTCCGGGGGCTCCCCGGCCCTTCTGGCTTGCTCCGCGCCACGTGGTCCAGCCCCACCCTCCAACAAGGGGACCGATGGGCTCCCGATTCAGTGCCATCATCCCTCTTCTAAAAGCCGCCAAGGGACGTCACTGGGGAAACCCTCTGAGCCAATGAGGAGACAGGGCCGAAAGCTGTGACTCCTCCTCCTCCCCAGGAATCGACGTCTGCCCCTCCCCCAACCGCAGCCAACCTACCAGGTCCCAGTGGAGACTGGGTCTGCCTTCTTACCTGCCACATTTTTTACACGGAAAAGTGTTCTCCTGATTCTGGCTCTTATTAAATGGCTCTGGTTTTTTCTTCTTCTCCGAAAAAGGAAGTGCCCTACGTGACTTCCCTGGCCCCTCCCTTGGCTTCTCTGAGGCCTGGCCACCTGCAGATCCAGGGGCATTGGATTCGTGGCTTCGAAGGATGAGGATGTCATTGGCCTGGAGAGGGTCAAACAAGGAGAGCTAAGAGATATGGGGAAGAGAGGATCCCGAATTATGGAATATCAGTGAACAGAGGGCTTTTAAAGATCATACACTCATTCCAAATGGTCCCCTGGCATCCTCTTGAATCTTTCCAGTGACAAGGCACTCACAGCTCTGTTTTCACAAATTGCTGGTACCATAATTACGTGGGACAGCCCTAGCTGCTATAAGGACTTCCTGATGCATCTGACAGGGGTCTTGGTGTCTCTGTTAATGACGTGGGTTCATGTTTTCAGTCACTTAGTCTATTCAGGACTTCATTCCATAAATGACCTTCAAATCTGTGTAACACGCCAGGTTACACAGGGGATAGAGAGGTGACAGGAGCCCCTGCCATCAGAGAACTCACAGTCTGAAGGGACAAACATGCAGGCAGTTAGCTCCTGACAACATGAGCCACCATGGGAAACGCCAAGCAGGTGCCAGAGAGCACAGGACGCCTGGTGCAGACCTGGAGAGGTGCTGCTCAGGGTATGCGAACCATGGACCTCGGGTTAGGGGAGCCCCAGGTGGCCATTAGGAGTCACACACGTGTGCACTGGATCAAACCACACAGGAAAGCATTCATAAAAGTTCCAGGGGCTTCCCTGGTGACGCAGTGGGTGAGAGTCCGCCTGCCGATGCGGGGGACGCGGGTTCGTGCCCCGGTCCGGGAAGATCCCACGTGCCGCTCAACGGGAGAGGCCACAACAGTGAGAGGCCCACGTACCCCAAAAAAAAAAAAAAAAAAAAAGTTCAGCAGAACTCAGTGGCGTGTGTACACTGAGCACAGCTCTTGGAGGAGCACAGACAAGGCTCAGAAGGGAGCAAACAGCTGTGTGTCTACAGTTTGTGAGGGTTTTCCTGCAAGTGTACAACACAAATTAAACAAAGACTCTCATAGTAGTTCCGTAGCAGACCCTACCCAGCCCTCTCTCTCTCGGGGGACCTCTTCCTGACAAGGAACAGCTCTGGCTGGCATGTCTTGCTTCTTGGCCTGTGATGTGGTGGACAGAACACTGCACTAGGAGGAACTGGGGTGGGACCTCAGGCAAGTCACTTAGCATCTCTGAACCCAGCTTCCTCCATCGGCAAGGTGGGGGCTAACACTTTATGGGGTTATCGCGAGGGATGAATGAGATAATGAACAGGAAAGCACTTCGCAGACAACACGCGTGAGGGGCCGTTGTCGTTATTCCCATTGTCTCAGCTCAGTTTCAGAATTCTTGTCAGGGACACGGCTCTCTTAGGGGGAGCCCTGTCTGAACTGTAAGTCAGGAATGCTTCCCCAGTGTCCCACACACCTGGGTTTTCACAAAGCCTTTTTCCTCTGTGACTCAGATACAGAAGCGGTATAGTGTAAAATTAATAGCGGATTCTGGAGTCAGGCTGCCTACTAGCTGTCTTACCTTGGACCTCAATTTCCTTCTCTGTAAAATGGGAATAATGACAGTACCTACTACATGGAGCTATGAGGATAAAATGAGTTAACAGCATGAACTATCTAGTGCTTTCCTGCCCTGATGATGATGATGATGTTCCTGCTCTGCCCTCCCTCCCACAGCCCGAGGCCCAGCTCCAGCCGTCCTCCAGGCCCTGGGCTCCCCCAGTCACACTTACCGACTCATTGGCCTGTAGTGTCTGCGTGGCTTTGACAGCCGCTGCCCGCCGGCTTCGCTCTCGCCCCTCTTCCTGCTCCGCCTTCTCCTGGGTCTCTGGCATCTCTTCCTCCTCCTTTCTGGTCTCCTTTACTTCCTTCTTAGGCTCTAGCCTCTCTTCACTTGGGGACTCTCTTCTGGGAGGAGGCACCCTGGGGAACTTCTGGGAAGTCTATGGGGGACAAGAGCAGGGCAGTGAGCCTACGGCTCAGTCACGCGGCCACATGCACTGATTCTGACCCGGCCAGGGGCTCACTAGGCCCTGCTAGTCCTGCTAGCCTGGCCTGGACCAGTGCGGCCTCCTGTGCTAGACTCTATACTCTCCCACCGCTAATCCACCGGTAAAATGAGAGAGAGCCCTGAGGCCTGGAAGCCCTCAGGATGAGACCAAGCACTTGAGATGGAGCTGGGGCAGGGAGGGAGCATGCCAGTCCCTCCCCACAGGCCACCTGTCCTCTTGGGTGTGTCCAAGAGACACATTCTAGGGCAGGGTGGTCTGGTGGAACCAGGCAGCAGCCTTGAGCTCCATTCTAAGCTATCTTTGTAACGTTTCCTGTATCTCTACCCCCTTCCCATCTGCAAGTGGGAACTAAATCACTCCCTGTCTTAGAGCAGCATGTCACCAAGTGTGGACTTGTGACCCCAAGATGGTATTAGGTGGATACATGGACACAGAATTAAATAACATTCTCTTTTCACAAAATTGAATAACGTTCTCTTTTCACTTCTCTTTCAATCCTGATTATGTCAAGGACAAAGTCTCGAGTTGGTATTAATGTGTCTTTTATACTGTTCTAGACTTAACAAGGAGAGGTCAGGCCTCATCTCAGAGGCTCGGCAGGTAATAGTATCTGGCTAGAATTTAATAACATTGTTTGGTTTTCATATATATTTATTTTTACCAGTACCTTCTATGGCAAGCAACACCGGTTTTCTATTTATGATTGTGATATAAAGCTTCCCTTGAGTAAAAAATGGGTTGATTTAAAGAAAAATATTAAAAGCACAAGTGGTGTATGGACATGACAAAAATAGTAATGGTGACATGTGGTAGGATGCAGAATTCATAAAGGTGATACAAGCAGAATTCATAAAGGTGATACAAGAATGACTAAAGTTTAGGAAAAAGTGTTAGAGGTCTGCTACGAGGGGACAATAAGTCAATGCTGGTGCAAATACTGTTTTCTCCCCCAATGTTCTGCATCAACACAATATATTATTACGATGACACTGGAAGATAGAGAGGGGAACCCAAAGGTCCAGGGCCAGTATCCAGGACATCAGCTCCCTGGGGCTGTCAGGGACACTGCCTTCCTCTCTTTGCCCTCCAGGGAGTCCTGGAGAGCTTGGCCTCAGGCTCCCACCTCAGCCTAAGCAGCTGAGGCAGGGAAGGGAGTCACCTTAATATCCACTTCAACCTCTTCCTGGGCTGACTTTTCATCACTTGTATCCACATCCCCGAAGGTTAGCGTCCCATTGCGGCCAATCTTCACCTGCTTCTTGTAGGTGTAGTAGAACTCCACACACTGGGCCACGGTCTTGGTTTGGATCTGGTATGAAGCCAAAACTGAGGTCAGAGTTCCTGGTTCAGCTCACCTGCCTGGGGGCACTCCAGCCTTTCTTATCCCTGCATGCCCCTCCGTTAACCTTAGCAAACACTAAACCCAATAAACCCAGGAAATAAAAGCATGTCTCCAACACCTGCTCTGCACAAACCACTGACCAATTCAACACTTCAGCACTATTTTTTTTTAAAAAGCTAAAAAGGACAACATGGAGCCATTGGGGAAATTTGAATACGGATCATGTATTAGAGAGCATTATTGTGTCAGTTTAAATTTCTTGGGTGTGATAATGGTACTTTGGTTTTGTAGGAGAATATCTTTGTTTTAGGAAATATTTAGGTCAAATGTCATGATGTCTGTAACTTTTAATGATTGGTTAAAACAGAATACCTGTGTGTGTTTATTTACGGACACAGAGAGACAGCAAATGTGGCAAATGTTAACAACTGGTAAATCTGAGAGGTATATGGGTGTCCATTATACTATTCTTTCCATTTTTCTGTAAGCTTGAGATTTTTCAAAATGAAAAGTTAAAGGGGAAAAAGCCTGGGCACCATCCACATTCAAAGCCAGACTAGACCTGGCAACACAGCCTCTCTACATCAATCGGAGCAAACAATTTCATTCCTCTTGAGGGAGCAGTGAGGACAGAGAATTGTCAACTGCCGTATGTTGGGGAGGAACTCAGGGGAGACTAACACGTAAGCCCTGGAAAGCCTGAAGAGGAAGCAGGAGGCTAAGTCTTGTTCTAACTCTACCACTAAATGGCTGTGTGGCCTTAGGCAAGGCTCTTGGTGTGAAAGTAGTGAGTGGGATGAGACCAGATGATCCCCAAGGGCCACCCAAGCTCTGAAACCCTAGCCCTCCTGTTTCACAAATCCATTTGGCCACTGGGTTTGGTTTCTGGACTACCTCCCCCTGACCCCCAAGCTGTTTTCTCTGACTCTCCCCCATCTCCTCAGACTCCCAGACTGCTCAGCCAGCTGCTGGGCTGCACTGGGAACTGGGGTGTCCTGTCCACAGAGCCCAAGGGGTCAGTGAGGGCCCTCTGTGCATGAGCAGGAAGCAGACATGACTCATCTCCCAGGAATGGCCAAGTCATAAATTTATTAACTAGATCCTGTTTACACTTTTACTATCAATTCCCTCTGATCATCTGTTAGCCTGACCAATGGTCTGCTCTTTTCATTAAGGCATTAGGGGCACCTCAGTGAGCTTCACTGAGGCATGTACTTCCTGGCAATATTGCCCAATCAGGGAGCCCAGCAAACGACTGTCCTCACAACAGGGCCCTTGTAGGAGAATTTGTCAGCACTTGGTCCAAGCCCCAGGGCGTCCCTGGTATAACCTACAATCCCAGGAGGAAAGAACACATTCTGGGAAGCACTCTTCCCTCAGCTGTCCACACAGCTCACTCTCGCCATAGCCCAGACTTTGTGAGACAGGGCTGGTGGGAAGATGCAAGCCCTTGGATTAGCATATCACTCTCCCAGAAGAACACAGGGACAAGACAAGAGAATCTAGGAAAACTAGGCCCAGGCTTCTGCTACTCTGTCAGCTGAGTTACTGGAAGGAAGCCCCGGGCCTGACAGGAAGTGGGCAGAAGCCCCCTAGGTCAGTTATAGTCACTTGCTAGCTCTCGGTCCCCTCATCTCGGGGTGACTTCTCCTCCTACTACTTGTGGCCTTTGAAGTACTCCAGCCCCTTAGGATGGCTCACCTCTGCTTGCAGCCCCCCTTCTCTTCCTGTTCTCCCTTAGGCAAGTCACTATTTATTTGGTGCCACTGGACTGAGGGCCCCGCTCAGGACTGAGACTTCAGAGTATGGCCCCGCTCTGGACTGAGACTTCAGAGTATGGCCACCCTACCCTAAGGTGAGGGAAGGGGCTTAGAACCAAGGGGGGAAAGGCCTGATCATTTCCATTCTTGTTTTGTTTAGGAAAAAATGTCTCTGGGGACTTCCCTGGTGGCACAGTGGTTAAGAATCCGCCTGCCAATGCAGGGGACATGGGTTCAAGCCCTGGTCCGGGAAGATCCCACATGCCGCGGAACAGCTAAACCCGTGCGCCACAACTACTGAGCCTGCGCTCTAGAGCCCGCGAGCCACAGCTCCTGAGTCCACGTGCCACAACTACTGAAGCCCGGGCGCGTAGAGCTCATGCTCCTCAACAAGAGAAGCCACCGCAATGAGAAGCCTGCACGCTGCAACTAAAAAAAGCCTGCGTGCAGCAACGAAGACCCAGTGCAGCCAAAAATAAATAAATAAATGTATTTAAAAAAAAAAAGAACGAAAGAAAAAGAAAAAATGTCTCTGAAGCTACTTAGTGGCATTGACCTAACTGCTTTGTAAGAGGTCTTGGTAAGCAATTGCAGGGCCCCCCCACCGGCAGAGGGAGCCCCCGAATGATGTAGGCAGCTCCTGCCCCTCTCTTGCCCCCAAAACAGAGCCCCAGCTCACCAGCTTCTGCACCAAGAAGAAATCCTTCTTGTAGATGGCAATGCCCTTGTTGAACAGCTTCCTCTCAGCCATCTTCCACTGGTCGGAGCCTGCAAGGCAAAGAGGAAGCCAGGGTAGTGAGGGGGTGGGACTGTGAGCACTGCGGGGGCAATTCTGACCAGCAGAAAAGTGTGAGGTCATCTAGCCGCTGTCTCTGCAGGCGTTCAGAGCTGGCTCCACATCCTGCTTCTGCCACTTACTAGCCATGTTGCTTAGCCTCTGAGCCTCACTTTCCCCACTTGTGAAATGGGAACTAGTAATAGAAGCCACCTCACCAGCTGTCGTACAGACTCAGTGAGACAATGCATGTGGAGCCCTTGGTGATATACCTGGCACAGACGGGATGCACCACTTGACGGGGGTTGATACTAGGGACTGCTATGAATATGCCACTTGGTCAATGTCCCTCTGAAAGCACAGTCCCCAGAATGGGACATGGCACTCCAGGGGTCCTCTTAAGTTCCAGCACCTGATGCCAATTTGGATGGCACTCCCTGGGTCCCTGCCCCTTATACCCACACCCTGGGCTCTTCTACCCAGATGGGCTCCCACCTGCTTATGCCCTTCTCCCTTCCCTTGCAGGGCACAGGAAGCCCCTTGAGAGCCACCCCAGCTCTGGTGTCAGTCCCCTCACACTGGATCTTGGCTTATCTGCCCCCCACCTCTCCACCCCCGCTCCACCCTGGGCTGTGACTCAGCACTGAACTGAGCCCCACTGACGCTGGAGACCCCTCGAGGCCCCAGGCCCACCCTGCCAGCCCACCTGTGTAGTGATAAGTTGCCAACGGGTGGTTGTGGAGCCGCAGGGGCTTCTTCAGTAGCAGCTTATTCAGCGTTTCCTGAAAGGGAAGTGAAGAAAAGGTCAAGGCCCTGGCAGGGGTCTTGGTGGGCAAAATTCGGACCTCTGAGTAGGGTGGGCACCCACTCTTGGCCCTCTTAACTGCGGAGGGGCAAGAGGTCTGGCAGGATGGCAAGGTCATGGGTGTTGGGTGGCTCAGGGCCTCTTAAAAGAGGAAACACATGGTCCCCAAGGCAGGCAGCCACAGATAGAGAAGGCCCTCAGTGACAGCCCCGTCCGAGGGTGGGGACCCACTACCCAGTATCAGAGACTGGGGTGGACCTTGCACAGCAAAGTCTGTAGTTTGGAACCAGGGCTCCCTCAGGCCGACCCCCTACCATCCCCAACTTGGTCAGACCTTCCTGCCTGCCTCAAATCAGCTCGCCGACAGGCCTGGCTCCTGGAGAGCACACACACGGATCCCTGCCAGCCTCCCCAAGGGGCCCTCCCTCCACCAGGGGCAGTGTCTCACCAGGATGTCTCCCCTGGACTCGTGCAGACAGTGCAGGGCCAGCTCCTGGTTGGTGCCAGCTCCAGGGAAAATGCTGGAGCAGGCAGCTGTCAGCAGGTCTTCCACTGGGGAGGGAGGAGAGAAAGGCACCTTTAGGGCTGGGCTGGGCAGGGCTGCATGGGGCGGAGCCTAGCCCACCCACTGCCCAATAGCCAGCCTTTGCCTGCTGGCTCGTGACCTCTCACCTTGCCTCTGCTTCTCCTGGCTGCTCTCTAAGTCCTCCCATGGCTGCCACACCAAGTCGGCCTTGTGGGAGTCTGCGGCTGCCAGGGCGCGGTCCCTCATCGAGGGGATTTCTGCTTGGAACCGGGAGCCCACGTTGATCCGTCTGCAGGGGCGGAAAGGGCAGGGAGTGAGGCTTCACCATGTGGGGATGGGGAACCCTACTTCCTCCCTGAGGAGGGAGAAGATGCGGGGGTAGCTGGCAGAGGCTGAGCGCGGCAAGGCTTCAGCTGGGTGTAAGGGAACCTGGCTTCTATGAGGACAGCCTGGCAAGTGGCACCTGGTGCTGTCAGAAAGGCAAGGCCCAGTGGTTGGAAAGGGGAGAAGAAGCTCCAGGTTTACAGACAGGGAAAGACTCTTGGACTGCCCTTCTAATTCTCCTCAGAGGCAAATTCAAACTGAGCTGGTCCTTTCCTTCCCTGTGACTTCCACACAGAAGCTGGGGTGGGGATCGGTGAAGCCCAGGGCTAAGTGCAGAAGCCCAGAGAGGTCTGCTCAGCCCCCAGCCCACAGAAGCCTCCTCTTCCTCGTAGGGCCCACCTGCACGCACCGGACTCCAGCTGGCCACCCTCACCCCCTGAGCCAGAGGCTGGGCTGAACTTACGGCTCGATGCTCACTGGGGTGGCCTCCCCCATCACAGAGAGGACAGGCGGGGTGACTTCAGCGCTATCTATGGGACAAAAGGCAGGTTAGTAAATGGCACCCTCTGCCCTTCAGCAAAGCCACCCTCTCCAACCCTAGGTGGCTGCTCTTTACGCACAAGAGCCACAGCAGTGACTCTGAGGTTCACACTGGGAAATCAGGCACCCTGAGTCCTGGCTCTGCAGCCTGCAATTGTGACAACTAGCTGTGACTTTACCAAATATGTGGGTGCCTCCGTTTTCATGCCTGCTGAAAGGGGCTGTTGCTACCTATCTCCCTAGGTTGATGTGAGGATTGAATGAAATCATGCACAAAGCTGAGCCCTCGATAAATATTAGCTACTCTTATTACTACTGCTACCAGTTCCACTACTAGAGCCATGTTCTGCCCCGGGAGCGCCCACAGTACAGCATTAAGTCCAGCATTCAACTATGGTTGCTCTAGTAGAGAGGCTGAAACTTCCGCCACACAAACGAGGTGGTGAAGGAGATCACTGTTTCATAATTATCTTCTCACTTCCTTGCTGGGTTCTCTGCCTTGGTTTCTCCCGAGCTAATCTTAACGCCCTGTGTGATCAAGACACTCTCTTGCTCCAAAAGCAAAATCTGCTGACTCCCCTCTGCAACCTGAGAGAAAACTTCAACTCCTCAGCTCAGTGTTCAAGGCGGTTCCCCTGCCAGCTATGCATCCCACCACCGCCTTGCCTGGACCGTCCATCTTTGCAGGCCGCTCCCTCATGGCCCCTCGCGCTCCCTGCACAGTCCCACCTCTGGGCCTTTGCACCTCTCCTTTCTTCTGCCTAGTGTGCCCTCCCCACCTGCTTCCTAGTTCAAGCTCAGCTTTAACCCCACCCTCTCTTCAATAAATGCTTTCCTCACCACTAGGGCTAGCAGCCTCTGCAGGCTTCACTCACTGACTGCTGATCCCACTCTGGCTGAAACTTCTGCTTTCCTGTCTCCCAGGCTTTCAAGTCAACGCCCTAATGACCCAGCACTCTCTTTAGAACAGACCACGGTGTCCCACACATTACTGGTGCCCTCACAGGACCCAGTTCAGGCTTTACACCTGAGTGCAAGAAAATCCTCATGGATGGACAGACCTCTTCTTTGCCGCCAAGCTGGTCTCAACAGCGACTTCTTCCTGCACAACCCAGGCATGGAGAGAAGCTTCCAAGCTTCCAGTAGAAGTGGAAGAGCCAAAGGCCAGCCAGGCCAGGGTGAGCCATTTCTCACCCAGACACCAGAGGGCACCAGAGAGGCATGCCACGATGAGGTCAGGGTCAGAGGTTAATCCCGGGACCGCACTGCCTCACCTCTGTGCTACCTCTGGTCGGGATTACTCTCCATCTTCTCTATCACCCTGAGATAGGATTATCCCATTTTTCAGGGGAAATGAATTCTTGTATGGAGTGGGCAACATTTTTCAGCAATTCACCACCCAGGCCAGCCAAAATGTCTGCTCTGGGCCAAAATGACTGTTCGAGACACAGGAGACAGGATCTGCCACCTGTCTTAATTTGTTCTTAATTTGTCTTAATTTGGTCTTAATTTGTTCTATTAAGAACAAATGTGACACACCAGGCACAATGTAAAGTGCTTTACGTGAGTTAATGCATCTGGACCTCACCACAACACTCTGAGGTAGCTATTAGGTTGAACCATAGGAAACTGCTGTTTGTGGTTCTAAAAATAGCTGAATACATATTGGCAATTTCATCATTAACCAAACACTACTAACATCCTCATTTACATGCTGAAGAAACTGAGACCCAGGGAGTTTAAATCACTTCCACAGGGGATGGAACAGTAAATTGTGGAATTGGGATTTAAGTCCAAGCAGTTGGGCTGACACCTCCTCTCCCCAACCACAGCACGTACTTGAGCCAGGACAACCTCCTTCTCTCTCTCAAAGGAGACAGTAGAAGTAGAGCCCCTTCTCCCATGGCATGCCAGCCCAACCCCGGCAGTGCCAGAAGCTGAGTCTTCCCTACCCACCGCCCTCCCACAATGCCTGCCCTCACGGCTGCTGAGGGGGGATCACTCACTAGACCGGAGCAGGGTGCGATGGGCACTCTTTGGCGTGATGGGAGGAGGGGCTGGGATGCTGCTGGTCGACATGATGGCATTGAAATACAGTCCGGAGCCTTCCCGCACGGGGCTGAGGATGGGGGGTGGTGTATAGGGGGGCAGCTCAAAGCTCCGCTCAGAGGGGTGGTCAGCCAGGCGGACAGGGGAGCGCAGGTGGCTCTGGTACGGGGTGATGTTGGAGTAGACGGGAGGGGCGATGAAAGTGCCCGCCTTGGTGGGGATGATCAGAGGCTCAGGCCTCGGCCGCTGCTTTGGTTTCCGCACTGAAGGTTCCCCCTCCAACTTGACGTTCATGTCCTCAGCCTGGAGAAGGAAACAG
Source organism: Neophocaena asiaeorientalis asiaeorientalis (assembly GCF_003031525.2). Taxonomy (NCBI): domain Eukaryota; kingdom Metazoa; phylum Chordata; class Mammalia; order Artiodactyla; family Phocoenidae; genus Neophocaena; species Neophocaena asiaeorientalis. The sequence continues at coordinate 5,887,483 of NW_020172456.1, read as the reverse complement.
TCCAAGATGGCTCAGCCACCTATAACCTGGAAAAAACTAAAGTTTTTTTTTTTTTTTTTTTTGTGGTACGCGGGCCTCTCACTGTTGCGGCCTCTCCCGTTGCGGAGCACAGGCTCCGGACGCGCAGGCTCAGCGGCCATGGCTCACGGGCCCAGCCGCTCCGCGGCATGTGGGATCCTCCCGGACTGGGGCACGAACCCGTGTCCCCTGCATCGGCAGGCGGACTCTCAACCGCTGCGCCACCAGGGAAGCCCCATAAAAACTGAAGTCTTGACCACTGCTTGCCAGTTTCACCTTTGGAACTTAGTCTGCCCACCACACCCACTAAGGCAAGCCTGACACAGGAAGCAGATCCTAACGCCCTTCTTACTGTCTCCTCTATGGCAGGGGTCAGCACACTGTCTCTGTCAAGGGCCAGATAGTATGTATTTTAGGCTTCGTGGGCCACACACATATTCTTCGGTGCATATTCTTCTTCTTCTCCTGACCCACCCCCCGCCCTTTTAAAAGAATCCTTTGAAAAGTGTAAAAAACAGTCTTAGGGCTGGATTTGGTTCACCGGTCATAGCTGCCAAGCCCTGCTGTAAAGTATGCTACAGGGCAGGGAACTATTGTAGTTAAGGGCCAGGCCCTGGAACTGGATTGCTTGGACTGGGATCTATTTCCTTTAATTACCACTTAAAATACTTAACTCTGTGTGCATTATCATTTTTAACATGGGAATAACAAACGCCTACCTAATGGGGTAGCTATAAGGACTAAATAAATTAATACATGGGAATCACTGAGAACAGTACCTGGTACATAGTAATTAATCAATACTGACTGCTATCACTACTTAAACTCCAAGCTCTGCATTAGATGGAGGCCCATATCGCGTGCCAAGACCCAAGCTAGGCATGGGACCACAGAGTGAACAGGACAGCCCTGTCCTTGAAGAACTTTTATTCTCATAGTATCAGTCCTACCTTTGCTGTCAAATGTTAGTCCTTCTGGCTTACACTTCTCCCTGCTTGGTATGCCTTGTGGGCCTCCATACAGAATAGAGGGCAGGGCTGTACAGGAATAGAGGCCTTTCCTTGCTGCATCCCTCTCCTCTCAAGAGAGAATGGAGGCCTACACGAGTGAGTGACATCGATCATCTCCCTGGGTGCACAGGTGAGACTGGCCACACTGACTGGGCCCAGGAACAACAGGCTTTCTCCCCGTCCCAGGTTCCAGCTCCCACAAGACCTTCCAGCAGAGGGCCCTGAGTCCCCATGAGCCTTGGCCATGTCTTTTAGCCATCTGTGCCCTCTCTGCTCTTCTACAGACTAGGAAGAAATGACATTGCTCATTCTCTCCCCCTAAGGGGAACAATATGATTGCACAGAAAAAAATGCAGTGGAGCCAAAGGCCCCCAAACTTCTAGACAAGAAATCCAACATGAACTCAAGCTAGCTGTAATGATTTGTGATTTTATAGGGAAAATGGATTTAAACTATTCTAAATATTTGACAATATTTTTCATATTGATCGTTTGTTTATTTATTTATTTAGGCTGCATTGGGTCTTCGTTTCTGCGCGCGGGCTTTCTCTAGTTGTGGCGAGCAGGGGCTACTCTTTGTTGCAGTGCACGGGCTTCTCATTGCGGTGGCTTCTCTTGTGGAGCATGGGCTCTACTAGTGTGGGCTTCAGTAGTTGTGGCTTGCGGGCTCTAGAGCACAGGCTCAGTAATTGTGGCGCACGGGCTTAGCTGCTCCGTGGCACGTGGGATCTTCCTGGACCAGGGCTCGAACCTGTGTCCCCTGCATTGGCAGGCGAATTCTTAACCACTGCGCCACCGGGGAAGCCCTCATATTGATTTTTTAGGTGTGATGACATGGGAAGGAAGGAAGGGAGGGAGGGAGGAAGGAAGGGAGGGAAAGAATCCTTATGTATGGTGTACTTCAGGTACAAAACCAAAGTATTTATGGATGGAATGATGTGATGTTTGGGATTTGCTTCAAAAAAAATCCAGTGGCAGGGAGAAGTAGAGGTACAAATGAAAGAAGATTGGTTGTATTTTGAAAACTGTAAAAGAGGGTGATGGCTAAATATTAGGACTCATTATACCATTTTCTCTACTTCTGTGCATGATTGAAAATGTCTGTAACACAAAGAGAGAGAGAGAAAGAGAAAGAGAAAGACCTCCCCAAAAGCCTGGTATAGTGAGAGTCCTCAGGCAGGATTCAAGGGATCCAAATTCCAGGGCTAGCTCTGCCACTACTTGGCTGTATGATCTTAAGTAAGCCTCTGGCCTTTTCTGGACCTATTTCCTCATCTATGAAATGGGTATGTTGAGCTGTGTAGTTGCTCAGGCTCTTTCCTGCCATCCTCAGGACAAGCTGCCCAAGGCTGCAGCCTCTACCACAAACTCTCCCCCAACCAGAGAACAAGATTCCAGAGAGCAGAGACTGTGCTACTCAAGATGATCTTGGGGCTCTCCTTTCTGTTATAGACAACAGGCACGCAGGCCAACTCTCCAGTTGCGAATGACTAATAAAATCTAGATGCTGTACAAAACCACATTTCTGCAGGTACCAGAGAACAAATTAGTTGGCAAAGAATTAAAGGGCCTAGATCCAGGGGAAAAAAAGGAAAGCCAGAAAGGTGAGCCCAGCATTTAGAATTGTGTTTTCCCTAGAGATAGATGCTGTTATGGAAGAGACAACGGAGAGGCTGAGAAACTGGGTAAAGCTTTTAATAAATTCAAGGAGCCAGCAGAATAAGAACTGGAGTTTAGAGCTTGCCAAGGAAGGAGAGCCTGGTGAACCCCTAGGCTTTGGATTGGGACTCCAAAGGGCTAGACCCTCAGAATAAAGGTGAATCAGATATAGATTAGTTCTCAAATGGAATAATGCCCAGCTTCAAATCATCTGATTAAGTTAAAGTAATCCAGGATTGCTTGTGCTCTTTGCTACCTGTCAGATGCAAAGACAAATCCTCTCCAGTAGAGGAGAACAGCATCCAGAGTCTCTAATTACCTCAACAATTTTTCATATATAATGTCTGACATTCAATAAAAAATAGCCAGATACACAAAAGAGTAAGATGTGACTTAAAAACAAGAAATAGCAGATAATAAACACAGACCCACAGGGATCCCATTAACGGAGCTATGAGACATAAACTTTAAGAAGACTATGCTTGGGAATTCCCTGGTGGTCCAGTGGTTGGAACTTGGCGCTTTCACTGCTGGGGCCCATGTTCAATCCCTGGTCGGGGAACTAAGATCCCACAAGTCATGCGGTGTGGCCAAAAAAGGAAAAAAAGAAAAAAGAAAAGAAAAGAAAAGAAAACTATGCTTAAGTTGTGCAATAAAATAAAAGGCAAGGTTGAGAATCTCATCAAAGAACTAGAAACTCTAAAAATGAACCAGATGAAAAATCAGGTTACTGAAAAATAAAATAACTGAAAACAAGAGTTCAATGAATGGGCTTAACAACATATTAGACACAGCTAAAGAGAGAACTGGTGAACTGAAAGACAGGTCAGACTTAAAAAAAAAGAAGAAATGGAAAACATAGAAAAGTGCATGACAAACAAAATAGGGGATACAGTGAAAAGCACTAACAAAACGTGTAACTGGAGTCCCAGAAGGAGAGGAGAGAGAATATGGAGCAGAAGCACTCTAAACAGGATAAATACAAAGAGATCAATACTTAGGTTTCACAGCAAAACTGCTGAAAACCAATGACAAAAAAAAAAATCTTAAAACAACAAGATAAAAAGACACCTTACATTCAAAGGAGCAACAATATGGATTATAGTGATTTCTCAATACTGTACCTACAATAGAAGCCTGAAAACAATGGAATGACATCTTTAAAGTGCCAAGAAAAAAAAAAAAAACTACCAACACAGAATTCTCTACCCAGCAAAGTTATCCTTCAAAAATGAAGATGGAATAAAAACATTTTCAGACAATCAAAGACTAATAAAATTTATCACTAATAGACTCACACTAAAGGAACTAAAGGAAATACTAAGGGATGCTCTTCAAACAGCATATAAATGAACTGAGATGGAAGCTTGGAGATATGAGAAGAAATAAAAAGCAACAAAACACTCTTAAGTATTTGAATAAATCTAAAATGAACAACAACTGAACAAAACCATAATGTTATAATGTCCTATCAATGTTACAATATAGGGAGAATGAAAAGTCATGTCAATAATTCTACAAGTTAGGGGTTAGGGGAAAATGGAGTTAAAGGGTTATAAGAACTCTGCATTGTCCAAGAAGAGGCAAAGCACTAACTTACGTTAGATTTCAATAAGCTAAGAATGCATTTTAATCTCTAGGAACGCTTCTCAACCAGAAGATTAAGCTCTAATGTCATAAGGCATTCACTATGTAATAAGCTGACTTCTCTCCTACACCTCTAGAATGGTACTAGCTATGTACCATCCTCCAGATAATTGAGAAAATGGTCACTCAAATCCCCTTCTGTAGGGCTTAATTCTCTAATAGAAATCCAGGTAATAAAGGCCGCTATGGTAATCACTAAAGGAGTAATACATAAGTATATAACTAATAAATTAATAAAGAGGGGAAATGGAATAACAAACCCAATCAATCCAAAGGAAAACAAAAAAAGAGGAAAAAAAAAGGAAGAAAGAAAAGGCAGGATGGGATAAGTGGACGGCAGATTTAAACCAAAGTTTATCAGTAATTACATTAAATGTAAACTGTATCAATGCTCTAACGAAAAGACAAAGGTTGTTAGAACAGATGATAACAAACCCCAATTACAAATCCAGCTGAAAGATATACCTTAAGTAGAAGTGTACAGAAAGGCTGAAAGTAAAAAGATGGAAAAGATACACATCCCATCCTCCTCCCACCCACACTAAGGGAAAGAAAGAGAAATATCTGACAAAGTAGACTTTAAAAGGCAGAAAGATTACTAAAAATAAAAAAAGAAACATTTCATGATAAAGTGTCTAACTAATCCAGTTCTAAATAAGTATGCAATTAACATTGCATCAAAATGTATAAAACTAATACTGACAGAACTAAGAAAAAAAAGACAAAACCTCAGTCTTAGTGGGAGAGTACAACATACATGTTTGTACTGACAGAACAAGCAAACATTTCTATATCCCAGTACCTAGCACAAGGCCTGACCCACATTAGAGGCCAAATCAAAATTTGCTGACCTGAAATAAAAGAGATTCATACATTCTGGATTTTCCTAAACAGTCCAAATTTCAAGTATAAAATTGTCTCTTTGTCCCTCATAAGTTCATTTGTCCAAAAGTTTTGTTTGGAAAATATAAATAATATCCCCATGGGTGACTTGAATCCCTCCTATACTGCCATGTTCTCCTTTTTTCCATATAATATTAGGTCACCAGGAGCACCCAGGTGCTGAGCTGCTTGCATGGGGCGCCTCTCATACCTGAGCTGGGGCATCAGTCCCGGGGATACGGGTGGACCGCCTGCGGGTGACGATGACCGACGGCTTGTGTTCAGTGGGGTTCTGTTCAGGACCCTTTCCATCCTCGTCAACACCTCCAGCTTGGGCTGCCTCAGTTGGGTCCACAGCCCGCACAGGCACAGACACTGGGATTATGAGGGGTACCATCCCGCTGTCCTCTCGTGCTCGCTTGGCAGCTAAGGAAGGCTCAGAAAACTCCACCCCACACTTGGCAGTTGAAGCCAATACACTTTTCCGCTTCTCCTCAGAGCCACTGGCATCCTGGAGAAGGAGAGAGAGAGGAAATGGAGACGGTTAGAAGGTAAGTCCTGATCTGCTGGTCCGGGACCCCTAATCCCGTTTGATTCAGGGACTCAAACACCCATGATGGTTCCCAGTGGTCTTTGGCAACCTGGCCTTTCCCTGACCACCTTTTCCCCCACCATATTCCCAAATACTCTCCATAACCTCCCTTCTGCCAGGTTCTCCCATCCTGGCCTGGAGCAGGAATCCCCAGATGGCCAACTCAGGCCAAAAGTGGCTAATCGATGTGTTTTGTTTGGTCTACACGGTGCATGGCATGTGAAATAGTATCTACATATTCAAAACATATCTCTGCAAAAGAAAGCAAGCAAGGAACCTGTGCCAAGGTAAGGGTGGTCTTTGGATCTATTTCCCCACTGGCAACTGGCTGGAGTGAAGTCAAGTTCTGCAGCCTCCTACATATAGGTCTGGCCCTATAGGCTTCGAGGGTTGAGACCTCCAGTGAGGGAAGGGGCAAACACTGGCTTTGGAGTCAGATACTAGCTTCTGTCCTACCTTTGTGACCTTGGGAAATCCCACTTGGGCCTTAGCTTCTTTAGCAATAAAATGGGATAAACGCCAGCATCCCTTTCACAGGGTTTGATGAGAAATTACTTGTGATCAAAGATAAGAAACTCCAAGTACAACGTAGGTGCTCAAATTCTATTCATTCTTCTTCCCCATTTAGATTGTCTTTTCTTTCCAATCAACTTTATTGCTGTATAATTTACACACAACAGAATGCACCTATTTTTAATTATAGTTTGATGCATTTTGACAAGCATAACCACCTGTGCAACCACTACCACATTCCTGTCTTTTAGCATACTGGATCTGGAAATGGTTTCACCTCCCTCTACTTCCAACCCTGCAAGTCCCAAATGAAGAAGGCAACCCACAATGGTGTATTGCATTTTCCTGCCTGCAACCCTGCGTGTGTATAAAACCCATCTACCCTTCAGGTATGGATACACCTACGTAGAGGTTCTTTGCATGCAGAGAGTTCAGAACTCCCTGAAATGGATGGGTTCTTTCATTTCCTTCAATGAAGGGAGAAAACTGCCCTTGTGACCCTGGAGTCACTTGCTCTCCCCTGGCCCCAGACACAGCTCGCCCTGCCCTCCACCAGGTCTGTCCCCAGCCCATGCCACTCTCACCTTTGTGTTCTGCAGTGAGGCCAGCTCCACTGCCTTCTGGGCCAGGGTCAGCAAATTGGCCTCCTGGGACGCCCGGCGCCTCCGTCGAGTGCTCTGGATCACCCCACCCCGTAGCACCTGCCCACAGTCCCCTGTGCCCACAGCCCGCGTGCCCTCCTCGCTGCCCATGGCGGGAGCCTCCCGCTCCCGGCCATTGGGTGCCAGTCTCTCCCCGTCCGACAGCAACTGCGACTCCCTCAGCTCCAGCGGGAATCCCAGAGCTTCAGGATGGGGCTGCCCTAGGGGGCCGGGTGGCGGCTGCTGCAGGGGCCAGTGGTGCAGGAACAGGTTGCTGGCGGGATCCTGCCCAGGTTGGGTGCCAGCCCCATCCAGGGTGGTGGAAGGCAGGACGCCCTCCTTAGAGAGGCGGCGGGAACGGCGGGGAAAGGCGATCTGGGCCTGAGGTAGCACAGGCTGCGGGGCTGACTCCTGCAGGAGGGCCTTGCGCAGTTCTGGGTTCATGTCAGGGTTTGGGGGGAAGGGGTAGGGTGCCAGGCTGTGGTGAGCCAGGTGGGACTGACTCAGTGGCCCGGCCGGCTGCAGGCCAAAGTCCTGGGGCTGCTGAGAGGGCGGCTGCTGCATGGGGTAGAAGTTCTCAAAGAGCTGCATCTGGGGCAGGGCCGCTTGCTGCTGCTGCTGCTGCTTCTGCTGTGGGAAGGCGGCGACGGGGTTGGGCGGCGACGGGCCCTGCCGGAAGACCTGCCGGTTCACCTGGTGGCCGAACGCCAGCTGGAAGGGCTGCAGGGGCAGCGTCTGGTTCGGCGGCTTCTTGGTCACATGGAAAGAGTTCAGGGGTGCCTGGGGCCGCCCAACCTCCAGCTGCACCTTCTGTGGCACCATCGGCCGCACAGCGGTCCCAAAGCGGTCCAGCTGTGGCCCCCCTGCTTTCTCCCGCTTCAGTGGCTCAGGGTGGTTATAGTAGGTGGAGACCCCCATGCCAGGATGAGGGCTTCCCTTGGGTCCACTGTAAAGGGGGAGGCTGTGGCGATTCCATGTTGAGTGGGGCGGAGGCTGGCCCGGCTGCTGCTGCCAGCCGCTGTCACTGACACCCCCGACTCCTCCACGCTCCGGGCCCCGCCCTGGAGCCATCACAGAGTTGGGCCACTTGACCGAGCCCACCTGCTGAGACAACATGGTTCGCTCAGACCCATACACCACGGAGTTCAGCAGGGCCAGGCTGTTGGAAGGCGGCAGTTCGACAGGCTGGGAGGCGGGGGCAGCCCCTGCCGGACCCTCGTGCGCAAAGTAAGGCTCCTCCTTCACTCTGGACGGTGGAGGGGCCGGGGGCTGCTGTGGTGCTTGCAGGGGTTGGAGCTGCTCCTTGGGAGCTGGTTCCTGGTCCCCAAAGAGGCAACGCTTCCGCTTGTTCTGAGCCTTGGGCTGGGCCTGGAGGTTCATGGTGTGGCCAACTGGGCCCCGGCAGTGAGACCTACTTCACCAGTTGCCCATCCCCTGGGGGACGGTCCTGCTGGAAGCTTGGCCCTAGTCCAGCAGCCAGAGGGGGCAGAGGAAACGCTGGATGATGCGGTCGGGCACGGGGAGAAAGAACTGCTGGTGCTTCGTTCCTTTTTGCAGAGAGGCTCTCAGGCTCCTCTACTGTTCCCAGTTCACGATGCTCCACAGGGCCCTGGAGCCTGCAGACAGAACAGTAATAGTGTCAGCCACAGCCTCCCAGGATGCCCCGGAGGGCAGCACAAGTGTGAGGGGAGGGTCTCAAGGGTCCTACAGTTCCACTGCCTCCTGGGGACAAGCCCAAAGTCACAGAGCAGCATTGGTGAGGCAGGAGCCAGAACCTTGGGGGAGCTACCAGAAGGCGGCAACATCCCCCAGGGTGCTCTGGGACCCTCCCTTGTCCCACCACCTCGCCATCCTGGTCAGTGTCCGGGACTGCTGCGTTTGGTTGTGTAACTTGCGCAATGCACAAAAGCACCCGCCGAGGGGGCAAGTGGGGCTGAGATCCAGCCTGAGCCCCTGCAGTCAAGCTGGGATAAGGGGTAACAAAGGCCACGCTGGGTTCCCTACTCGTCTGAAGCCAGGCCCCAGCCTACTGGGCAGCCAAGCAGGTCCTCTCACATCTGTCCAGGCAGTGGCCTCCCCAGTAGACCCCGCAGGAGTGTTTTCAGCCAATGCCTCCTCTGACCCTCCATGCACCTCTCAGACAGGAAATGGAGAAAACGTTAGTCATTCCCAACTGTGCAGCCCATGGGTCGGGAGGTCCACCAGGCCCTTGCAGAGTCCTGGGTCCACGTCCTTTACACGGAGGCACGTAGGTGAGGCCCCGAAGGGTGTGTGCAGTCCTAACCCCACCCCTGGGAGGAGCTGCTGGGTGGAACTGTGGCTGCCAGTGTTCCCCAACAGAGCATGGAATGGAAACCTGTTTTGCAACCTGGGCTGACTGGAGACAGGATCTGGCCTGGTAGCTGGTCAGCAGTCCCCACCCACCCTCCTCCACTGCCAAAGAGCTCCTGGCATCTTGACCAAAGGAAGAATATAGCTACGATACTGAGGGGGGTGCAGATTTCTAGAGCTTAGGTCCAGAAGGTTCCTCCATGACATGGTGTGACTAAAGTGCTCACAGTGTTCCTGTGTTTGTTTTCTAACTTGATTAAAAAAAAAAAGATTGCTCTATTTATCCTGCTACAGAGGAACTGAGACCAGTATTTTATAACTTACATGTGTTTTTATTACTTACATGCAAGTTATAACTTACACCTATACCTTGCGTGTATTTTCAAAGACTTTTTCTTTCTTCAGAGGGTTGGTTTTGTCTTTTGTTTTGTTTGCCTCTCTGGGAAGTTGGTGAGGGTGGGAGCTACATGGCCCACCTCTTCTTCCCCATGCTAAGATTCTGATCCTCAGCCAGTCTGTCTACCAGAGGAGGGGAGCTCAGGAAGCCCCCGCGAATAAATCTGAAGGTCCAGGCTGACCTCAGACGTCAGAACCTAGATGCCCCAGGTCATCGTTAGTAGCCCCGGGAGTTCCCAGGAAACCAGCCGAGAGGCGCAGAGGAGGGCTGGCTGGGCATGCCAGGCAGGCTCTGGTATGAAGCCCTGGCTACACCCGGCGATGCCCCTGGCCCCAGGGAGGCGGCCGTGCTATCGCTCCTCCGCAGGCTTCCGCAGCTCCCCAGCCCTTCCCCTCCCGCGGCTGCCTTGACTCACTCCAACCCCCTGCTGCCTTTCACTTTCACCCAGCACCCAGAAGGGGAGGAACTTCCTCCTCCATTTCCTTCCTCAGCTCCCGGCCCTGCTGGGAGTGAGAGCGACTCTCCGTGCTCGCACCCCCTTTGTCTCGCATATGGAAGCTGGGGGAGGGGGAAACTAGGAGGGCATCCAAGTCGCCCAGGCCCCGCCACCGGGGGAGGATTCGGACGAGCAGCGAGTGCTGAGGCCACAGAAACCGCCTTCTGAACAAACCCCTTTCTCTTGCTTTTAAACTCTCATTTCCTGACAGCCAACCCAACACAGAGCAGAGACCCAAAAGCCAGCCCCCAGACTGAAAACAACCCTGGGCGCCATCGTGAAGCTGCAGGGTGGGGCCGTCCCGGCTATAAGAGTCCGGCTCTGCCTCTCCAATCAGAATGAATCAGCT